>NC_135767.1:8934534-9430278 GCF_052425735.1 Oculina patagonica | reverse complement strand
CAAGACAGTGTTTCATCTGCTATCTAAACACCTCAAATTTCATTCAAAATACTCCGCTGCACGCCATATTTTCAACTCTCTTCTCGGTGTTTGGATATCCCAATGAAACACTGTTTCTTGTGTTTGATATATTACATGAAAAGAGCATGTTAGTTGATTCCGGTGTAAAATTAGCCAGTGTTTGCAAAAACGTTGTCCCATTTTCAGATGACTATAACCCAATCAGCGGTTGCATAAACTTTGCTTTTAACCTTGACTTTGAAGGTGAATATTTCTCTGAAGGTTTTTAGCAGGACAAAGAAAATGCTTAACATGGGGCTCCCGGGGATTAAGCTAAGATATAACTAAACCGGCTCACTGAAAAGCCCAGCCAGTTCGTCTGGTCTCTATACATTCAAAATTACCCCTAATTTTTGTTTCCTTGTGAAATTTCAACCGGTGATAAGCTCCCTTTCGACCGGTGAAATAAGCCGGTAGCTGGCTCTAGCTACATCCCTGGGCTCTAAAATAGCAATTACTGCATCAGGAAGCACTGAAAAGGATATGACTAAGTGCCGAGGCTACCAATTGGTGCAAACACTTGTCGTGTATGATCTTGGGGCTGTCCGTGAACAAAGCAAGAGGGCTTCTAGCTTGTGTAACATAACACCTTGAACAGTTTTTTTGTCAAGTAAATTTAACAGTTGCAAACATCACAAAATTGTGTTAAAAATAAATAAAACCAAAAAAGATAAAACATTTTCTTTTCCACTTTGCTGCTAGCAGGAAAAGAGCTTATGAGCCCCTTGCTACTTTCTTTTAGTCACTTCAATTCCTATTCATGGTTTCCCTCTTTGTGTATATTTTCCAAGATCAAATCTTTATAATGATCTTAGTTTGTAGTTGTGAGTTTTAATTTGTCTGTTACATGTGTGATGTAAAAGTGTGTTGCACATCACTAAGATTTTGGATTTTCAACAAGAGCCAATAAATGCTTTTGTGTCATGCAATGCAGGCGTTCCTCCTCCTCTCTTCTCCTTCCTCCCCCCCCCCCCACCCCCCGCTTCCCTTGGGAAGACCTGATATTAAGGTTGTGCAGGTGGTTAGGGTAACATTTGCATATGTGATCCTGTTTTCTTATTATTGTCATTAAATCATCTTACTCACACATAGCCTCATCCCCCTTAAATGGGTAAAGACGCCATCTTGTCTTAGGTTTTCTAGCCTCAGGAGGTTCATTATATTTGATGACCACACCCTAAAAACAAGAAATATAGAGAGTTCATGAGATTCTATGATTGAAAGGTTTGGCAAGCTCAGTCAACATTTCACTAGCTCACAAAGATTTCACTTAAGCAATTATCACTTGTTACAGATTGAAAGAACTCTCAACTTTTTCCTAGTCTTTCCAGACTTGATCTTTTTTCACCTTTTATTACAGGGCTCCAAAACAAGTTTACAGATTTCCATACTTTTATCAACAATTCCTCTTTCGGCATGAGCCCAGGATAAAACAAACCCATGAGAGGAGGATGCTAAAAACACACACAAACACACAAATTTATATGAAGATTAAAATTTCATCAATTGAAACAGTAGTTATCAGTAATACTTTAAAAATAACAAGAAGTCAACCTTAGAGGAGACTGAAGTTTACCTTGTATGTGTTTGAATATTCTGTCAATTTTCCTGACAGGTTGTAGTTTGGGCCTTCAGCTTGCAAGTTGCTTTCACTGCCATCACCTTCATTCATTGATGGGTCAAACCTACACATGTATATTTGTAAAATACACCTCTTTAATTATTTTGATATTAGGCAATTCAGCATATTACAAAGCTTGGAAAAAAGTACAAAAACATATAACAGTACTAAAAGAGAAAAAAATGCCTTTTCCATCCTTTGTTATATAAACTTGTATTTGTCTTTTTTTGTTTGTAAAATGTAAGTTAAAGTAGCAGTTTAAATAAAGAAAGCTTCATGTCGTACTTTCATATGTTATTCTGAATTTTGGTTATGAAAGTAAGGCTTTAGTCCCTTTCCTTCCACTTCTAGTTTAATTTATAAGGGTATAAATTAGAGCCTACCAGCAACCCAGGATGTCCGAGTGAAAATCTCAGTTCTTGCACTGATTTTGTTTTAAAACTTTTACAGATCATTTTCAGAATAAATATTAACGATTTAAAAACTTAACTTTCGGCGACGAAATGTCACCATAATTATCAAATGCAAATTTTACAAGGTAGAGAACGATATTTATAGATAAAAGTGTGAATTTAAATTACAATAAATGAGGCATGGAAAACAGAAATATGTGCATAACTAAGTAAACAGTTTAGCTGGAATGGAGTCCTTTTGAGTGTTCAGGGATGGTTTCTTTTTACTAATTAGGAGCATCTCGTAAATTACGCACTCAAACTTTCCACGGCATTTCTTTAGAATGGCAAATTGGCTGTGAAGGTCAATCGGCTTTTGTTTGTGTTGTTCTTGAAGGTGTTTACCAATCACGGAGTATCTGAGCTCCTCGATGCGCAGGTGGAGGTGGCGGCTCGTGTAGCCAATATAATTCGCATCGCACGAATTACATTTAAATTCATATACTACACTTTGTTGGTTTACTAGAGAGGGCTTTGTTTCCGTGAACTTCAAATCTTTTGAGATTTTCTTGCTTGTGAAGACTGGTTGTATTAAATGATCTATTTTCTTTTCTAGGTCACACGTGTACATGTAGTTCTCTGCGTATGTAGTCGACTGATTTTACATATGCAGAGAACTATATGATCATTTAGATCTCTTAATCAAATTGATTCAATCTTTAACTAGAGGTTCCTTATAGTAAATCTTATCATGTAGCAATCACATTAATTTTGCACTTGCCTAACAGCCACAGGATGGCAGGATTTGGTGCCACATGGACAAAAAAACTGGATATTGTTTCCTTCCCAACATTGAATTTTTGGTTCCTTTTTTACAATTTGTTAAGAATTTGTCAAGAAGAGAAAGTTGTCCATCAAAAAAGGGGGTGGGAGATGGGGGCACTGAACATATAATATGAGAAGTACACGAGAAGTTAATGTAACAGATACCAGCCCTATACATCTTTATCATAGCTTCTTCAGTGCACATACTCAATGGTTATTGCATGATGTGGTGTGACACTGAATCACATATCATATGTGCAGCAACTTGGATGCACATAAACATGGCATTGGAAATGGACCAGAAAATCACCTTGAAGTGTTGGATATCAAAATCTTTAATATTATATTATTTAGAAGACGTCAGCTGAGCTACCCTTGCCATCTCATACATACCCAGCAGAATGACCACTGTCTCCAGTTCTGTTGTGTGATGTTCTTGCTGTATACAGAATAACAGAGGAAGTTAAGTCTGAATAAAATAACAAATTACTAAATAAAAATATTATAGGTAAATGTATCTAACTTGGACAGATAGCATGTTAACAATGTACAGTCAGAGTATAATCTTTACACTTGATGAACATTACAAGTTATTTTGTTACACAACATATTAATTTACCTTCAGCTTGGCTTTCATGCCGTTGTCTGTCCCTGCCTCTACTTCTTTCTCTTGAAGATGTTGTCTGATAAAAATGAAAAGTATCAATAATATTCATCTGTACAGTCATGCAGTTGTTACCAATTTACAGAATGCATCCAGGAATTCTAATGGAGAATCAGAAGTTATTCTTTACTTAATAAACTTGTTCTCTGACTAACTCGGAACAATTAAATTTAATGTTGTTTGGCCATTGAACAAAATCAAACTCACAAAAAATAAATGCGTATCGAACCAAATCGAATGTTGAATTGAGTTTGACAAGGTTCAATTTAGTTTGGTCACTAAACAGAATCTGAGTAAGCTTAATGATGTTACAATATATTCTGAATCGAGCAAAATGGAACATTTGGTTTTCCATCACCTGATATAAATACATCTTTTGATCCAGTTCAATGTCTAAAGTTACGTTTCCTTTATGTCTTAATAATAATAATAATATTTGGGACATTTAGACCCTGAATTCAGGGCATCTCAACATTCGTTTACAATGGGAAAGAGTTTTGTAATAAATTAACAGCTGTTTGATATTTGCCATCTCCAACGGTATACAATTACGCTCCTACTGTAGTTACACTTCCTAAACGAACTCAGTCATACTAAATTGATTGATGACTTTCAATTTGTTTCAGAAAAAATGGAACTCACAAAAGAGTTTTGTGTTTGATTTTATTCAATGACCAAACAACATTGAAATTAATTGTTCGATGTAATATGATTGAGTTCAATGAAAAACTCATTCAATTTTGTTTGATGTGATACGGTACATGTATGCCAGATGTCAACATGTACTCAGTATGCAGTACTGAAAGATTACACTGGGGTACAGAGTCAAATTTCAAAATATCTGTTGTACTGTTCATTAAAATGAATTTTGGGTCAGAGTGATTTTAATTAATAAAAAGTAGTTTGATTTGTATTTTTCTAAGGATTATGGTAATAAATCTGGAACAAAGGAAAATGCAAATCAAACTACCGGTAGTTTGAAAGCATTTTGACCTAAATTTCATTTTAAACTACAACATATAACTCTTGTTATCAGACATGCTTGGGATGTCCTTCAGTGTCTGTTTTAGCAGAATCTTATTTGAGTGCCAGCAAATTAGTTATTTGCCAAACCATAAATAATAGTCCAAACACTTCATTTAGGTATGACTTTTTTACCTCTTCCCTTCTTGTAACTTGTCCATGACTCCTGCTTACTTGCGAGGCTTCATTTCTTGTATCTGAAGGCCTGGGTCTGCTAGATTAAGAAGAGCAATTATTAAAAGTAATACTACAGGCACCTTTCAATAGTGCACATGCACATATTTGTACATGTTAATTCAGTATGATTGTGACATCTGTATCAAAAGTGTACATGTTGTATGTCATAAAATTGTTGGTTTTCAGATTAAATCTTTTTTGACCTGAAGATAACATTTTCTTTATTATTGAAAAAAATTAAATTTCTTTATTGGGGTAAATTCTAACCCAGTAAATGCAATGTTATTGCATAGAAAAAATCACCCACATTTTCAATGGTCTACACTTTTAACAATTATTCCACGAGCGCATGTTGGATATGAGATGGTAGGTAGTTTGGCTATAACTATCTCATCCAACAAGCACCAATGGAATAATTGTTTCATTAAAAACGCCTAAAAAATTGCAATATTTGAGCTCCCCAGCTGTTTTCATTGACGCATATAAAATAAAAAATAAAAATAAATAAATGAGAATTTACAGTGGCATTTTCCACTAGGTGGCTCTTCTTGATCCCACTGATTCTAGATCGAATTGGAATTTGGAAGTGTTAGTTTTTGTGGAGGGAGGAAAACCGGAGAACCCGGAGAAAAACCCTCGGAGCAAGGACGAGAACCAACAACAAACTCAACCCACATATGATACCGGGCCGGAATCAAACCCGGGCCACATTGGTGGGAGGCGAGCGCTCTCACCACTGCGCCATCCCTGCTGCCCGCATATCAGCTACAATAATTATAATTAATAAATGCCAATGGTATTTGAGCTCATACACCATTGCCTGTTAACCAATCAAAATGCAGGAATTGCAATATACCATTGCTAGTTGTTTTAAATACATTTATACCATAACTGAGAGAATTCTTGCGATCTGATTGGTCCAAAGTTATGGTCGATGAGAGTATAGACCATGAAAGTGACGTCAGATCACGCCACGCACACGCGCGGGCTAAAAGATGTGTAAGTTTGGTCTCCATGAATGAAAGCGAATTTCATCGTGTTTTGTTTGAATCAAGTACGCATTTGTTTTCGGAATTCAGGATTGGACTTCTACTTAGGTGATCTGTCGAAAGAAAATTGACCAGGCTTTTGAATTTTTGGTCTAACTGAGAAGAACGGTGCTAGCGAACCGGCAGGGGACTGTCGATGTTTAGTGAACGAGGTGCTAACAAGATCTTCAGAAAGAAAAATAATCTTGCTCGCTTCAGGCAATAGGCACACACTCAATGAGAGAGGAAAAGGTAATTAAAATTGTTATTCTTTGAATTCTTGTTCATCTTCTTTCGTATCATTGTCGTTTTTACGTGTCAGACCGGAATCTTTACGTCCAACCGGCAAAGTTTCTTCACGGTCAGGCATTGCTTTTGATAAATACTTGTTTGAGTTTGTTATGGTATAAAACAAATCGACCACATTTTTCCATGGTCTACACTCTTATAGACCATAGAAATGACGCCATAAAATGTCCAAAACTTTGCAGTGAAACCACTCGGCTAACGCCTCGTGGTTCCACTTGAGTTTTGAACATTTTGCATGCATGAATGATGCATCATTCATGCATCATTTTTACGGTCATTAATAGTGTAGTCATCGTCGGTGTCAAAGTTTCCACGAATATGTCAGGTTCATGTTGATCCTATCTGGGATCTCTGATCACTTTGAGTGGTCATTTACGGAAGGTTCAACAGTAACTTGTAGACATACCCAACAGTAATTTCAGTGTAAATGTTGTCAAGGATGGCGAAACGGTACAAACAAAAATGTTGGAAGACATGTTTGAATTTGTCTTGACTCACCTACTGTAATGGCCCCTGTTTTCACGATGTCTTTCCTTACTTCGATCATCACGACTTCCATTCCTTTGATGAGGAGATCTTGACCGACTTCTTCGTCTTCTAAATTCTGGACTTGCCATGTTACTTCAGCATAAACAACTACAGTATTAAACTACAGAATGCTGTATTCTTTTCTGTAAATCACTGACAAGCGAACTACTTCATGTAAAAACACATCACGATTCTCTTTTAACTTTCCCGACTCGTCCTCAGTCTTTCAAAACAATTTTTCGCGCGGCCAAAAGAAACGCTGGCCTGTAGTTTTACATGAGAACCTGCCTATCACATAAAGGAAGAAGAGCCTTCTTTAAAAATGACTGGAAAACGTTTTGCTGTTACCACAAAATTTATAAATAACACAAAATTTGACACGCCATGTGTAAGATCTATAATCTGGAGCAACGCAAAACGTAACGACCGTACCCCACTGGTCCCATAAAACACAACCTCACTGTTTCAGTGACTTTTTCTCGTGGAACCCGTCATTAAGTAGGGGTTACACACCCAACTGGAAATTAAAGCAATATTGTCTGAGGTTCGAAACTACTGCATTTGCTTGAAAAACTGAAATCGACACTGTGCCTAGGCTCGATTACCAGCCGCTGTTCGGGGTATGAGCCCGCGCAAAGACCCGCGGACAACTTTCAATTAACAGTGACAATAGAAATTCTGAGATAAGAAAGCTATGCATAATGAATAGTCGTCTGTTTTAAGTCTTGTTTAAAGTCGCTTACTTTATGAAAACCTACAAACTGGGAGCCATGTCCAGTACTGGCCATGAAATCCCGGGTTTCTACACTTCATTCTAGTTCTACACTTCTTAATGTATAGAAGTAAGAAATACTCTGACAAACTAGGGATTATAACGACCCCCCGGGAACGACCCTTTCCCTAATCATTCGACTCTTGTCATTCTTTACTTAGTTCTACACTTCTCAAGTGTGGAAGTGTAGAATACTCTGACAAACTAGGGATTATAATGATTTTTTCCCCAGTCATTCTACTCTTGTCATTCTTTACTAATTAGTTCTATACTTCTCAAGAGTGGAAGTGTAGAATACTTTGACAAACTAGGGATTATAACGACCCTTTCACCAGTCATTCTACCCTTGTCATTCTTAACTTAGTTCTACACTTCTTCTCTCACTTCTCTTCTGTATGTGGATACGAAGTTTTGAAGTATTATTCATTTTGAAAAAAATCACGTTTTGTACTTGTCCGTTGACGGTTTCAAAGTGTCCGTTGTCCGTCTTAGAGAGGTACCCGTCTTATAGGGAGTTTAGTTACAGTAAAATGACTGAAAAACGGCAGGAACGGGACCAACACCAAGTGTCCGTCTTATGGAAATGTCCGTCTTATTGAGATGTTCGTTAAGAGAGAGTTGACTGTAGAGAGAGCAGCATTTGTGGAAATCGAGTCTATAAAAGTACTCGACACTGCGATACGCTTTGAGCTTTGATTTACATTGAGATATTTTCCTTTGAGTCAAATTAAACTTATTTGTGCAACAATAATTTTGTAATTGAACTGTTGATTCCCAAATACGTTTCTTCAAAGCCTCAAACCGCTTCGCATTAAATCGTTCTTTTGCCGCGGTTTGAGAAATGCAACCCTCGGGAAACACTGAGGGTTCTTGGAAAACAAAATCAGGCTCCCGATCTGGCTCAATCCTCGAACAGAGAGCCTGTTCACATGCTAGGGTAACAACGGAGCAAACATCCTCGGAGACCCAAGGGCAGTTAGTAGGGGCGAAACGAAAAACTTTCGTCGCTCCGATTTTTGCCGGGTTTCCTTCCTTTCGCCCCGACTAACTGTCCCCGGGTCTCCAAGGATTGGAAAAAAAGGAAAAACTTTCTAGAAAGTAACACTGACGGAAGGCATGTATTATTAGCCATGTAGACATAATTACTTTGGCTATTATTTTCTCTGAAGAAATAACCGTACGAATAATGAAGTATAGAACTATATTGAAATCTTGCCAAACATTCCTATTGTGGCAATATTCTTCCGAGAACATTCGGCAATGAAGCTTTATCAAAATACTATGCAGTAGATTCACAGCCACATATCATGCCTTACATTCATTCCACACTCTAATAACATGAAAGGACTCGGCACTGTTCTATTTTGTCAAGCGGAATGAAGTAACACAGAAATCAATCTAATCGAGTGCAAAAGTTCATTGTTTAACTTTATTATCAACTTAAGAAACTGCAACTGAAACCCTTTACAAATTTTATGCTAAAATAAATTGTACGTTATTCCTTAATTTATTTGAAAAATATGCGAGCTACACACCTGAAAGAAAAAAAATTAAATAATGATGGATCTATATATAAAATGCTCAAATATTGATTAAACTTAGCTTCAGTAAGTTTTCGAAGATATACCCTGGGTTTGTTTGTTTACTTTTCGACGTTCATTGTTATAAAAACGGCAGTTATTTTAGGAAATAAACGCTTGGAATGATTTCCTATTTTTATAGCATTCTGCTTCAGTACATAGCTTTGAACCATTCACAGTAATCCGCTATCACACGTTCTACTGGAGAGTAAAGGGTCTCAATATGAAAAAGGATTTTTGTGTCTCAGATGTTGAGACTTATTTTAACCACGGCATACATTCGGAAACTTACAGTAAGCTAAAATGACAACAAAATAAAGAAATAATTAAAACAGTTGTGTTTATTTCTGTTCCTACTTAACTGTGAAATAATTAAAATATATAGGTCAAGAAATCATCAAGTTTGTATCTTTTACATTAACAAGTTAGACCAATAAAATATATGTATAAAATTTTGACCTTGAATAAAATGCTTTTTCATAAAACAGTAACAGCAACATCAACAAGCAGCCCCCCCCCCTCCCCGATTGATAACAATTTTCTAAAACTACAATTGGATTTTTATGATCAAGAGCGAGAATACGTCAGCTTTTTATAAGTATGAGGCTAATCTTACTATCAGGTGTTTTTCCACAACTTAGTTTCCACTCTATGATAGTTGTTGATGTAAATACTGTTACCCCAAGTGCTATTCTTTGCAGTGATTGTTAAATATCAGAGATTTTTAAACTGCTCGTAAACTAAACAATTGTTATAAATCTCGACTCATCTTCATTATTGGTTTTCCAAGGTCTTATTCCAAGATTGTAGGAGCTACCTAACAGTTTGTGCATCTTGAATTTGAAATGGGTCGTAATCTCCTTCATCCTAAACCATACGTGTTCAGTTTTGGTTCATTATTACCACTTAGGTGTTTCTCCAACTTTAGTTAGCATTATTATTATTTTTAGGCATTTTACGCTTTGAAGGTAAACTTATACGTCATAAAAATTGACTCAAAATATCATTTTTTAATAGCTCCTTTAAACCATAACAAAACGATATGACTCTAAACCGAGTTTAAGTTGTAGTTATTAGCTTTTATTTGAGTGATCACACGTATTAACCGATTTCAACAACACACTGCGAAAATAGATTAACCCCAATATATTACCATATTTCCTTCAATACGAGATGTCCTTTGAATTATCACCCCGGGATTAACTTGTAAATAATCTCCCCCGTAAAGATGCTAGGTCACAAAGTTTTAGGCAATTTCAGCACTGACCAACTGATCATAGAATTAAGAAATATCACAATAACCGCTTAAAACTTTAGAAGAACTAAAAAAATAGAAAAGCCAAGAGAGGGCATGGATAAAACAAAATTGAAGAAACAAAATTGAAGAAAAACATCCGCCGACGTTTCAATTTGTTTGAAAATGTCGTGTACAATGCTCTAAAATCGTCTTTGTTTGTTATGTGGCCGTAATTATGCTAATGTAAGACTTGCACTACCAATATAAAGCTTAGAGATTAACGAAAACAAGCAAAATTGCCTAAAGTAACGAGACCTAACCCCTCCCCCCAACCCAAAAAAAGACCCTTTCGGATTTCGGAGCAAACACGACTTAAATGACAGTAAATTTGTGGGTTATTGACCAACTCTGAACCTGTAACTCGACTCAAATTTGTCGGGTTTTCAAAATTTAAAATTCCTTTTAAAGAAACAAGTGAATCAGCAACAACATTACTGCGACTAAAATAAGGATTACTAACAAAAAGACGACACGACGCGCAGAGTTTCAATGTACCATTTATGTTCAGTTTACTGTAATGTTTGCTGTGTTTGCCCTCAATTCAAGATGGCGGTAAAAACCTTAGAGGGGTCTATTGTCTCCCACTAACCCAACCTTTTTAAAAATAAGAATAATAAAATAATTCGATTCTCTAATTCAGTAAAATTCGACTTTCTTGTCATTCAGGAATCTGCAAGAACATAAAACGTGGTTTAGCAAACGTTAATTTTGATACAAGGACAACAAACGATATCTTTGATTAAAAAAAGCCCAAACACTCAATCAAATGGCTCGAGACATGTCACTGTTGACTATCTGTATTTAACATCTTGCTGTTTATATTGAATTCACTGTTTGCCTGCTTAACAATGTATAATTCTCACATCATCAAGAGAAAACAAAAGAAATCACGACCATGGTCGTGGTGGATTAGATATTATTTTTATGTTACTTCCAGTGACTTTTATAATTTCATTTTTGTCTTTGTTTTAGTTCCAAATGAGAACATTAACCAAAAACTTAAGACAAAGCTTAATCTCATTACCAAACACCTCAAATTCGGTTAAAAATACACGCTGCGTGTCGTATTTTCAACGCAGTCCTAGGATTTTTGAAATGCGATAAATCTCTGTCTCTTATGTTTTGATGTATTACACATTGTTTAGCCTACAGGTACTGAATTTATTCAAAATAACAAACAACGTTCAAAAATTATAGTCCACACCCCTGTGAAATCATAAAATGCTAATCCAACTTACTTGCTATAGTGGCGTCAACATATCTTTCACGGGGGTACTCTGGGGATTCACTGCCAACTGCCACTTGGTAATAAGGGTGTGGAGCCCGCCGTCCTCTGAGAAAAAGAGAACGGTTGAAATTCATATCAATAAGATCAGTTTTACCCTTATAGTCACCGTGATCCTTGAAAAAGTGTACAAAATTCAGTCACGTAAAGTTCTGTCAGAAATGGACGGACTTTTCGTGACACTATCCTAGGAGAGATGATTCGTGAAACTATGGATTACCTTTGTAAGAATGTCATTTGTTTACAAAAGTAGTGAAGAAACAATGTAATAAGTATTGTAAGTAGCATTGTAAGTAGTGTATGTATTTGTGTTGTAAGTAGTGTTCTTTGTGTTGCAATAAATAAATTAAAAAAAAAAAACTATGGATTATCAGAAATCGTGAGGTAAACACATTAAAGGAGCTATACGCGGACAGCGCATTTTGAAGCAATCGGCTTTTTTTCAAGGTTGTCATTTACAATCCATCTCAATTTTTCCTCAGTCGTAACCCTTCCTGTTCATTTTTGGTTGATTTCCTTGGTGTTTTTTAGAAAAAGGTTTCCTTCAATTTAAATTAGAAAAATAACTTTAAATATCTAGCTTTTGCAGGTAAATATAATGGTAAAGTGAATTGGAATACAGTCATGATGCAAGTTCTTTAGATCTACTGACTGCATCCATCACTTATTTCGTACTTTGTAGTACATGTTGTACTGATTAAAAAAAGTGGCCACGAAAAAGGCACGACTGAGTGTATTAAACAAATTTTACGGTAATTAGATTTCACCTTATAAACTTGATTAGGAGTGGCACGATGAGACAGACAAAACTCATGAAAGTCTGAAATAAGAATAGAAAGGCAAAGGTTAGGCACAATACCATCTTAATAGGAGGAGGAGGAGGAGGAGGAGGTAGCAGGCCTGTACAGCTGGTGGGATTCGTGACCGAGTGCGAGTGCTTTGTTTATGGCAAACGGCAAAGAGAGGGAGCCACAGAGCCACGGGGGAACTGGAGCGAGCGGTGAGAGAATTGGAGCACTTGCATTCGGTCGTGAATCCCGCCAGCTACGCAGGCTAAGGAGGAGGAGGAGGAGGAGGAGGTGGAGGAGGGAAGATTGGACGCTAATCAATAGATTACTGATTTGATAATACTACTCACCATCACCATTAAAAAGTAAAACACAGGCTTCCATCCACTGTGTGTATTTATTTCAGGAACAAGAAACTAAAAAGACAGAAAATGTGTTACAATCATTTACATACACTAACCAGTAGAGAGCACTGCAATGCGATGTCAATGGACGACAGTTCTGAACTATCCTATGGCAGCCCCAACACTTCCTGTACCATCAACAATCCCTGTTACAGTTGCTAAGGTTCATTCTCACCTGTCCTATGGCAGCCCCAAGAATTACTGTACCATCAACAATCCCTGTTACAGTTGCTAAGGTTCATTCTCACCTGTCCTATGGCAGCCCCAACACTTCCTGTACCATCAACAATCCCTGTTACAGTTGCTAAGGTTCATTCTCACCTGTCCTATGGCAGCCCCAAGAATTACTGTACCATCAACAATCCCTGTTACAGTTGCTAAGGTTCATTCTCACCTGTCCTATGGCAGCCCCAAGAATTACTGTACCATCAACAATCCCTGTTACAGTAGCTATAGTTCATTCTCACCTGTCCTATGGCAGCCCCAACACTTCCTGTACCATCAACAATCCCTGTTACAGTAGCTAAGGTTCATTCTCACCTGTCCTATGGCAGCCCCAACACTTCCTGTACCATCAACAATCCCTGTTACAGTTGCTAAGGTTCATTCTCACCTGTCCTATGGCAGCCCCAACACTTCCTGTACCATCAACAATCCCTGTTACAGTAGCGAGTGCTTCACTATTTGCACTAAGGGCACTCTGCAAAAAGGAACACAGGTTTGACATTACCAAATGGGACAAACTCTTTAGACATTCATTGCACATTAGACGTAATGTAACCCTGTGACATGGATAACTAACCAAGTGTAAGGTCAAGTTAGATGGATGTTGGCCAAATCCTTTTTTATGTGAATATGGACTGAAACACACCACACTTATGTCAAACAAGAATGAGGCCAGTACCCAGCCACCTTGACAGAACAAGCTTATCCAGTAAAGGATTCATCTTATGCCACAAGGAACACTGTTTGGGCAATCTGTAATGAGCAAGATAGCCCCATATTGTCTGCTCAGGGAGCCAATCACATCACAGGACTTGATTTATGTTCCCTGCTCGCTGGGCTAGCCATATAATGAATGTAAATATCTTTACTCTGATTATGGCTGAGCTCTGGTTGTTGATTCTTTGATCAATCCCAACAACAAAAAATAAGTTCTAGAGATAATAAGACCTGCAGCTAGGAGAAAGTCGAAAAGAATGTTTTTGATAGAAAGCGATCCCGAATTTGTTACCTGTCTTCCAAGATCAGCTGATATGGCAGAACTTATCAAATTAGCAGGACCACCAATCATAAAACCTGTACAAATGTCAAGCAGAACAAAAAGTCAAAAAAGTGATTTAAAAAATTAGATTTGAAAGGGTCTGCAAACCGCTAGAGGATCTGGGAACATGCATGCATGCATGGATGGATGGATGCAAGAATAAACTGATAAACAAACAGACAATGAAACGAATAACGGAACACAGGAATGAATATGTAAATAAGTGAACATCTCTTCTTACATAAGTGGAAATGTATCTGCAGCTCGCACAAACAGACAACAAGAATCATAAAAAGTGGTACAGAACTTTGAACTCGCCCCCTCAAAGGGTTTCTGCTGTGATTTGTATGTAACATTTCTTGGGGCTATTTTCTCACAGTATTACCTCACATACTTCTAAGTCATTAAATAAAAACTATCAAAGTTAGCTCACATTTAACTTAGTTCTTAGTTTACCGTTATGAGAAGTAATCAATTTTCCAAGAATGACTTAGCTTGAGGATAATTATTTGCAAGCCTTGATGAGCAGATATGAAGTTAAGAATGTAAAGCAGGCACATTTTGAAAACTGGGAAATATTATTTGGAAATATCTGAATATAACTGGTGATAATTTTTGACATAAAGACTGTACTGTTGTGTCAGTGCATATTGCTCACCAGTCAAACACATCAAGGCGGCATTCAGAGTGTAACCACCTCCCGTGTCTGCAATATGACACAAACACATTTTGTTAGTAACACTGTGTGATTAAGTAACTCGCAATTTCATTTCGTACATGATAACTTGAAGTGGATGTATAACATTTGTCTTGTTATTTTTTCCCCTGAGCCCTTCCAGGGGCATCATAACAATTCCAAACATTGACAAGACAGTTGAAAATACAACAAGCAGCAGAGCATTCTTGACAAAGTTGAAAGTGTTCTTTGTGTTTCAAAATGTGATGAAACACTCAACTGTCTCAAGTGTCTTCTCCATTTATACTAAGACGAAAAAGGAAATGGAGAAATAAAATCATAAACAATTGTCACAGTATATGTAATTATTATCAAGGCCCATTTACACAGGAGGTTTTTGTAAACGGGCCTTTAATTAGTTTGGAAAAGGGTTATCATAAATAAGTTGACCCCTTTTGACTCCTCCAAGCATTTAATAATGTATGCTACACATACCTTGTATTTTTGGCTTTTTTTGCCAAAGATTGCAGCTAAATGGTCAAAAACTTAACTTAATTTCAAAACAAACCACTGTGCTATACAGCACTAAACTATAGTGACAGGTAAATAAATTTTAGCTAGTGCAAATAAGCACTCTACTTACTTCCATAAACAAAAAGCATTGGTACAGACAACACAAGCATTATAATAACCAGTGGAGAACGCTTTCCCATCAGATCCTGACAAAAAAATGAGACATGATAAAAACTTACAAACCTGTGAGTCAACATGGGCTACCAGACTATACACAATTAACAACCTTTTTGAGTGCATGCTATTAGACTCCAGTTAAACATGACATTCTTATTAATAATAAACACGTAATATTTAAACGATAAACACTGAAATTGCAGTCAGGAAAATTCATAACTCAAATATTTGTCTGTCACTGACTATTATCAAACGTTTTTAACAACGTTTGTTTGAAACTCTTATATAAGAGTTTCAAACAAACGTTGTTAAAAACGTTTGATAATAGTCAGTGACAGACAAATATTTGAGTTACGTAATATTTATTTTGAGTTAAATTGCCCAGTAGGGTAAGGTAAGTCTGCATACCAGCTTAGTGGCCCATCAGGCCAGAGTGTTTTCTGGTTTCCTTAGCATGAAATGACTTAGGAGTATATCTACACACCCCTGGATGGGATGCTAGTCCACTGTAGGGTTACCCCCCCCCCCTCCCCAGTAGTAAATTTGCTAGTACCCATTTAATTACACATATGGGTAAAGAGATACACTATGAGAGCAATACTTCCCAGTATGTACAGAACCCCAAATCAAGCTATGTTGTGGAGTGGCCAGTGAGGGAATCATTGACTTTTAATTTACTTGAAAATTTTTTGCAGAATTTTATTTTAACGCCAAAAAGTGTAAAACGTAGATTTCTGCATAATATATATGCATGTTGCAGTATATAATAAAACAAACAAAATCCCCCCCAAAAAACTATGAGATTAAGAAGAGAGAATCACTCAATTTTGAAGTGGCCATTTACAATTAATATATTATAAAAAATAAAATTTTAATACTTACACTGATTA
Organism: Oculina patagonica; assembly: GCF_052425735.1. NCBI lineage: Eukaryota > Metazoa > Cnidaria > Anthozoa > Scleractinia > Oculinidae > Oculina > Oculina patagonica. The sequence goes on along the minus strand of NC_135767.1, from coordinate 9,414,005 downwards.
ATCCTCCTATAATCCCACCTAAAAATAATATAATTTTATTTGTTATTATTGAAAAACCATTAAATCCAAACTAAAACAAATTTACCAGCAACAGTTTAACATGACTGATAAAGCCAACCTAACAGTAGATAGACTGTTATTTTACCCCCAATTTCTCAAACTCCCTGATTTTCCAAACCAATATTGGTTTCCTTTGGCAGTTTGAGAAATCAGGATTCCTGTACTGTATTGAGCTACACACTGCAACGCAAACACTACTTAATGTCATTACCTACAATTCCTCCAATGTCATAAAATGTTGAAATTTTGTCTGAAACTGTGTCCTTCCAGCCAAATTCTAAAAAAGGTAAAAAATGTAATGATTGGTGACAGCATAGTTACAGTAGACCAACTATGGTGACAGTATGTTCATAAATGTCTGAGAAAAGCTTATGAGGGTTAACTACTTTGACTGACATGTAGCTTTCTCAGAAATTCCTATAGCTTCAAAGAAGGTTTTGTTCTCAGTCATTTGATGTGGCCTAAAATGAGCAGTAACAAAACACTGTAAGTAGGGATGTGTATTTTGGTCAATTTCATGATTTTTTTTTACCCAAGTTTTAACACTATTTCAACCAAACTCTTTCAAACTATTTAGAAGGATTGAGAGGGAAAGAAATCGACATACAAATAGGACAACTGTACATTTATAAAGAGATGAGGCTAGTTAGAACTTTAGCGATACTGTGCTTATTTATTTGCTGAGAAGGATTATACCAAAATATACTCACTGTTTGATAAATAGTAAGGCAGCCAAAAGAAGAACGAGTAATTGACAAGCTTCAGACAGGCATAGGAGAGTGAGTACTGTTGGAAAGGAATGAACTTGGTAGATTAACTGACATGTTATGAATTTCTGTAATCTGCATGACTGTACACGTGTGCTTGAATGTATTATTAAGCCTTGTTCACATGTGCAACAGCAAGTACATAAATATTAGTGCAACTGCATGCAATGTTCACATGTGTAAAGCAAGAGGAAATAAGGTAAGGTATGCAGGTGCACTTCATGTTTTTTTTTTTTTCAAGATGCCAAACAGGTCTCATGCTTCGAGTGCTTCTGCTTGCCAGGGCTCGAGACTAACGTTAGCCAACTAGCCAAAGGCTAGTAAAAATGCAGTTTTGGCTAGTAAGTTTTGGCCTTTCACTAGTCAAAATGGCTAGTGAAAAAATCAGGCATTAGTGGCAAGAAACCGCATTTATTAAAATCGTCTCTCAGTTAGAGAATATAACTAACAAGTAAACTGTTGACATTATAGAATGTGAAGCTTTAAACAATTTAGTTGACAAAAAAATTATGCATGTACATGTACAATTTTTATAGTGAAGAACAAAGCCCAATTTTGTAAGAAAAAAACATGAAGATTTAAGGAACATTTTACAGTTCAAGGTTTAAACATTATCGCACATTGTTTTCACCCCCCCCCCCCCTTAAAAGACAAACTATGCTTACAAATTGTGGCTAGTAGAAAATAAGTTTGGCTAGTGAAATCAAAGCTGTCACTAGCCACTTGCCAAGTTAGCAAAAAAGTTAGTCTCGAGCCCTGCTTGCACTTGCATTTGCCTTAGCAACATACTCTAACCTGAAGCAAGAGCAAATGCAACCCCAAGCCAGGTGCAAGGAAATGGAAAATTTTCCTCTCCTTGTCACGTAAGGTGTTAAGGTTAGTGGGTTTCTGTAATGTAGATTCAAAGTGCAAATCTAGGCGATCTGTTAACTGTTGTCACCTTATTCTATCTGAATGAATGGAAAGAGTTTATCAATGACTCTTAGCACTTGCCTAGGCATCAGTACAATAAAAGCTGCTTTAGCCCATGCCACATTTTAAAGTGACCACATTAGTAAGTACTGCCTCTGGCACTCTTTTTTTAAGTTATACCCCCCCCCCCCCCACCCTTTGCCCACCTCATCATTCTCTGTTCCTCACCCCCTTATTTTGAAGGTTTTTGCATTTTGTTAGAGTTACCGGTATCCACATTCAACAAATTTACTTTTTATTGTAAGTTTCTTATTGTGGAGAAGGACAGAAATGAAGGTTACAAACTATAAGTTTCCTCCCTAATTCTCACTGAGCTGATAGATCTCAATAATATACATGTACATTCAAGCTATTACTAACAGCAATGTAAAGTGAGGGATTTTTATGATAACTAACTTACAGGTATAACTCCTGGAAGTAAAACAGCTTGACAAAAGCTCACAGCTTTCCTCTGTTGTGGAACTGTCACTGAATTATATGATGATGACGTTGCTGATGACTTTAGAAAACAGAGTACAATTCAGAAAAAAACTTGATTAAAATATATATTATTTATCATGTTTTAAGATAAAGTAAAAGGAAAATGTTTTCCCATCACTTATAAACCTTCAGCATTATCTTCTGTTGGTAATTTAATTTTTAGCAAACAATAAATCATTAATTAATATGTCTTTGATTGTTTCACATAAGGCAACATCCTTTCATCCATCAATTGTTGGAGTTAGAAAGACCATCTTAAAAATTGTAACCATTCTATATATACTGATTATCATTCTGTTTCAGAAGCAATTGCTGAATAAATTATTTTTTAGTTCCAGTCTTTCTGCTTTTTAGCAAACATAAAAAACTAATCCTGATTTCCTCTCTTATGTGAGTTTACAGCAGTCTAAGACAAGCTTTCTATCAGTTTTTTTTTTCCATTGTGTTAGATAGCAAAGTGGATGGTTAATTTTGGGAGGCAAAACACGTCCTTCACTTGATAAATTTCTAATCACCCATGATGACCTTTAAACGTGTTTCATTGTCTAAGACTGTTTTCTGTCTCTAGTATGAATTTGGCAACTCAAACTTAGATTAAACTCCCAATGTATGCAGTGTAGTACTCACTCGAGAGAAATCATCTGCAGGACTCAGACCTTTGTTAGCAAATGCCTCTTGTTCAACTTCCTGCTCATTGAAAACTAAAATAGAATATACATTTGTTAATGTCACTGCAGCAGCTTTCTGTGGTATTCTGTTTACCATTACCGGTAACTTTCTGTGTACTGTTTACGGTAAGCATGACAGCTCTGTGACCTTGCATTTAGCATTTTCATGTTCGGTGGCTATTGTCTTGGCCAGGGAATTATTTAATATAGGGCTCTCTCCGCCATTTTGTGTCAACTCATAAATATTTTTTTTTTTTTTTTTTTTTATTGCAAAACACACACAGAACGTTCTTACAAAGTGACATGTTCGCTACTAATTACTTACTATACAAGGCTTTACGCATTACTATACAAAGCTTACTCTACTTACAGTACAATACACTGCTTACACTACCTACATGACAATTACATTGTTTACAACACACTACTTACAATACAATACTCAATTTCTTAAAATTTAATATTTATACTTATAACAGCGCAATACAATTTATCTCTTTTAATACATTTGCAAAAAAAACTACAACTACTTTTGGCTTATTAAAGATAATGAAAATAAAAATGGTAACTTATAAAAACTAAATCAAATTGCGCCATTTTTATCTTACCGACATTTTGTTCAAAAATTTTAACTGTTTCTGTCAGTCATTGAGAGGGGCTTGAAGGGCGTTGAAGGAATTACCTGTTCAGAGGACCTTAGAGCCTAATATATTGTGTATATTCGACTAGGGAGGGTGAAGATAAAGAGATTAGTTTTTATTCATTTATTTTATTTCTTCTTTAAAAGGCTTTCCAGCAAATCCCACTTTTTGTTGGTTGTGTCATCTGTTCTTTGTTCAACGACATAAATCGATTTAAGATAAAGTAGAAAACTTTCTATTTTAGGAGGTCTTGTTTTATTTTTACAAATCCAAATAAAGTGTCTGGCCAGTAGAAAGCAGAAATTAATTTGGCGATGATTTTTTGAGCAGTCCGGTATCAATCCTAAGGCGACAGAGATGTTTACTGTGTAGTGTTCTGGAAATATTTTAGATAATTTTAGCAGTTCGGTTAAGGAGTTCCAAAAGGAGGTCACCTTGGAGCACGACCAGAAGAGATGCTTTAAGTTTTCTGGTTCTTCTTTGCAGAAAGAGCAGTTTGGGTCATCTTGTACTCCAATTTTTGTTAAGAATTCATTAGTTGATATTCGCCTATGCAAAAGTTTGAATTGGAACTCAATAAGTTTTGTGCTTTTGGTGCATTTAAAGGCTAATTGATAGGCATCGCTCCATTTAATGCATTTTGTTTCTTCTGTATTACAGTCTTCAAACCATTTCCGTTGAGATTGGGAAGAAAGCGTAGATTTTTTGGATATCAGTTTCTGATACACTGGTGGGCTTGTTCGTTGCGATTTTATTAACGTTTCCGAAAAGGTTTCGTATTCGGAGTCTGTCATAATAAGGTTGTTTTTGTGTGCGTCCCAGAGCAGTTTAAGGGCCGATATGAGTCCATAGTATCTGAGAGGACAAATTTTAAGACTGAATTTTGTTTGTAGTTCAAAATAGGATAAGAAATTATTTGAGCCATCTTTCAAATGTTTCACCTTTGTGATACCTTTATGATAACATTCAGAGTAAAAGACAGGACGGTCATCAATTCTGATCACTGAATTGTGCCATAAGTTTTGGTTAAGGAACTGATTCTCAGATTTAATTTCATCTTCAAAATTAACATCCGACCAGATTGTCAGTACTTCTTTGATAAAAGTATCCTTAATTTGAAATTTCTTTATGTCTTTCGTGTTGAGATTGCCCTTAAGGACTATTGGACCTCCATTTTTGTCTAACTCCACATCAAAAAAAAGTTTCCATTTACCATGATTTTCTTCATCTAAATATTTTTTAACCCACGAGGCTTTCAGGGATTTGCTAAAACTTTCAATATCGATCATTCTGAGGCCTTCGCTTGGGTAGTCATTAATGATAACATTTCGTTTGATTCTATCTGGTTTTCCATTCCAAAGGAATGAAAAGAAAAGTTTGTTTACTTCTTTGATGACTTTCTCATTTGAAGGTAAAGGCGATAATACATAAACGAGTTGAGAGGCGACAAGACTCTTCAGGACTGTTATTTTGCCCATTAGTGTGAGTCTGCGATATTTCCAGCAGCTTAAGACAGTCCTTACCTTTTCTAATTTTTCATTGTAGTTCAAAGCCGCAGTTTCTTTCGCGTCAATTGAAAGCCAAACACCAAGAGCTTTTACTTTGTTTTTTGGCCACTTAAAGTTTCTTCCAGGAAGTGATATTTCAGAGCTACCACATTTTGATCCGATCCAGAGAGCTTCCGTTTTTTTGTCGTTTAGTTTCAAACCGGAGACTTTGTAGAAATCATCCAGAGTTTGAAGACAATTTAGTAAAGATTCTCTTGACCCATTTAGAACTAAAGTTGTGTCGTCCGCGTATTGACTTAACTTAATTTCTTTATTTTTTACTAGGATTCCTTTAATATTTCTATTTTTGCGAATTGCTTTGGCTAACACTTCAGCTGATAAAACGAACAGATAAGGCGAAAGGGGACACCCCTGCCGAACGCCTCTTTGAATTTGAAAAAAATCACTCGCCCAGCCATTGTTTAAAACACAGCTTTCAGAAGATTGGTAAAAAAGGTTTAACCATTTTATCAAACCAGTGCCGAAACCGAAATATTCTAGAGTTTTCCTGATGAAAGGCCATTCAACTGTATCAAAAGCTTTTTCAAAGTCAAGAAACAGTAATAATCCTGGTATATTTTTTTCTTTTGCATAGCGAATGATACTGTCGATTAGTCGGATGTTTTCACCAATGAATCTGCCTTTAATAAAGCCTGTCTGATCGTTGTTAATTACGTTCGGGAGGTACTTTTTTATACGATTAGCAATTGCCTTAGCCGCTAGTTTATAGTCGCAATTTAGTAGAGTTAGTGGTCTCCAGTTCTTGATTAGATAGGGCTCTGCGTCCTTTTTTGGGATAAGTTTAATAATTCCCCTTCTCTGGGTGATTGAGAGTTGACCTGTATCGTAGGCAAAGTTTAATGCATTGATAAGAGTGGTGGATATGTCATTCCAAAAAATTTTGTAAAACTCGGCTGGCAAGCCATCCGTACCGGGGGTTTTCTCTGATTCCATGGTTTTAAGAGCATCTAGGCACTCTTTTTTGGTAACTGGACCTTCGCACGCTTCCCTTTCATGATCTGTAAGGATTGTATCGTTTTCACCGTCAAAGAAGACAGATGTATCAAGCAATTCATCTGCCATACATCTGGATTCATAAAGACTCTTAAAGAAAGATACACACTCATTTCCAATTTCTTCGTTTGAAGTAACAAATTGGTTTTCGCTTATTTTGATTTGGCTTATTGCACTTTGTTTATAGTGTCGTTTTTCTAAATTTAAAAAGTATTTAGTATTCTTCTCTCCTTCGTTATACCACTTCGTTTTTGATCTCAATATTGCACCTTTAGTGCGCTCTTCAATTATTTTCTCAAGTTCACGCTTTTGTTTATCAATTTCTTCCTCGATGTGTGAAGTTTGAGCGTCATCTAAATTTCTTTTGTCGGCTTCCTCCTCTAATTTGGCAATTGATTGTTCTAGGTCAATTTCCCGTTCCTTTGTTTGTTTCTTTTTAGTCTTGGCATATATAAGAGATTTTTCACGCACTTTTAATTTAACCATTTCCCAGAGAAGTGTAGGCCTGACCGAGTTATCTTCACTATATTCGTCAAGTGTTTCTTTAATAGTTGCTTTTATTTGATTTACATATAAGTCGTTTCAGTCAAAAAGGATGTATTAAGCTTCCAGAAACCCGGTCCCCTAGGGTTTGAATGTATTGATATCTTTAAAGTTATCATAGAGTGATCTGATTTATATCCGGGAGATATTTCGGCGTGAGTTGTCGAGTTAGCAATACTTTGGCTTACCAAGAAAAAGTCCAACCTGCATTGAACTTTAGGGTGCCGTTGTCTCCAAGTGTATCTATTGGTTTCGGGGTGCAATAACCGCCATGCGTCCACTAAATCAAGATTCTCAGAAAATTCGTGAATAATTTTTACACTGTTTTGGTGCGTTTTTGGAAGACCACCGATTTTGTCCTTTTCTAGATCTAGGACGAGGTTAAAGTCTCCTCCTATAACAATTTCCTCGCTTTTGAAGTCAGCAAGATGGTCGAAAAAATCAGAAAAGAACGCTGGGTTATCGTCGTTCGGGGCGTAGATGTTAGCCAACGTTAAATTTTTTTCATTTGCTTTTATATCGCAAACAATGAAGCGCCCTAAAGGGTCGATGTATTGTTTTTGAATTTGTAAATTAAAGTTATTATTAAAAAGGATGCATACTCCTGCTTTATTGCTCTCATAGGTGCTAAAAATGGTTTGGTACCCCCATTCAGCAGACCACATAGAATTAGTGTTTTCGGTACAATGAACTACTTGTAGCATATAAATTGAAAAGTTTTTTGTTCGTAGCCAATTAAACACCTCCCTTCGTTTCACATTATCTCTAAGCCCCCTGACATTCAAAGAAGCTATTGTCAAAGCCATATTGATTCATTTAGGATGTTTTTCATGGAAATTCCTTCACGCCTTGCTACCCCCACAATGAGATGACCGTACGTTGGTGTTACATGTTTGGCAAGATAAAATGTATAGAATTTAAATAAACAAAGGACCAAAAGAATAAGCAAACAAACACTTACAAACGAGTAAAACAATTTTTTGGTTGGGAACATGCAAATAGAATAGTCCGAATGGTGTTATGAAAACTACTAAGGGATGGCAAAAAGACGGTCGCCTTCTGTTTTTAAATAAGTAAGAAAAAGAAAATAGTAAAGAACAAATCCTAGATGGCGGGGATGGCGATTGCAAGTAGAAATAAATTTAGCTGTTACTTTCTGCGATTTAGTAGAGTTGCTCAATGCAAGACAAAAAAGCATCAACAAATAGTCATTAGCATTTCAGTTTTACAGTTCCAGAATCTTACCAGATGGCCAGAATTTTCCTCGGATAAACAGTTTATCTGGTTGCGCCTTGCTGAAAGAAGCCGGGATATTGTTCTTTCTTGCCTTCTTAAAAGTATCCATTTGCTTCCTCCTTCTGGCGACTATCTCGTAAGGAAGGTCTTGGTACATCTTGAAGTCGCTTCCTCTTAAGCGATTGCCTCGAGAGAGTATTCGCTCACAGTCCTTGTATCTCAAAAACTGTGCTATGATCGGTCTGGGCTTGTCGTCGTTCTTCTTTCCCAGGCGGTGCACTCGCTGTATCTCAACAGTGCTTGCATCTTCCAAGCCAAGTTCTGTTTCGAGGAAATCGCGAAGGACTGATTCTGTTTCCTCGCGGCCGTCATATTCTTCTACAATATTCTCAAATTTCAGATTTTCGCGTCTTGAATAAGCCTCTAAATACAAATTTTTATCCTCCAGCTCGGTAAGCTTGGCTTGAAAAGCTTCATTTTCCTTCTGTAGATTTGCAAAGGCCTGTTTGGTTTCTTTCTGCTGGTTTTTAAGGCTCTCTGTAAACTCAAGATGCTTCTTAGCGGCGGCGTTCGTGCTCGTCTTTAAGTTTTCGATGTCTCGGCTTGCAGTCGCTTGAGAGTTTTCGAGACTCGTTATTCTCAGCTCCAAATTTTGCAAGGACTTCTGAACGCCATTGACAGCCTCTTGTATTTTATCTAAGTCGTCTAGCTTTTTGAGCTTTTGGTTGATTTCCTTAAGTGTTTCTTGCAGTCCCTCTGCCATGCTTAGGGCCGCGAAGATTTCATCATGGTCGTCTTCCTCGCTCTGCTCGCTCAAATCTGTGTTTCCGCTCCTCGGCTTTTTCGCCTCTGGTGAAGTGCTCGATTCATCAGACGAAGAGATTCTATTTCTTCTTTTGTCTAAAGTCTTTTTAAGATATGCGGCCATAAACTCCAGGTTCAAATTTGAAGTTAAGTGCCAGAAAGGCGGACCGATCAAAAAGACGTCTTACTCGGCCATTGCTCGCCCCAATCTCAACTCATAAATAGGTACGTACTCTAAATATATTTTTTTATCAAAAATTGACCGCTAGATCGGAAAAATTACCTTACAACTGTCAATGATAAATGTACATAAACATTTTATTTTACCATTACTGCTTGCTTGTGTTGGTTGATCATCCTCTGGTAGTGGCAACCCTGTTTGAAAAGAAATAATAAAATACAGTACAGCTGCTGCAGCGAGAGAAATATAATGCACAAGCTCTTGTGAACCCTCCTATTTCTATTTCTATTGCTCCTCTCCACCTAAACCATCAGATGACAATTTACTATTTCTGAATTAGAAAACAATTATTTTGAGGTAACCACAGCTTTTTCAATTTTTGTATAATTTAACAAAATAATCAGGTCAACTGCCTCTATGTGTCTTTAATTACCACTTTTTGCAATTGTGTGGTGGTATAAATTTGTCAATAATAATATTTAACAATTTATTATTCACAGAAGTAGAGGTGAATATCCTAAATATCCACTACATGACTACACCAACACTGAGGTGAATAATTGTCTTACCATAATTATACCACACAAGTTGAATAACAAGCAGACCAAAACATCACTTTTGGTAAACAATGCAACACACAAAGACAGTTTGTTTCTTTTAAGCTGCTCGTAGGTGAATAGTACTTTACTAATCACCTCTGAGTTAACCAATCAGCATGCACAAATTTGACACTATTCACTTGACTGTGGTATATACTACCAGTAACTAAAAACATATTTTACACAGGTTCACAGATCAAATTTATATACTGTATTTATTTGTTTAAATGCCCTGGGTGCTTAATAAATTTTTGGGAGTGTGGGCGCTTATTCGAGGCTGGGCATCTATTAAGTTTTCACCATATTTTTCAACAAGTAGTAAGTTAATTTTGCAACAAAATAATAAATAAATACAACACGAGAAGACATATCAAAGCAGAATTTTAACTGTTCGTTGAAAGTTTCTATAAAATGCTAAGAAAATTCGGTCTTCGGGGAAGTCTCTTAGTAGTACTTAGTCAATCAGTACTCCTCTTGTGCACTTCAGTTTTTTCTTGGAGGTAGGGATGGGCGCTTATTCGAGGCTGGGCGCTTATTAACTTTCCCTACCTTCAGGGTGGGTGCTTATTCGAGGTGGGCGCTTATTCGAGGTTGGGCACTTAATCGAATAAATAACAAATAAAATGAAAATAAAATGAAATAAGCCAGACTCAAATGATCTTGAAAGAATTAACTCCTTGCCTAGTCCCATTAAAAATGATGCAACAAAATATAAATATATGTGTATGCGAGGAGCCCTGTAGAACCTTTAAGAACATCCTATGCAATATGCTGCACTTTCATCAAGTGCAAGTCAATAATAATACATGTATGTTCACTGCACTTCTGTGCAACTTTTGCTTGATGCTTGAATAAAAATTGTATCTTAAAGCATAAATAAAACCTGCAAAATAGAAATAAGATGTAATTTCCTTACCAATCTCATCAGGTGACGGTATTAAACAAAAGAATATTAAAATTCCAAATGCAAATAATACTACAGATGGGACCAGCATGGCATACTGCAACAAAAATATGAAAAAAATTAATATACAAATGCAAAATTCAAAAAACAAAACAGTTTAACACCCCCTCCCCCTCCCTCCAGGGCTATTCACACCCCCTCCCCTCCCTCCTGGGCTTATTTATTTTTTGCACATTGGAACGAGACAAATTGTTTGTTTGCTTTCCTTCCAGTTTCATCTCACTTTTGTTTGGTTGCTACACAACTGACATGTCAAAATCAAATCAAAGTGTTCATGGTACTGACCTCATAACCATAATCCAATATAGCTGCCACCTAATAAAAAACAATATAAAATAAGTATTAATTATAAAAAATATATAAAAAAACAAATTATTAAAGAAATATCTTTTAGCACAAGACATTAAATATGACATAACGTCAGCTGAAAGCCAGAAATAAAGCTCCTGACCTATGAAGATCTATTGCAAGCTTTCCTATGAACATAGACCTGTACTACATACTGGTAAGCACCATGCAATAAGCTATCAAGGTTACAACACCATGCTACAAAAAAGACCATATTCAGTGACTTACTTGAAGAGCTCCAATAATGTTTCCTAAGGAAGCATTGGCACTCCATATTCCAAACACAATTCCTCGGCTGTAATCAGAAAATACATTAAGCAACATGCAAGATAATTGTACTGTAAGTTATTAAGATTAATTTTACAGTACGAGCTTACTGACCAGACTAAACTAGACAAGACTAAAAATAGAATAGAATAGAATAGAATAGAATAGAATAATTATAATGTTTATTAGGTTCCCACGTAGGGATTGTGTGCCCCGCGTGCAATGCGACCAGAAGTCAGCAACTTGTGCATGACTGCACTTGCCATACTCTGCAGACTGGCCTTCTAGCTAAAAGTTAAAAACCATATCATTCAGTGGTATGATTAAAACTAATAATTCCTGTTAAACTAATAAGCTAGTAATTCTTGTTAGTAATAATTATTTCATTTTCAGCTGAAAACCTTCCACCCTGGGGCACCCCTTTATACTTTCCTTTACAAATTTTGGCTTTTGAGATCCTCTGCCCCCTCCGAATTATCAATGTCTTTCAGTGAGATGGGTAGGGATATTTTCTGAAACCATACATTTTAGACATTCCCCATCCTGCGTAATTAATAAGGTGATTACCTTGACTTTCCAAACCAGTTTCCCATGACTGCCACTACACATGGCCAACCCGTGGATTGAAAGAGACCTGCAAAAGTAAATTGATCATTGATTGTACATGTAAGAATAATTAAATTGTATAAACTGAACATTTGGTAGCAAGCATTTATGGTTGATTTTTTTAGCTGTACATGCATGTCATTGCATTCTAAGGGCATTAAAATTCTGATGTACAAATAATTAAAATAGTTTCAAAATTGAAGGAAACTTCAGAATAATAATTATTATCAGTTATTGTTTAATTCTAAGGTAGAAAAACACCAGACTTCCAAAGCATGTCTTTGATCAGGAAACATTTCTTCTTACTAAAATAGTTGTTTTATTAATTAATGTATTAGAACTACATTTTGTATGTCATACCATTAAGTGCCATAAATACTCCATAATACCAAATGTTATAAACACCGATCCACTTGCTCACGCATCCAAACATGATCACCTGCAACAAGGGAAAATAGGAATATCACACAGTACAGTCATGCATGCACTATCAAGGGGTGTTAAAAGATCCAACCTAACATAATCCTCAGGATCTTCTCAGCAGTCCTTTTCCCACCTGAGCAAACTTAGTATGATTCTCACTAGTCAGAGTGAATGTTATTTGAAAACCAGACACTTAACAGATGACTAATGTACATTTTGACAGCAAGGTGAACACGATATTGCCATTGTAGGCATTCTTTCCCCCTTCTCTCAATAGTGTTTTATGCTCTCTCTAGTTCTTGCACTTTCTACTTAAATTTCCATTCCCCAGGCTGACACCTTTCTATTGCCTGCTACATTCAAGTAGCTGGGCTACCTATATCTTATCAATTCAAGACACTTTACTTTGACTCATAGTGCCTTTCTCTATCAGTGATATATTGGAGAGACCTGATAGAATTATGGGGGCTAATTATAATCTGCCACAGACTAGCAAACCATTCCAGGATAATAGCACCTGGAACTTTATTGAAATTAAAATAACTATCATTTGATAGCACTTTGTAGGTAAGAAACTGTAAAAAATATTCATTTTTGAGGTTACAATGGATAAGGATTGTTCATTATAATTATTAGCCTGTCACTATAATAATTAATCAATAGATGAATGCATGGTTTACCAGGACAATTATCATTTCAATTTACCAAGAAATTACAGAAGAAATAAAATACATGTAATATCATAAGATTGCATATTTACTTACCATAACTGCAGAAGAACACATTCCAAATGCTAATACTTTTCTCAGGTTAAACCTAATAAGTGAACAAACTCAACAAAATTAGACTTCAGTTCTCCTTAATATCTATACTCCAGGTGTATGCGACATCAAATTTTGGCTGTTTGTTTGTTTGTTTTTTAAATCAGAGGTTTTTTAAGTAAATATCACTAATTTAATACCAAAAAATGTAACACTGTTGAATCCCAATTTCTCGAGCCTCCAACAGAAACAACAATTATAACTGTTTGAGAAGTCAGGGAGTTTGAGAAATTGGGGGTAAAATTGCAGTGTTTGACTAGGTGTGATGGGGAACTGCTTTTGGTTCACGTCATTGGGAGTTTGAAAAATCAATGGTTAACAAAATTAGAAACTCAGCTTATATTCAATGATACCACCACTGACAGTCAACATACCTGTCACCTAAGATACCGCTGATGTACAAGCCCTGAAGAAACAAGCAAATATGTCTCTTGTCACACACTATGGAGAATAGCATGAATACAGGACAATACATGTAGGAGGTGGACTACTAATGACCTATTTAAGGTTCATGTGCAGCTTATTTACTTCAAGGAAGTTTTAACCTCAGCTTGTGTACTTAGTTTTTCATTCCTTTCACATCTACACCCCCTCCCCCCAGCCACCTTTTGATTTAGCAAACCAGAGACTTGAACCCACGACTTCCAGACCTGGAATTGTACTTATGAGCTTTAATTTGACAAGCCAAGTAAATTAATTTTTTACCAAGTCAGTGTGCACAATGCCAAAGATCTACATGTATAACCTGCCTAATTTGCCATATTTATCTTCTGCAGTCTTACCACAGCATAAGCCAATAGGAATGTTGTGTCCATTGCTCCAAGGAAAACCTCAGCATGGTGCTGTTAACACAGATAAATAAAATCATAATTATTTATAAATCAACAAGTTGGCTATTCACAACAACAGATATCCTTGGCTGTGCTTGCATCATTGAATATCCTTACAAATTAGTTACCAAGCTAAAGTATATGTATTCAAGCCTACAGGCACATGAGACTACCACTTAACACTGATTTCCACAGCAAGAAGCGACTAGGAGTATTTCTACCACCCCCCTCCCTGCCACATGCTAATCACAGGTTACCCTCCCAACTCCTTCCTAGCTTTCAATTTGCTGGTAGCCATTCCATGACCTGGCTGGAGAGAGACACTGTGAGAGTAAAGTGTCTTGCCCAAGAACATGGCGGAATGACACAAGCCAAGGCTCAAAACCAGACTGCTTGATCTGGAAGTAGGGCATTAGCTGTGCCTCCCAAAAAGTATCAAGCCATAACAATCTGAAACAAGCATGTACAGCAGCTTTTAAATTACTAAAAAGAATGTATGAGAAGATTAAAATTGATTTGTGCCACATTGCTGTCTTGTAAAAATGTATGTATGAAGTGTTAATTAAAACAATCAGCTACATGTTTTTTGTTATACATTAAGCCACAATATACAAAGACCATCAAACTCTGAAATTATCGTAAAGGATTCTACCTATCATCAACAAAAATAACAAAAAAAGACTGAATAAAAAGCTTGTGGGGTTGTGTGGAAATGAAAAAAAGTTTTAAATATTAAGAAAATGACATTTTAATGCAGGTACTTAAAAGGATTTTCACTCACCTCATCTTTGAAGAAATCTCTGTTTTCCCATAGCTAGTCCATAATAAACAAGGGATAACATTAAAATATTGACAGGGTAACAAGTTGTTGGTTACAATCAAATCAATCAAGCATCAATGGCGAGTATTAAATTGCAACATATGCGTTTAGCCGTCACATTTACTTGTTGGATTTTTTTATTGTTTTGGAGCTATAAACAAGAATAAAAAATTCCAACGAGCAAACGTGAGGGCTATATGGGTTTGTTGCAAATTAATACCCCTTTTAATCGTTAAACAGAAAATGTACAAATCACCTCTGGTGGGTCTAAAGTGACAGAGTTGTTCGTCCATTCTTTTTGCATGGAATCTTTTACATTACTGAATGCCTTCCTTGTAGCATGGAAACAGGAATAGCTACAAAAGAACAATAATTATTAATTTAGCTACTTAATATACATTCATTTCATATACATAGTATGTAATTAAGCCTGCCAAGTTATTTGTTATATAAACATACATTTCATTATAATTAGACTAAGTAGAAAGAAATAGTTGAAAATGGTCTTGTGATTTATTTGCAATAAAACAAACAGAATTTTTTCATTCTTGTATATTTCATTGGCAATACACTATAGTTTATGATATTGGTATAAGGTTGTCTCTATGAAATCTGGATTGCACAAAATTCAAGTTTTTCTGATTTCTAGGTTTTCTGTTTAAAGTTGTCAAGGCAATATTAATATTGATTTCCTGAAAAAATGTACATTATATCAAACTTCAATCTAATGCCGATAACCGGTGTAATTTTCATATGAATCCAACAAAGGGAAGATTTCTAACAAGCCGATCGAAAATGTAACGTATGGTTCAGAAAAAGTTCTGCATTCAAATCACAAGGCTCTAATAAATATCTGTTCAACAGAATTTATATCAGAGTTTTACATCTTTGTTAGATGCTTTATGATTCTTTTATTTGCCCATTTTCATGGCCATTTTGCCAATGAAAGTCAGTAACACAAATTATGTTGGCCCAGTAAATACCAGGAGGCCAAACTTCCTATAATACATATTTTTTCTGTGTGTTTCTCTGTATTTCCACTTAAAGTTGTCCTTTTGGGCTTGGTGAATAATTAATCAACTATCCCAGTAAAAAAAAATTAACAATTTTTACTTCTTGTCTCAGTTAAGGTGTGCCAACTTTGCTAATATCTTAAAAAGTTTGGAGCGTATTTATAAAGAAATATATGAAAAGCTCTCTCGCCTGGGGTAGCCTGGTTTGGAGGGTAGTTAAACCCTTCTACCGGGAAACACATTTCCTCATACAGGCAATCTGAATGTACAAACAATTAGTGCAAACCTCCTTAAACACAGACCGCCACATAACAAATGCCACTTGGAGCTAAAGTTCAATGGTCAGCAGAGTTGCTTTCGGTTAAGAAGTCTTTTGATGATTTTGACAGTATTTTGAGTGAATTTGATTCATTGTGCGGTTCCAGAAAATATTGATACCCACCCTATGGAGGGGCAATGGAAGTTTTTAAGGGGGTGGGGAATCTCAAAAGCCACTTTTTTAAAGAAAAGTACAAGGCTTAACTGGAATTTCCAGAGGGGTTGTGAGATTCATACCAAAAAACCTTCTGAGGGAGGGGTATGGATATTTTCTGGAACAACACACTAAGATGGAATCAAATTGGTGCAATTAAATTCAATTAAATTATACTCTCACTCACTTAACCCTTTCACCGCACTAAACCGGAAAACCGGGATTCCGTTTTCCCACTGGAACGTACTAAACCGCTTTTCCGGGAATTTGACTGCTTAAGATTTGAGATCAGAGACCTAGGAACTAGGCTCCTAGAGGGGGGTCTAATATATTGTGAATTGAAAGCACATGGTCAGACTTCAAAATGGCATCCTTGAATCGTGAAGTGAAGGAAAAGAACTCCATAAAAACATGAAGTGAAGACGCGCGAATCAACATTTTCCGCCATATTTTGATCGACTAAGAAGACGCTCTTTCTAAGAGTTAGAATTTTGAGGCCAGTTTTAAAACTTGGAAGGAATTAAAATTTTCACAATTTGTCAATCGTGAATGGCTCGAGTTATTGAAGACCCAGGGCTCGAGACTAACTTTTTTGCTAACTAGCCAAGTGGCTAGTGACAGCTTTGATTTCACTAGCCAAAAATTATTTTCTACTAGCCACAATTTTTAAGCATAGTTCTCCTTTTTTTTAGGGGGGGGGGGAGGAGGGTGAAAACAATGTACGATAATGTTTAAACCTTGAGCCGTAAAATGTTCCTTAATCTTCGTGTGTTTTTTTTCTTACAAAATTGGGCTTTGTTCTTCGCCATAAAAATTGTACATGTACATGCGTTTTTGTCAACTAGATTGTTTACAGCTTCACATTCTATAATGTCAACAGTTTACTTGTTACTTATATTCTCTGAGTGAGAGACGATTTTAATAAATGCGGTTTCTTGCCCTAATGCCTGATTTTTTCACTAGCCATTTTGGCTAGTGAAAGGCCAAAACCTACTAGCCAAAACTGCATTTTTACTAGCCTTTGGCTAGTTGGCTACCGTTAGTCTCGAGCCCTGAGACCTCTTCGAACCTCTGATGCCAAGATTAAAGCCGTATGGACTCAAACTGTCCTTCCGTTTTCTACAGTCACGTTTTCTGTGCAGTTGAACAATGCGGTAAGAGTTGTACAAACTTTCCATTAATTTTCCGCTCTTTTTTTAATGAAATAAATGTTCAAATTTATCACGATGTTTTTGTCTTGGATTTTCTTGCTTGTGTTGTAATTTTTGTAATACAAAAGCCTATTTGAAGTGCACAAACCTGGCTTAAAAAATCGATTCATGCTATTTTAGACAGAAAGTTTGACATAGCTAGAAATTCGCCGTTCGGGGGTTTTTGTGTACTAGAAATAGAATGGTGAAAGGGTTAAAATATTCAACAACTAATCAGTAATGTCGCTATAGAAAACTGAAACAAATCACATGAAAGTTGAGTTGCTTTTGGTTAAGTTGTCTTTCCACGATTTTGTATTTTGAGCAAGTTTGATTCATTCATGTGTTCAATGGACACAAATAATTTATTGGTGCAATCAGTTTGATAATAAATTGCACTTTTAATATTCAACAACTAATATTACTATGCACAACTGAATCAAATCACACACAATAATATTAACCGTATAGAGCAAGTGACCTTATAAATATGGGACCTGAACAGTTTCAAACACAACTGGCTTTGGTTGATTTGGTTGAAGAATACCAATGAAACACTTTTCCATCTGTTCAGTCATGATCTATTGCCAATAAGGACACACCATTTTCAGTCGGTTTGATTGGTTGAGTGTTTATTTCGTGTTCTGTTCAGGAAGTTTTAGGTTGATTAGATAGGATCAGTTCTGAATTTGATCTTACCATGTTGTATAGGGAAACTTCAACCAAATCAACCGTTTCAACCTAGTTTGATGCCGTTTGAAAGGTAACCAAATAGAACATGAAAAAACCCAACCAAACTAAAATGGTTGTTTCCAACAGTGTTTCACTTTTTATAGTGTTAAGTTTCAGTATTATATTAAGCTTAATTTTGCTGTATTTGCAGGGTCCGGGTGGTAATATCTGTTATGTTTCGACTAAACTACCTCACTCTTTGGTCGCGTGAGAACCACTACAGCCGCACATATTAGTACCGAGAATCTAGAGAGTTCTCTTACCTTAAAAATGTGAGTAAAAACACAACTAAGTGGTGAATCGTCCACTGCCGATGTTCCGCCATATTTTGATGCCACACAAGCTGTTTTTTTCACACTAGCTCGTTTGTAGGGCCCGCGCTAGAAATTTACAGGTACACAGCGGAAATGTAGAAGTCATGAGCACTAGTGAGACACTGCCCATTCATTACCCAAGAAGAATTTCGAGCGCAGTTGTACGTTTTGAAACACGTGGATAATTTAGTTGGAGGGTCGGAAAAAAGACACTTTTCCTTTGATTTTTGGTAGGTTTGGCTTACTTTCTGTTCCGTTTTCACTATATTTGTCTTTTAGCTCTGTTAACAAATAAGCGATTGTGTCAAAGCGCCAAGAATTTTACTTACTTTCGCGTGGATTAACTAGGTGCGTGCAGTACTCGGATATTTGGAGGGTTTCACATGCACGCTAGATAATACGAGATACTACGCCGCATTTAACGGTTTTCTATGAAAGATGCATTCTTTGATCATGATCTGTTGTTGTAGACTTAATGATAGAATATTTTTGACTTGTGTCTTTTACTAGCAATGGGTTCGAGATCAAAGTGCTACAAATGTGGCAAAGTTGGACATTTTGCGAAGGAATGTACTTCAGAGAGTAGTGGTGGTGGTGCGAGTTTTGGAGGTAAGCCTCATGCCAATCGCTTTTCACTAAAGTGTTTTTTGTTTAACACAGCAATGGTGTTAAAAAATTAGCCTGACCAGTAATGTATGGAAAAAATATTACAAATGCACACATTGATCACTTTACCAAGGTTATCTGTTACTCGATCACGAAGCAAAGAATGATCATGAAAGAAAGCTCATTGTAAACGAATTTCATTTCTCAATACCCGTTTTGGTTGTCATTATTTGTTTAACTTCCGTGGTGCAATAAACTGAGATATCTTGGCATTGTGTGGCACTTTATGAACGCTTGACTTTAACGAATACAGTTTTTGTAAGCCGCTTCGATACTACTTTTAGGTTCTGTTGTAAACGTGTTCCTTAGGGAATAAGCGTAAATATTTAAATAGCTGTCGAGAAATCACTATTATTTGAATTTCTTGAAAATCTTGTTAGTTTGGCAAGTTTTCGTGTTGCGTTCTATTCCTAAGTACATTTTTTGGTCGCGGCAGTTGTAAGGATTCATTAGCAAATGTATGAATTCTTGCATGGATCACCAAACAATAATTCACACTTGTAATCGAGGCAACAGGTTGTTCGTTTGTTGTGAACAATACCAGCAACTCATCTGTAGAAACACGAGATATCTCAAGTTTGGGAGTGATCCTACAATACCCGGCCACTTTTTATCTGCATTACTTGTTAGCACAAAAAAGTTGCAATTTCATGGAACATTGTAAAACATCAGGAAACATCTTCACCTATGCATGTATGATGATCCATATTCACAGTCATCCAGTCATCCAAGATGACTTAAAAATCGTACTGACGACCAAAACATTACGAAAACTTGTTGGCTGGATGTCTTAAGTAACAGAAAAAAAAATTAAATTTTCTTATGATGGTCAGAACTGATGGCCATGGTCTGTGGTCCGTAGTGGAAATGAAATGTTATAGTGGCAGAAAAACTAAACTGCATGCATGCATGCACAGGGATAATAATAATAATAAAGACTTTATTTAAAATGAGGGTAACACTAAATAGCAAAGCTAACAAACCTGTGGCCCTCCCTAAAAATTACACTAGAATATTATAAAAACACTATATACATTGAAAATTGAATACGAATATGCATAATAGTAAACGATATATGAAGCTAAAAAGTTAAAACTATACAATAAAATGATGTAAAAGCTGCTGCTCCGAAAACACCCGATCTCTGAGAGATTCTTTAAAGGGCTTCGGCTGTTCGATTCGCCTTTTTGAGATAGGGAGAGCATTCCAAAGGCGGGTGGCAGAAACAGAAAAAGTGCGCCCGCCTTCTGTCTCCCTTCTGAATTTCGGGCAGCGCAAGTTAAAATAATAATAGCGAGTGCTTCTTTTGTTTGCTTGGCTATTTAACACAAGTTGGTCGCTTAAAAGGTAGGGACGTTTCCATAGATCCGTTTGTGGACTAGCGCACATTTGTTTATATTACATTGTTCATGTACTGGGATCCATCCCAGTCTATTAAAAAGTTCCACAGATGATGCACGCGGTTCTGCAAAGAGAATGACTCTGGCTGCGCGCTTCTGTAGTTTAAGAATTCTGTTTAGACATTCTTTGTTGCACACCGACCATACTATGCTACCATAATTTATAATAGGTTGTATTAAGGCGTTATAGTATTGCTTGCGTTGTGCTAACGGCAAAAACGATCTTATTTTTCTAAGAATTGCAATACGGGAGGCCACTTTTTTACATGTCTTTTCTACATGTTCGTTAAACGAAAGTTTGCTATCTATGTCAAGTCCAAGTAATGTTGCACTTGATACATTATCTAATGCTGTGGCGCCGTTTCCCGCCTTAACGCACAGTTCAACACCTGTCTTAGTAGCAAGGCAATTGCCAGTGATCATCAAGACCTTCGTCTTCTTCTCGTTTAACAAAAGCTTGTTCGCGTTCGCTCAGGACTCATATTGGTTTATTCTCCAAGTCGTCAGCTGGGCATACTTGCCATGGCAAAATTTTAATGTTCAAAAGTGAAGAATGTTGCTGTACAACAAAAAAATGAAAAGTTTTAATACTTTTTTTATTATTATTACATACATATAACACTGTATACGTGAAATCTACAAGACAATGAGTCAGTTACAATAAAGTTTATTTTACAAGTATTTGTTAATGAGACTTTTTGGCTGCCGGCTTACAAATTTCATAAAGCATCATGACCCCAAGCTGCTTGTGATGTGGAGTCGGCAGAAGCAGACAAGGCAAGCACAAATTTAAGGCAGGGGCTGTTTGAATGCAAGGACGGAAGAAAAGAATGCTTTTGCTCTTTTTGTTCACATTTGGTTTGATTTTCTGAAGCATTAACATACCGGTAGTTGTTTTTTTCTTTGCTGGCGGTGCCAAGCCAAGAAAACGGCACATTTTGATCAAGCGGTTGACAGTTTGAAAATTGAGTACATTGTCCGACCAAGATAGCGTCTTAGTGGGACATATGCCCTTTCAATGGAAAAAAGTTATTTGCAGCCCTGAGGTTTCTTCTACGTTAGCTAAAGCTTCGATCCAACAAATTTCGAGTGCAATTTTTTGAAGGTAGCGCAGATAGAGTGTTTATAATGCGAACCAAAAAATGTTTACGTGAAGATGTTCCATATTCAGCAGTTCTTCCAACTAGTCCCAGGAAAGTTTTGATTTACCAAACAATTCCAGAGGCATTAAAAGAAGGTTTTTTAAGCTGATCTGTTTTCCTTTTCTAAATTTTCGGTGACATCTGTTCACCTTCATCAGAGTAAGTGAAAGTTTGTTGGTGCTCGCACTACCAATCCATGCGTTAGTGCAACATTTTAATTTTGACATTTTAATTTTAATTTTGGTTCCAGTATTTTCAGTAGTTCCAGAGGCATTGGATTGTTTACAGTTTGCGATTGACAGTCAGTTAAATAAATGTATCCGGCGTTTTTTTTCCTTTCCCTTTTGAAAAAAGAACACTTGATCACAGGCTACTGGGAATATGGATCCCTGAAGCTGGTAGCCAGCTCTTGCAGTATAGCTACATCCCTGAGGGTTAGGCTTGTGTTGAAAAGTATTTTTTAGCATCAATAATGGTTTTTCGTGTGTGTTTGCAGACAGAAGCTGTTATGTGTGTGGAGCAACTGGGCACATATCCAAAAGCTGTCCCAAGAAGAAAGGTGAGTTTCATCACTGCTTTCATGTATAGGGGTGGCGACTGATCCTTCAAAAATTGTGTGTCTCGCAAAACATTTGCCAAATATCAGGGGTCTCGTCGTCTCAAATTTTTCTTTGACGAGTCTCGATTTCTTTTGCAAGGCTGAAAAGGTCTCGGGCTCGCAAAAAAGTTATCAGTCTCGCATTTACCATTCAACACCCTTATTTATGTTGGCAATTTCAGTTAATATTTATGGCGGCTTCAATTATTATTTTAGAACTAGTTCCTTTTATCTTACTTACTAGATATGCAAACTTTGTTTTTATCCTCAGATTCTGATTGCTTTACTTGCGGGCAAAAGGGTCACCTCTCTAGGGACTGTCCAAGTGCTGAGTCAGGTAAGGAGTGCTACACCTGTGGACAAAAAGGCCACATCTCAAGAGATTGTCCAGATGCTGACAGTAAGGGAGATGACTACAAGTCTGAAACCGGCTGCTACAAGTGTGGAAAGGATGGCCACATAGCACGTGACTGTGGTACCCAAAAATGCTACCGCTGTGGCAAATCTGGGCATTTTGCCAGAGATTGTGAAGACAGCAGCACAATCTGCTACAAGTGTAACAAAGCTGGCCACTTTGCCCGTGATTGTACAACTGAAGGCCAGGCGTGCTACAACTGTGGAAAGACAGGCCACTTAAAGCGCGACTGCACAGAGAAGAGCGACATTGATGTTAAATGTTACAGGTGTAATGAGGTTGGACATTATGCACGGGATTGCCCCAATGATCAAGAGTGAGATATCACAACAGCTAAAGCTACTATTGAACTTTCTTCATATTGACATTTGATTCTAAAGAATCACAAAATTTTGACTGTGTGTCGATGTGGTTTTGTGAAGATAATTTTAGTGACATTTAGTCTTTCTAGTACATGCATTTACATTTATGTGATAATCATAAAGGGCTGTTCAAAATGATTTACTCAAGTTGAGGTAGCTCTACGCTACATATGTTTAACCCCAGCATTACCAGTAATACAGAGAACAAACGTGAGTACTTTTTTTGTCAGCTATTTCTGAACAGAGGTTTAGATAATCTTTCAGAGGACATAACTTGTAGAAGTTTTGTTTTTTGTCTGGCTCACGAGTAAGTAAGTTTCAGTGCACCATTAGTCATTTACCTGACATAAGTTTTTAGGTAGAACGTATTTAGTCTCTTTGTGAAATTATTTGCGGTTGCTTACTGATTTATCTTTATATTTGCACTACTGAAACATAAAATTCAATAACAGCCATTTTACTATCAATATTACACTTTCATCCTTTGAGCTGCTTATGGATGAAACAATCCAGGGGTCATTTAATATCATAGGTGCAACAATAATGATTTATTAGTGGTAACGTTTTTTTGCGTGTTTTTTATCTTGTGGCTTAAACTGCAAGTGTAACAATAAGCATCTGTATGATTTCAACCGACTGTTTTCTGCATTCTCTTATGGACCTTGTTTTTATTATTATAATATTGAAATTTCAAATTATGACTGCTTTGACTGAAAATTTATCATCATTATTATTTTGTTTTATCCCACAATTATACGACAAGGAGATGAATTTAAAGGACAATCCTTGAAACATTGTGGCAACATTTGCACTTCAATTTTTTAATATTAATAGAATATTGAATTTGTTTGCTTGAAAGTGATCTCAACACGGAATCCATGTTTACAATGTACTCAATTAAAAGAAATCTTACGATAAGCAAGGTTGCATTATCATTTTCTTTAACTCCATGCATTGTTCTTCTTGAAGAAAATTTCCTTCTGTCGTGAATAGCTTTAAATATATTCTTATCTTAGTTATATTTTGTCCACAAAAATAGATCGTTATTATTCTATGCACCGCTGATTTTTCTTTTGACAGAGAGTTGACAGTGCATGTTTTTTAGGTGTGAAAAAATATAAAAAACATGGTCACTATAAATGAGTCCCCAACTTTGTCTTATAAACTGTATTTCTCTTATTTTCAGCTCACTTTAAATTATTAAGTAAATACAGATTTGATAAATCCAAGTGCAATGCAGGGTTCGTACAGGTCGTGAAAAACCTGGAAAGTCATGGAATTTTAGAATTTTATTTTCCAGGCCTGGAAAGTCATGGAACGTAAGTGTGGTTCGTGGAAATATGGTATTGACTGAACAAAATAAATTATGCAGGTTTTTATTTTTTGATGAAACAAGTAACTAGTACCCAAAATCAAGATAATTTTGAAAATTTTCAAGAAAAATGGTCAGATTTTGATCATGAAAAACTTTGAAAAGTCATGGGAAAGGTCATGAAAAGTCATGGAATTTCGAAAGCTAAAAAGAGTACGAACCCTGCAATGTTAAGTCCTGACACTCTTAACGTTTTTAGAGTAGGTGTTCGCAATGTTACTTATGATTAAATTTCACATTGTAAACATCTTTTTAGGACTAAAAGTGTCCAGGTTCATCAGCCTCAAGTGCTTGATACAATGTTACAATCAAAAAGTGTGAGTTCATTGAGAGAAGATAAATAACTGCTTGTAAACTAGCCCAAAATTCAAAAATTCTTAAAACACTGTAGTGGAAAATTCAACCTGAAAAATCTATTCTTATGAGATATCTGTATTATCTAAACTTTTTTTCTTGCTGTGGCCATTACTTTAGGGTTATGCAAGGCTGGCTGAATGAACTGAGTAAACTGAAGCATTTGTTACTGGATGATTATTGACTCACTTTGCTTGTTATTTTGTTTGTAATTATGTTATTCCCTGGTCCCAGAGATTTTCTTCCTTTTATCTGTTTAAAGAGCGTCTTGTTAGAGTCTCTGTAGACTCGCATAAGCCAATCCTGAAGCGACATAAGTTAGCAACATATAAAGTGAGTCAAGAAGCAGCGAGAAAAGAAAACCCCCTATCTCCGATCCCGGGGTCTTGGCTACAGTTAATAAACCTAAAGAGAACTTGAAAAAAAGGAAAAACCCTCCGGGACCAGGGTAATTAGAATATTATTAAAGGACTGCTGTAAGGTTTGGTCTTAAAACTTAATGTGCAGCGTTATTTTGATTTATGTACACCAGAAAAAAGAAAACAGAGTGATTTGTAATATTTACAGTTACTCTTGTGAAAGTTCAGTGCTAAACACAAAGCTTGATAACAGAAAGTGTGCTTTTATAAGCAGTAAATGAGTTATTAATAACCTTTTTGCATCCTTACTTACACAAATAGGAGTTTTTAGAATGTGTTGAGAACAAAGAGCAGAAATGTATTTATTAGTAAACAAAAGAGAAATTTAATTATTTTTCAAAGTGTATTTCAAGAAGTTTGTAGTACAGGAAAAGTTGTCAAGTTGAAATAAAGTTGGCTCAGGTGCTGTGATTGTGTCTTGTTTGGTTTTTATGTTTATTTGTAAAGGTTTTGTCTTTTCAATTTCCTATTCCTGCAATATCTTGCTCTGTGATTCCCCCCCCTATTCTCTGGCTCAAGGTTTCATATTACTTGTAACACGGAATTAAGGTGCATTGAATTATTTTTCCTTTGCTTACTCTCAGGGTTTTCTTTCCTCTTGAAGGATCAACAACCTGTAGGAGAGACTAAAAAGCACCAGTCTTGTAACTTTCTTTTGTTTATTAATATTCATTAAACATTTTTTTTAAATGGTAAAGTCCTTTTGCTTACAGACTTCTTCCTTTTAGGATAGCTTGTAAGGTTAAATTTACACTTCGGAAACATGGCAAAATCTAGGGTGAAACATGAATATATCATCTCACAATCCCTGGTGGGACCAGGGAGAATGTTACTTCTCATCATTATTTTGTTCTGTCCCCACTACTAGTTGAAGGGTTGCCCCAGATTTTTTTCTGAGTGAGGACTATCATATATCATGATGACAAGAATTTCTGACAAAGTGGATAAGTGACCCTGTGAGGGGACAAGTGTTCTGTTGGCTGGTTCATCCCTGTTGTCTGTCATAAATAACACCGACTTTCTCCTTGCACACAAGTAATGGTCCTCCATATTTTGTAGTGGCTGTATATGTTGTCAAGCCAGTCTTACTTAGACAGCATAAAGTCGTCATCATCACATTCATCTTCAAATGCTACAAAGACAAAAGAAAATGCATTGGATATTTTTTACAATAACTGAAAATTCCTACATGCCCAGTGGTTGGTTTAGAGATATCGTCAATGAGAGTATAGACCATAAAAATAAGGGAACTTTGAAAAAAAAGAAATTATAGCAAAGTTTCCAAACAATGGAAGCCAAAAAGGGGCAAAAAGATATGAATATTATATGAGACTTAGGGGGGAATTTTGGAGCAAACTTGTCAGCTTCAAGTAGAAAAAATATCTTACAAGCTGTCATGGACTGATTTGGCATTGGTTTCTGCTCAAATTCTCTGGTAAATTTTTTGTGTTGTTATTCACTCGAGTTTTGAACATTTAATGAACAGATTCAATCAGTGTGGTCTATAAGTGTGTAGACCACGGTAAAATGTGATGAAAATTCACAAGGAAAAATTTTCCTTTTGAATTTTCATTTCTGCTTTTTCCTTGAACTACCAACAGTTCATTTTGTGATACTAAATCATAAAAATTGGATGCTGTTAATCACCTTCATGATGCAAAATTATAAAATTAATGTACAGTGAGTATGTCTTGTTTGCCTAACTGGTCACACTATAATTATCTTCATTGTATCAGTCTGCACTGGTCACACATTCTCTAAGGGCGAAGAATGGTATTTGCAAGATCCAATTACTGTAAGCCAGAGACTTTCTTAGCCTTGCAAAAAAAACCTAGACTAGGAAACAAAAATGGGGCCCCATAAAAAAAAAAAAAACAGCCCCCTCTGCTAGTACGGCCCTGCACTGAAACTGTTTGAAATTTGACTTAAATTCTTCAAGATGCATTGGTTATTGAAGGACCATATGCCCGGAAAAAAAAAAAAAAAAACAAAAACGAGGGGAAGCAGTTAGTTCCACCACCCCTTAGACTCCATAAGGTGCCTGTTCATAACTTACTGTTAAAGAAACTCTCATGTAGTGATACAGCAAATCGACCACTTTCCACCACGTCAACATGTAAACCATTTTGCATACAGCTATAAAATTCTGAGACAGATGGTGTAGTTAAACGTTTACTTGAGGGATTATTGTTGCAATCAGAGATGTAGAATTTGAAGCAGGCCTTCCTGCTGTCTGCAATGTCCTGTTGGAAGTTACAGCCCAGTTTAGCTTCACTGATATGCTTGGCATCTTTCCTTCCTTCTTGTTTTTCAGTACATTTTTTGTTCTGTGGAATTCTACAGCTGCATCTCTTAGTTGCTGAAAAATAATATAAATGGATATTTGGAATGTGTTTCTTTAAGAATGGGGGGGGAGTGGGTGCGAGGGAGAGGGGACCTATTGTAAAATTAGGATAGGTGTGTCCTGAAAAGGTCTTAAACCCTGATCTGATGTAAGGATTGAAAATCGAAAATTGGTACCCCTTTTAAGGCCCAAACCTAACAGAATGACAACCCATTTAAGAGTAAACTGGAAAAAACGCATACCCTATTATTATGAGATTACTTTCCACCCCCTCCCCAGGATTCAGGGCAATTGAAAAAAAAAAACCTGCAAGTTGTATCAATTGAACTGTGTCTTCAACTTCAAGCTACTTCGATCTGTTGAGTGTCATCCTGTGATCACATCCAGAACGTAACAAAATAATTGAATCCAATTTTAAAAAAAAAATTCAGAGGAGCGGTGTATGTGTCATGGAAGGGAGAGGAGGGGATATCCAACATGTTTCTTTGAAACTATAATCACAAGCCAGGCCATCATAAAAATAGACATGACTATAAAAACAGGTAATGGAAAAGTAGTCTATAATTGATTATAATTATGTTACCTAAAATCACCCTGGGATAAAGTTTGGCAACAACCGACAGTACTATACCAGTAGAATTTTCCCTTACCCAACCCATTTCTGATACCCCCACATCCCCACTACCGGAACCTCTATTTCCCATGGATAAAAGCAAGACTGTTCGTAGTTATTACAAAATGTAATCATGTTCACTACAATTCTTAACCTGCTGAGATAGCTGAGTAAACCAAACATTGCAGTACCTTTCATCGTTCGATCCACTCCACAAAGCTCTTTGTTCTGTTCACTGGACAAAGCTACACGTGTGTTGATCTGACTTGAATTGGACGATGCTTTTATTTTTGGCGAGTCCTTGATCTTCTTTGCGAGAAAATTTTTTCCCGAATCTGCAGTTCTCAGTATTATAATTTTACGCAAATCAGTGCTTCTTTTTCCAGTTTTAAACGCACTTTTCTTGTGTCCTTCGCCACACAAAGAGAAGTGTTCGCTATTGTTGATAGTTTTCGACTTCTCCTGATTCCAGACAAACTGTTGTTCGTAAGGTTTCCTTGATACGCCACTCACAGTGCAACCCATATCTGACACTTGGAGTTTTAACCTTTCCTTCCGTCTTATAGAAAAATACAAGGGATTAGAAATATTTTGGTTCACTTTTGATGTACAGTCCACGAGGAATACCAAATTATGCAACCAAAACAAAACATTGAGCCCGCGGTGTCCGTATCTAGGGCATGTTGTCGTCACGCAATGTTACGTGACGACTTCTATACCAGTCAGTCACGTCAGTAAGTAGCCTGCGTTGTAGCCGGACGTGTGCAAACCACGTATCGCCGGACGTGTCATAAAATCCCGTTCAGACTGTCTGCTATCGCGCATGCTATAAGTCAGCTATAGTTTTTCGTCTTCTGAGGGGGTGGACGTTTGTTTTATAGAGCCCGGAACTCGGCTCGTGCGCAGAATATAACGACATCAACTGGGAGTAACTCCGCTTAGGGCAGTCCCAAGCCAGGAGGAGGGCTGAGCCCCGGGGGGGTACTTGACCTAAGTTTAGGTATAGGCTAAGGGGTGCCGCTGGAGGTTTGAAACCCTGACCCTGTTTAGGACAATAAAAACTTAAAATGCCTACCCTGTGTAGGACAACACCCCCTATTCTAAGACCCTATTTAGGACAAAGGACAACATCAACAATCATTTACGCTTTATGGTGATTGCGTCCCACTCGCGATGTTTGAAGCATTGAAATGCAAAAACGCCTATCCGGCCGAATAAAATAATGCTTTTTATTGAAGCGAAAGCGAAAACAATGTAAATACATGGACGACAGTCTTGCAGCCATACCCTGTCTAGGACAGCTTCAGGCCCTGTTTAGGACAGAGGAGCTTGAAATTATATACCCTGTTCAGGACCGGAGGAGTCAAAAACCATACCCTATCCAGCGGCATGTCCCCGTATAGGCCATATAGGGGAGTGCCCCCCCCCCCCCCCCCCCCGGGGGCTGAGCATGGGGTTAGCAACCCCATCCCATAAAAAGTAAAAGCTACAGAATCACTTGAGTAACAGACCAGGGCCCGGTTGTTCAAAGGATGGATAACGCTATCCATCGGAAAACATCAGATCATGTAGGAAACAGGGAGAGGAAGATGCTTGACTGACGGGATTACACTAGGGGCAGATGGAGAAAGTGGCACAGGACAGATAATGTTGTCGGACTCTTCTGATGGCTTTAAGCTCTAGGAGGAGCTGAGGGCCTAAGGCCGTGTTCACACTTAGTGCCCAAGCACTGGTACCTGAGCACCGGCCCGGGGAGCACCGGCAAAAAATTGCGTCATGTTCACATACAGAAAACCAAAGAACCCAAGTACCATTTAGTGCATGAGAATGTATGTATGTAACAAAGTCCCGTGCTCGAATTATGGCGTGGGTTCTTGAAAAAATAGTATGTTCACATAAGTGCCCAGTGAAAATCGTACTTGGACACCGTGCCTAGGCACCAAGTGTGAATACATTTTGAGTTTAGGGCACTTATGTGAACATGCAGATACTATTTTCAAATACCCATGCAAGAATTTGTGCACAGTGCCAGTGCCTAAAGGTCTC
Organism: Oculina patagonica; assembly: GCF_052425735.1. Classification (NCBI taxonomy): domain Eukaryota; kingdom Metazoa; phylum Cnidaria; class Anthozoa; order Scleractinia; family Oculinidae; genus Oculina; species Oculina patagonica. Next base: position 9,383,962 of record NC_135767.1, on the reverse strand, counting down.
AACCTTGTACTCGAGCACTAAAGTGTACTCAGGCACTTTGGTTACCTGTGTTAGAACACAGCAAAAGTAATTAAATGAAGGGTGTGCCCACCTCCTGTTGTGAAACTCCAAGGGCCAACATGAAGGTTAAAGAACAAATGTTTTGGGCGAATGGCTTACAATACCCATGCCAGAATTCGGGCATAGTGCTCAACCTAGTACTCGGGCATTAAAGGGTACTCAGGCTCTTTGGTTACCTGTGTTTGAGCACGGCATAAAATAAGTAATTAAACAAAGGGAGTGCCCACCACCAATAAGTGAATGTAAGCATAGTTAGTCTCCCTCTACTTTGTCTCCAGTAGGCTTTTCATCATGTTGTGAAACTCCCAAGGCAAACATCAACCAGCCAGGAATAAAGGATAAAGTACACATGTTTTGGGCGGATGGCTTTTAGCACTGGCTGGGATGGATTAAACAATTAATTGGACTCTAAGCCAACCTTCTCATGCTTTAACTACCGGGTTAAGTAGGTTAATATTTAAAAATTTTACATGATTTATTTATAAAGGAAACAACATACACCATTTTGGCTATAAACAATTTATTTTCATACACTATGTGCAGTGAAACATGACGCAAAATAATGTTAATGTTATGACTATTGAAATTGTATTATTTTTGTACTGATTTTGATAACTAACTGTCAATTACCCTTGTAGAATAACAGAGAAAGAGTTGGCAAAATGTACATTTATGGTAAATTTAATTAATTTGATGCTTATAAACAGACTGTGAAACTGTAACTGGTCTAACATTAACAGCTTTAAAGTAGTTAAAAATATTTTTTAAAGTAATTAAAAATATTTCTTCTTATAAAAAAGAAAGCAAACACAACAGCTTTTACTTTTAACCATAACTTTTATTTTATGGAAAAAATATTTTAAAGTAATTCGTACTGCCTAGTTTAGTTGGGTGTCAGTCCACATTTTAAACCTGAAGACTTCTGAAATTCCACCTGAAAATTTTTCATACATGTAACACTTTGACAATCCATCTTGTTGTGAGCTATGTGCAAGTATACAAACATGATTTAAAATTCTATAAAAAATACTCCAAATTTTCACTCTTTGACATGTCAGCTTTTGTTATCAAATACAAAACTGATTGATTTTCATTGAAAAACATGATTGTCGCATGTATCTGATATAATGTACCAAACCATTAAATAAAAAAATAAACTGTACACCATCTTCAAAAAACAATGCAGTAATCTATGATACAAAAATAATTACTGTTTATTTATAAGCTCTAGAAAGTCATTTAAAGAAAATACTAACTTCCAACACAAAGTGATACTGTGTGATACTTAAATACCTTGAGTAATGTCAATATATTAATATAATATAAAAATATATTAGAATGCAATGTAATCTACAGAAAACTGATTGAATGTGCAAATACTGTATCTCCGCAACCTCAGCTAAGTCAACCATATAAAAAATTCAAATACTGGTATTTGAAAAAATAAATAAAAATAAATATAATTATAACATCTACAAAATATTATTAGAGAATCACACAAACTTTGGAGTCGTTTTTATCTGCGCTTGCTTGTACTGTTGCATTATTGTTGTTTTCTTGCCTAGTCGCTGCAAGAGACTGCTCCAATTTTTTTATGTGCTCAGATAGTTCTTTAACTTCCCTCTCCATTTGAAAGATCTTTTCATCCTTAATTTGATCGTCTTTAGCAAAACGCTTCAGTCTTAACTGCAAGTCCTTTACTTTTCTCTCTGCCGTGTCAAGTTCCCTCTCAGTTTCTGCTAACTTTTGTTTAAGATAACTGTCTGAATCTGATGCAAGTGAATCTGAAAACAAAGTGGACAAGTTGATATTTCTTTCTTTATTTAAGAAAAAGAATAAAAAATCACAAACACCACCATACCACTCCCCTATGATAAACCATTAAAACTATTTACTGTTATTAAGCTCATCACAATGAGGCTTCTCAAACTGTGCCACTTGACCAATCAAAATATTAATTGATCTCAGAACAATGGATACCGTATTTATTCGGCTATAAGCCGAGCGATTTTTTCACCAAATTTTACTGAAAACTGGTCAAAACTCAACGAAATTGGGGGTTCGGCTTATAGCCGAGTATTTCGCCGAAAAAATAATTCGATGGAATTAGAAAAGAGTTGAATTTGAATAAAATATTCATCTATAAGCCGAGCGATCATTGACAAAGAAAATTAACAAGCATTTGTAATTAATTCTTGTTCATTACCTTTTATTTAAGTGGCGGCTCCTAAAAGCCACTTGGTTTAGTAAAGCAACGTTAAGAATGAAGTTTAAAAAGGTCTTTTCTTCGCTATTTAGGCTGGAACTGCGGCCGTCCATCGGGTCGCTCTGGAATATTTTTTTTGTCGGCGTACGTGATCGTCTTTTGAACGATCGAGAGCATGCGAAATCCCGCATGTATTGAACAATTTCTACGCAATCTCTTCCACAATTAAATTTTCTTCCTGAGCTTGTTTCTGTTCCTTCAGCTTTTAAAAAGTTTTATGCAGAATCGCCACTAACGTGACCACCGGTTAGCGGTCAGTGTAAAACGCAGACTGCGGACTGCAGACTGCAGACTGCAGACTAGGGGTAAAATGCAGACTGCAGACTGCAGACTGCAGACCAGGGGTAAAATGCAGACCGAGGGTAAAGTAACGAAATATGAGTCACAAAGCCATTTTTCCCCGCCGGCTCCAAATTTGGAAGGAATGAACGTCAGACAACGTTTCGCACGAGCGATCACGAAAATGAACTGGTGATAAATGTCATATAAAATAGATTTTATGCCGACACAAATTTCATCAAATTTAACTTTTTGATACAGCAAGGCATTTGAAAGATTTTTGTGACACTTAAACTTCAGTTTACAACCATCTACTTTTGTAAACCGGATGAAACTGAACGGTTTAGAAAAAATATTTTTTTACCATGCCGATCACAGCAAGATCACGTTTACAGCGATCAAATTATACCGCGGCCACAGCTCTTTCAATGTTTCAAGTGTTTTTAACTGGCACAGATTAAACCCTTCCGCAGTTAAGTTATAAAAAAGGCTTTGCTTCGCCAACCGTCGTAATAAAATACCATAAAAATAAAAGGTACAAAGCTTTTATGTTTAGCGAGCGGTACAAATGATGTGACGTATGTAGTTCGTGCGCGTATAAAATTAATTTCCGAAAGGGCACAGGCTAAAAGGGCTGTAAACCAGTTTCATCCGGTTAGCAGGGGTGTCGGTAAAACGCCGACTCAGGGTCGGGGTCGGGGTCGGGGTCGGGGTCGGGGTCGGGGTCGGGGTTGGGGTCAATTTTTTTAATTTTTTTTTTTAATTCACTGATCGAGAAAAAAAAATTACAAAGTTTATATTAGCGGGTGGGACATTTCGAGTCGAAAAAAGCATTTCCTTCACAGATTCGCCACAAATATTGATCCTTATACGTTCATAAGTAAAAGAGAAGAATTTCAGTTAAGGTCTAACAGGTGAGAGGTGAAATTTAACTTTTACATACAGTTTAGCGGTAAGACGTTGTTGTCTAATTCTCTGTAATCGAATAATTTACACCCGCTTGCCTTTCTGACAATGTTACGTACATAGCTATCTTCCTACGTCCATCTTTCCACCATTTTCAGCATCTTTCGACGTGCTGATCCAATCAAAACCGATGGATACCCTTGTTGGTTTCACCCACAAGGTCAAAAGGTCATGCTGGTGATTGGCGGATTTCGATCCGTGTTGTTTGTTTCAACAAACCGCTAAACCAAACACTGAAAGCGGGTGTAATACTTCCTCGTCAGCAAAACCTCAGTTTTAGCCGTTCTTTGCTCATTTTGCATTTTGTTGATCCGTTGATCAACAGAACTACCTTGTGATTCATAAGAACTAAAAAAAATAGATTTTGTTTGAGGATCTTTGGTTTTTTAGTCCCACTGAAACAAATTAGGTATAAACAGAGGATTCAAGGGAAGTTCGCGTAGACGTTGTCTTGCAAATATTCTAAATATGTTTACTTTAAAATTAAATTTTAAATTAAATTGTATATGTTTTTGAGAAATAAAAATTAAAGCTGCGTTTCATATCAAAAGAAGTATTTTCAAAGGAGTAGAGCGGTTTGTTTTGACAGAGAAACTCGCACGTCGGGCAGTTTGTTGTAATATGTTTTAGTTTGGAAAATTCCTTAACAATTGAAATATACAGCCAGCTTTATATTTGTGAAATTCCGGGGAAGATCAAATTTGAACAGCAAGCGAAGATTGTATGGTGTGTTTAGTAAGCGGGGGCGATAAAAGGCGGGCAGGCTACAACTCACCATTTGCGTCGAAAACGGTGTGCATTTACTAAGATCAATTTTCCGCATTTCGGTCACGCAAATAAGAGAATGTAGAAACTTCAAGATTGCGAGACATGTTAATGCGAACTTCGCTTTCTAAAAAAAAAAAAAATTCTGCCTTCTCATAAATACTTTTTTGGATACGAAAGGCGGCTTTATTTTAACGATATAAACCTGAATTAATTTTCTCTTGCTACACAAACATTTGTACAATTTAATTTAAACCTGAAAAAGTTCATGCTATGTTAGTGAGGAGCTAGCGCCTAGAAAGAAGTCGTCAGCAAATTCTATTCGCCGAGATAGACAATTTCACCTGTCGCCTACTAGACCACAAATTTCTTCTTTTATACTTTTGAACTTATAAGGATCAAGATTTGTGGCGAATTTGTGAAGAAAATGCTTATTTTGACTCGAAATGTCCCACGCGCTAATATAAAAGTAAGACTAAAACTGCAAGGGACCGCGAACGATAATGCTGCTATTCGTAGGATCTACTGAGAGATCTGATCAGCAATAAAATGAAATAACAAACAACTGCAAGCGGCTCGTGTCGGCCCGACAGGGCGTTCTTACTACGGTGGCGTTATGCCGTCCCACCCTCTATACGGGGGTCTGCTCGGTTTCCGTTCTGGAATGCTTCCCCCAACTGAGTGGGCGGCGGGGGATAATCAAACTTGATAAGTTCGGGGGGTTATTCGTTGCCTGGCTGGGTCATTTGTGCATAGTCCTTGCTGTTCTTTCGTTATTGTAAAAATTTGTAATTTTTTTCTCAAGAAAAAAAAAAAAAAAAAAAAAATACCCACCCCACCCCGCACCGGCCCCGACCCCGAGTCGGCGTTTACCGACACCCGGTTAGCAGATGAGAAGACTTGAAATTAAAGGTTAAGTCTCACAGGTCTGTAGAAATAAAAAAAATTTGAAATTGTGTCGGCATAAAATTTATTTTAATATCACCATTATTCACGTTTCGCTCATGCGAAACGTTGTCTACGTAATTCCTTCGAACTTTGGAACCGGCGGGGAAAAAGGCTTTGTGAATCGCATTTCGTTACTTTACCCTCGGTCTGCATTTTACCCCTGGTCTGCAGTCTGCAGTCTGCATTTTACCCTCAGTCTGCATTTTACCCCCGGTCTGCAGTCTGCAGTCTGCAGTCCGCAGTCTGCAGTCCGCAGTCTGCGTTTTACACTGACCTAACGTGACACTTCAAGAGAAGAAAGATTCGATTGTTTTGACTTGCTTTGGCGACGTTAGAAACTGACCAATCAGAAGCTGCTGTTCCCACGCGTTTGGTAAACATTGTAACACGATCTGACAGACGGCAGCTGGATGTAATATTTTTGTTCAAAACTTAAAACTTTTACATGTAATACCGCGACTTCTCTGGTAAGAGAAACCACTTCAGAAGAGTTTGATTTGATTCAGAATACTCGACAAATACTGGCAACAGCACGGCGTTTCGTTTTGATGACATCCAAAGTTCACCTGCTTGATCTGTTCGCTGGCGACTTGCGAATTGCAACGAACTGAAGATTTATCCTGTATTCTCTTGTGATTTTGCAGTTGTTTTGAACGGTCTCTACCTCTGCAACAACTTTCAATGTGAAGGTTTAGTTGTTTGAAAACTAGTAGCTTTTGGCATGATGATCGATAACCTCTTAATTCTCAGAAGAATGCGTGATTGTTTGAGATAGGATTCTAAACTCAGGTGAATTTTTTGTCACGCGTATGTACGGTTCTAAACAAATTCATCTTTTAATTAGTAATTTCTTTTGTTGTTTTTTTCAATTGCATACATGTTGTTGTGATTTTACAAATATGTTGATTTGCTGCACGTGGATTGTTTTATGGTTTGAAGGAAAATTTGGGTCTCGGCTTATAGCTGAGTGTTTTGGGTTTATTTTTTGTCAGAGTCGAACTGGTTCTGAAAACCAAAAGTTTAGGGTCTCGGCTTATAGCCGGGGTCGGCTTATAGCCGAATAAATACGGTAGTTAGGTTTTTCGTAAGCAGACCAATGACATAAAAATAGGTCCGCACAGTGTACATGTGTCTAGTGCTGAGCTTGATTGAGCTTTGTGCTCGGTCACGGTAGCGCATTAATTAGGATTTTGTTGGCATAGACTAGAGGTGCGGAGAAAGGGTCAAAATATCAAGCTTCAGCAGTGTAGCAGAGAAATTCGGGTAGAAATAATCGAACAGTTGCAAGATGATCTAGAAAGGCTATCTGGAGTAGACGTAGCACACTTTTGTGTAGCACAACTTAGTAAAGCATGCGCTCTGATTGGTTGATTTAGCATGTACTATTTGTCCAGGGTAGACGCTAACGAATACCTTTAATTCATAAGCGCGCGCGAGTTAACAGACATCTCGAGAGCACATTGTGTCGACGTTTGTTGACGTAGTTATTGCCTTAATTATCTCAAATTAGACTTGTTCCGTTTGTTCTACGTTGTCATCGGTTGTTTACTTCGGGTTACGAGGCACTAACGAGTGATTATCGATTACTATTACCCAGAGAAGAATACCGCAAACGACTTTGTGTACGCTGACACGTTTGAGAAACCTCAGTGCAACTTGGTTAGTATGACGTCATAATTTGCCGTATATGCATGAAGCACTTACTGAAAATTTTTAGCGTTATAGCTTAATGTCTGCGCTTCGCACTAGACACAAAAAGCATCCAGACAACAGCTCTATTGTATACACTCTACAGATCCCATCCTTGGTGGCAAAGTATCATAATTTTACATTTAATTCGCTAAATTTTGCTTTAAAACTTGATTTGCTGCTGCAAAACTGAAACCGTTGAAAACCACTCAAAATCAAGGATTGAACCTAAACAATAAAAAAATACAAAGTTTCCCTAGAGGTCAGCACCTTTCACAATTTTGTTGGGTTTCTAAACTTTGTTGTTGAACTACTGTTTATAATTCTTTGACAGTATTGCTTCTTTCGCAATAATGTCAAAGAACTCACCATCCTTTTTTCTCAATGAACGTTTTGATTGGTTAACTTTCTTCCAAGTGGTCCAGTTCAAGTAGTCACAATGTAATAATAATCATCAAGTTAAAACAAAAGAAATCATTACTGTGTTTGGAAATGCTTTTCTAAAAAGCATAGATTTGGTCAGATTTAACCCATAACAAACACCATCATCATGCCCCCCCGCCCCCCAGCCCCAAGGGCTGGGGGGCTGGGGCTGGGCTGGGGGGCTAGCTCAGCTTCTTAAAGAGTTGTAGGCCTGGTCAATTGGGGCACTTACAAAAATAGTAGGCACATGCAACAATGGCGTTTCACAAGGGGGTCTAAAATAGTTTCCAGGAAATTTGTTTAAAAAATTAACATAAATAAAAGTAGCTGACAACTTGTGCATGAAATGACACAAAAATAGCCAGAAAAGACACATGACTCGTGAATTCTGCTGTTTCAAGTATATGTGACACATGAATTTAGTTAAAATTTGTGCGTGTAATGGAATCACGACCCTCCCTTTGCTATTGACCCTCTTGATATATCGTTCCTTGTCACAAAAAAAAAAAAACATTTACAAGTATTATTTTAACAGAAATTAAAAAATAAAATGCCTCCTACATCCATTTTTGTAACTTGGGAGTGACATTTACCCACCTTGACTCCTGTTATCAATCTTCCTTGCTCGTAACTTTCCTACTTCCTGCTCCAAACTCAGAACCTTGATCCTGTACGCATCCTCCTGCTGTTTCATCATAAAAATATCCTGCTTTAATTTCTTGTTTTCATCTTGAAGCTCGTCAGGTTTCTTAGGTGTAACTTCATCGGCTGGTAAAGGCGCAAACTGTACTGTTGCTACACCAGGCTGTGCGGCAGATGTAGCCTCTGACTGAGCCTGCAGTTGGCTCTCCACTGGCTTGTCAACTTCTCCCGTACTTTGTTCCTGCTTCTCCGTGGTGGGTTCACTCTCTGCTGATGTTCCCTCTACAGTCTGATTTTCTTGAGCATTTTCATCTTCTTCAGCTTTTTTCTCTGCTCCGTCATCAGTTTCATCAGCTTTCTGACCCTCTTCTGCAGTTTCACTATCCTTCACAGCCCCGGGCTGACTCTCCTCTTGTGCAGAATGATCTTCAGATTCAACACCATTTTCTTGAGATTGGTTTAATTCCTTTTTTGCATCTCCATCTACTTGATCGTTTTCTGCTTTTTCTCCTGCAGCTTGCTCACTTTCTTGTTTTTCAGTTGTTTCTTGATTTTCAGATTCTTCAGCTGGTTTTTCAGCTTCCCCTTCGTCTTTAGTTGCCTTTTCTCCTTCTTCAGGAGATAGCAGTGTTTCTTGTTGCTCATCCTGACTGGCACTTGCTGTCCCACTTTCTTCCTGCCCATCTCCTGTCTTCTGTGCTTCTTCAGATTCTCCTTCTGGTTTATCTTCCCCTTGTTGTTCCTCCCTGGGCTTTTGATCTTCAATTCCCTCAGCCCCTTGTGGTACACTCTCTTCTCCTTCTCCTCTTTGTTCAGCTTCCTGTGTTTCTGACGGCTTCTCATCATCATTAGAATCTTTCGACGCTGTTCTTTCTTCAGCTTTATCATCAGTACCTCCTGTGCTTTCTGTTGGTTTATCATCTCCTGATTCTTTCTGTACTTGTTCCTCACTGTTAACAGGAGTCTCACTGTCTGTAGCTTGCACAGGCTCCCCACTCTCTGGTGATTCTGTGACACCTTCACTTGCGACAGGCTCTTGAGGAGAATTATCTTCTGATTTACTCTGATTTAATTTTTCAGTTTCATCTTCTTGTTTTGATTCCTCTTGCACTGGATTATCGCCCTCTCCTGGCACCTCTGTCATAAGAAAATAATATAAAGAATCAGGATTTGTACACACAATTTGTTGCAAATACAAAATTTAAAACTTTATCCATACTTTATAATTGATGACCATTAAACTGTTATATTTTTTTTAAGACTCAATATTATGAAATAATTAAACACCATTTGCCAAACAAACATATTAATTTTAACCATGATGCACTGAGAGCACACATTAACTGCTACAATGCAATACAGAGACTACCAACCCTCGTACATGAACAAATCATAGCTTGGATCTTACTTTACCCCAACAGTACCCTCACAAAATTATTGCAGCTTCTTGGAGAAGATGAAATTTACCCCCAAAAAATGCAGTGGTCCATTGCGGAGTATGAAAGGACAGTAGCAGTTAGTGAATCTGACAAAATGCTTAAGGGTTATTTGCAAAGGACTTGCAAATATGCAACCACAGGTTCCTCTGTCCCATATCTAAATCCTAAAATGTCCCATCATTTTTTTATCACTACAGTTTTGCTCACTGTTGGAAATTGAAAGAAAATTGCCAAAAGAATGTTGTTTGAAGCAATTTTAAATTTTACGTGCTTTTGCTTTTTTTTTGTGATATGGTCACAGGTCAAAAATTTCACTGGCTGGTCATGACCAGCGCACTTTCATGAACAGAAAGATCAGGGAAACTTGTGGCCTAGCTCGCTGTGAGCCTTTCTGGCCTAGGTGCAGAGTTAAATTACCAGGAAACAGGTTACAAGAATTAAACTTGCACTTTCGGCGGTCAGTTTTGTCCATATGCATTGTAATTTTTTATATTGTTTTTTTGTTGCATTGCTGATTGACATGCATATGATCTGAAGGTTTTTAACAGAAGAAAACAGTTTTGTCCTCATCTGTCTACAATAAATTTAAGATGGGCCTTAATTTATAATTTTGGCAATGTAATGCAAATTTGTTGTTGTCATGCTACTCGAGGTAAAATGATTATTTCCACTTAATGATCAAACAAGAACCAGGTGCCATTTTGATACGACTTGCAAAAGAAATAATTAGCTGTCCAGACTGTTCGTGTACAACACAAGCTAACGTAGATTTTTCGAGTTATAATTCGAATTAAAACAACAAAGTCGGTTCCTTTAGTTTCTGTCCGTACATGAAGCCTTTAATCCACAATATCGGGTTAAAGTTAACAGCGGACATCGCGACAAAGCTATTTCTTTGACGCCGTAAGCTCATTGTAAAAACTTCTACTCGTTCTTTTCGTCCAGGTTTAATTGTCGACCAAAAAGTTAGCATATTGTGCTTTGAATACTCTCTTTAGTTCTATTTACAAGGCCATCAAATACATATTCAATATCTGCAATACTCGAGGACGTGTTATAAATAAGTTATTACCTGAAGCCAGCTGCTTGGTGCTTTCTTCTTTAGGTTGATCAGGACCAGTTCCGTCTTCAACCGGTTTTGCATCCGCTTTGTTTTTCTCACTCAACTGTTGCGTAGCTTGCTCTTCAGGTCCTTCCGTCATTTTAAGTTTTAGTTCAGCGACCAGTTTCAGAAAAAACAATCATTCAAGCCAACAACTAAGCTAATGTGAAAGAAATAGCTGGAGGACGTCTGCAATGCGACTTAGACAGGTCGACACTTCTGCCACGACAGTGGAATTCGCGCAATTCCTTGATCTCGTCACACAAAAATTGTTTTTCTCGATCGAGATATTGTCTACAGTTTTCCTTTTGTGCTTCTTTTGACCAGGTGTTCAGACAGGAAGCTTTAAGATTTGACCGCAGGGCTTCGAAACATATACAGTACAGTCGGTGTGCATGAGTTCACGGTGACTTGCTTGAGAAGTCTGCACTCTCTTGATCTTTCCTATTATTCGTTTGTCACCGGTTGCCAGGCAGCCGAGGCAATCGCTTACGCAACTAAATGGCGCGCAGTAGTGTTTTTGTTTTGACGGGCTTGCACGCTACAAAATCAAAAGGGAAAAGATGAATTACAGACAATGCATCATCAAATATTTCAACAGTTTGCCACTTTAAAGTCACAGCAAGTTTTTGTGGTGTGACTCTTGCTATTTTACGGGGCAAATTCTTATCTCCGGCCTTTGCGCATCAAACTTCCATTTGTCTCAAACAATCATTTTTTTTTTACAATCTGATAAAGAATTTCCGCGTATTATCCTTTAAACAAAAGAATAATGTTTGTCTAATTGCACAGGCGTGTGAACATGTGAACAAAGGAATCAAATCGAAAATATGACAAAATACACACAACAAAGTTTAGGACATGTACCATTTACGTTGAACCAGTGCGTTTGACGTAGGGGCATGTCGGTATAGCATGTTCCTGCTGCATTGTAAACATTGTGATTTTTGTTCCTGTTACATGTCGCTGCGACAGCCTTCCTGTGTCAGCACCATAAAACAATGACTGAGACAAGGTCAGGTTTGTTTTCGATTGGTTATTGTTGTTGTTGTTTGTTTGATCTTGAACGACTCCGGCTAAATAGGCGGGTAATAGCTGATGGCTAGTCAAAAGTTTAACTGTCAGCTGACAAATGTTTTTTTTTTTAACTGATATCGATAGCCGAGATCTGAAAGCTACGAAATTTACTAACATCTGAGAAATAATTCCAGCAACCGCCCGCACCCCTCTCTCCACACACGAGGGACGGACCATTAGAAAAGTGATGGTGGAGGGTGGGGGGGGGGGGGGGGGGGTTGACCAAAAAATGACATAAATTTTTCTACAAAATATATCGCGGAGTATGCTGAAGCCCAGATATTTCGAAATTTTCTGGCGGAGCATGCCCCATACCCATCTAGCATCTACAGGCTATGCAGCTTGACGAGCGCTGCCTCGTCCCCAGGCGCCGATTGGCCGGACGTTGAGGCGGTAAGGCGGGAAAACAGGGAGCGCGGGGATTGATGGCTAGGGAGCGAGCCGCTTCCCCGTCCGCATCAGGCCCAGAACGCCAAGCGAACCGTGCACGTCAGTCCCACAACACCAAGCGAACCGTGCACGACCAAGGACGAGGACGCCTGGGGACGAGGCAGTGACGAGCGGGTGAGATGGCCAATCCACCTCCAGCGCCTCCTCGTCAGGATGGTAGCCGTGGATTCAGTTCCGCATCGTTCTAGCAGATCATTGTTTGTGATGGTGTTAGGCTAGAAAACGCGGAGAATCCCACGGAGGCTCTTGGTGTGGAATGTAGCTTGGTAAGATCCTATTCCGTCAATCGCCAGCATTAGGTGGAGGAGTGCCATACCTTTCGCATCGTTGAGAGAGGCTGCTCTGGATGTCCAGGTCTGTTCCTCCATTTCTGCTGATGATTCTGCCGAGATAGGCGAATCTGTCTATGACTCTAATCTATGTACGGGAGGTCTTCATTCTCAACCTGGACTGGGCTTCTGTTACCGGTGTTCTGGGCTATGATTTCAGTCTCTTACTGCTGATGTTGAGGCCGATTTGCTTTGCGAAAATGTTGAGTCGTTTTAGTCTTCTCTTGAATGAGTGAATGAGGGATCCGTAATAACACCAACAACAATTTCTTATCACAGCCTGAGAAAATGAATTTCAAAGTTCACAAGAACCATCGTGGAAAAGTGTGTAACTACAGGTAAAATCTCACGTGTAGCTATTTTGTAAAATCGTCTTTTAGCAATTCAGTAGAATTCAGTGGGACTTCGAAATTTGTTTCAGTCGATGTTTGGTTGTTAGAAATGATTTCTTTTGATAATTTGAAACAGTAACACAAGTTTGCAAAAACATGTAAATAGTAAATAATAAAGATAGAAAGTTTTAAGCTCGGTGATAAATAATGAAGATAAGTTGTTCAACAATGACACGAGCGTGGGACAAAGAAAAAGTCTGAGAATCTGGAATCGAACCCACGGCGCCCAACCGGTATCTGGGAGGTCATGGGTTCGATTCCCGTCAGGAACTCAGGCTTTTTCTTTGTCCCACGCTCGTGTCATTGTTGAACAACTTATCTTCAACATGTAAATAATTTTGTCCAATTAATGCCAGAAGTCGGCTGGCAGATTCCGTCTTAAAACAAAGCACCATTTGTCAAAAACATGGTATATAAAGTAGTAGTCCAGTCCCTGAACTCGCTCTTCGACGCGCCCTTTATACTTTATGGGGGTTGAACCCAGGCGCGCAAAGAGAGAGTCCAGGATAACGTAGTTGAACTCGTCATCTCTACGTGCGCGTTTTCAAAAGGGCTGCCAAATATGGTTTTTCCCCCCATTTTCCCATTTTGGGGGAAAAACTAGCGCATGCGCATGCAAGTTATCCTGGACTCTCTTAAGGACTCTCTATTCGCGCGCCTGGGTTCAGCCCCTATAAAACGCGCGCGGAAGAGAGAGTTCAGGGACTGGACTAATAAAGTAGCAGTACATGGCATTTGAAAAAAAATTGTAAAAAATATTCGGGCAGAGGGTTTCACCCACAAAAAACATTCCTGCACAAGCAATAGGCGTAAAAAGAAATTCCTGCAAGCCGACCAGTTACTAGCCTCCCACGCAGTCGTTAGACTGCGTGGGAGGCTAACCAGTTACATGTTGCCTTCAACAACATCAAGACTCACTACTGCTCGAGCGCGGCTCGCATTTCGTCGCGTGCACATGGCTATACTTTTGGTAATAAAAATGACAATTTTTGTACTAGTTTTGCTAATTTAGATGTGGTCAGCCTCAGATTTTGGGTACAACTATACGTCCCAGGCAGCATTTCGATATACTAACAACGAAATCATAAATTGAACAATATACCTTCTATCGTTCCATATGGTTACCAACGAACATTGTTACTACTTTTCCCAATAAACGACATTCTGAATCAAGGTGATTCTTTGCAGAATCGCCAAAACTGAATACACAAAAGCGTTTTCTCGTGCAGTGGTCCGCTCTGAAATTCGATCGAGAGAATTTCACAATTTTTTTTAACGAAAAGTTAGAAATACAGTAAAATGAATAAAAGTGTTTAAACCTTATCACCTGTTGTCTTTTTTTTATGTTTTGATCCCGGCGCTGACCAGAAGGATCGCGGCCGCTGGGGACCAGAATGGCTTCGTGAGCGCCGTTTCTTAACTCGAATTTAAGTCAGTGACAGTATGTTTGGGTTATGTGGACAAACGGACGGAAAACTACAAGTTTTAATGTAACGCTCTGGTGCGCGAATCTTTCGCTAAAATTAATTTTCTCGAGCAATTCATGTCCTTGGTAATAAGGAGAGGTAAGCTGATATAACAGTTTGTCAGAACACAGATTGGGGATAATAATATTCGGTATTCTTATAACATTGTTTGCAGAGGCTCTGCATACATGTCAACTTCTGATGACTTTTAATGAAAAAAAGAAACTGCGTGGCGAAATATACATTAAAATTGCGTCTTTAAATTTCATCGGTTGTTCCATATCATCTTTTTTCGCCCGTTTTAAGTGGCACGGTTTTTAAGAAACTTTTAATTATTCTGGCCTTGGCGAAAGTTTTAAGTTTAGTCAAGCATTACGTTGTTTTTGCACCGCTATATAGGTAAATAGGCTTGTATTCGAATATATTAAGTTTTCTTTACTGGTGAAAACCTATAATTATAATTTATTGCAATTCAGAGGCTTTAATCACCAACTAAATCCTTTATTTTGAAAACAAACTTTGTCTTTCAACGAAGACGATGTAAATAGACACAGACACAATCAACAAAACTAAAGTTGACAGAATGATCGGCTCATATCGCATCAAAAATTTTTCCCAGCTTGTTTGTGATCCTTGTGGATTAACTTTTCTCTCAAGTGACTCTGGGCGAGCGTACACTGATATTTTTCGTCTGGGCTTGTCGCTGGTTCCCTTTGCATTAAAAGAACAGTGTAGGTCTGATATTTTTGACGCCTTTTCATTATTACGGGATGTTTCGCAGATAGTGTCAACCGAAGAAAACATTTCACTCTCCTGAACTCCCCGAGATAACTTTCTTGTTAATGAGGTAGTCATGTTTTCTTCTCTTGATATTTTTCTCCCAGAACTGATTTTTCTTGATCGTGAAGTAGCACCGTCTTCTTCTCTTGATGTCTTTCTTCCATAACGAGTCGACAGTCCAATTCTTCTTGCGGTCGTAGCCATTTTTTTCAGTATTCACACACCATGAAATATCATGCAGAGATTAAAGATTTCTTCCTTAATGATACATAGCTTTTCGAGAAGTGATTGCTCTAAAATGCAGCGAAGACTTTCCCAAATAGCGCCAAACACTTCACGGAAGAAGACGCATTTCGTGTCCAGCGAATTGGCCGAGGCGCTACAAGATGGCTTCGTTTGACACCTAGAAACAAAGCGATAAGATGTATTTCAACTGCTAAAGAGCCAGTAGTAGCAATGCATAAAGAGTCAGAGTTGTATGATATTGAAATAATACGAGCGAAAGATAAATGATGATAAACACAGGCAAACAGGTGCATACATCTCATTCATGACGTCATCATGCTCATTAGCATATTTTACAATGCGGCTGAAATGTCCGATCTACAGTACCTTCAAGAAGAAAAGCTTCAAATTAAATATTCTTGTTTGTCTAGCACTTGAAAAACAAAGGTTAAAGATAGCAGATGGACAAGAGTTGCCAATGGCCTATTTTTCTGTTCAGTATTAGCAAAGCAGCAATGAGATTTGACAAAAAAAGGTTTTTTAAATTATATTTTTTTTGGGTACGAATTCCTCCCAAGGAAAAGGTCTTTCTTGGTACAACATTGAGAGTTTAAAATGTCATAATTCCGGGTCAAACCTCTGAGTGTGGCATTTTGATAAGGAAATAAAAACTAAAATATATTATTTGGCGGACAGTGTTGACAAAGTAACGTTCGAGTCGCTTTATAAATCAAATGCGGCTTTTTCAAAAGCTCTCAAACCCGGACGTTATTTGAATAAGCGGCTGTTATAAAATGATTGTTATATAGAACAAGCTGTGATTGGATAATTAAGTGCTTTGCACGAGGTTATGCAAACCCAGTTGTTATAGAAACCGTGCTTTGGGAAATTCCTCGCCGCGTGTTGAATTTATATAAAATTTGGAGCTTTAATTTTGCATTTGATGTTAACCCGCATGTAACCGCTTACTATAGTCATAATAGTTCTATAAAAGAAATGACTGAGTAAGTTTAATTTTTGTTAAAGTAATTTTAATATTTCTTTTCGTGTTTCTTCAAAGCTGTGGAAACACTCATAAAAGTTTTAGAGAACTTGAAATAGCAACAGCCATTTGAAAAAAGTGCACTCTTCGTTAACAGGGCAGTCGAGTCTTCAGGCTCTCAGACAATGATACATGTAAGTCTCAATCCTCCTCTTCCCCTATCAAGTGTTGTTCGAATTTCGGGCTCGCATTTAAACCCCAGGCCCCAGTTGTTCAAAAGGTGGATAACGCTCGCTTCGAGCTAGCTATCCAACGGATAAATCACTATCCGGTGGATAGCGCAGTATGTTTTGTTAACACTTATCCACTGGATAGCGATTTATATAGGGAGGAATCGGTGGGGTGGGGTAGTCAGCATTTATTTTTCGATGAGGATATATGTACATAGGAAGACTGCAGTTTGAGGAGACTTTCTCAACTATTTTGCAACTGGTTGTGGCTTGCTGTTTCGTTATCCCACATACATCCACTCATGTGAGAAATCTAACTAAAAACGGTATGGAAATTTTTGGACGCTGCATTTCCAATGAACAGCTGGTGCTTATTTTTTTTTCCTATCTACTTGCCATGAGAATCGTGACTGCGACGCATTTTGTACTATTTACTCTCAGAGTACTTTCTCTACTCAGCTGTGTAAATTAGTAACAACAGATCATGTGGTTTAGGCAAATCGACAAAATACCCGGATGATGACCTGCAATGTACACACAGATAGCACTATTAAAGGGGGGATTCCTCCCGTCCAGGGGAAAACAGTAGGGACTTTAAGATACCTGGACGGCTGACCTTGAGGACGGCTGGCCGGAAGTAATTTTTCGCGTGTAGCCTTTATTGCGCATGCCCGCTCCACGCACATTGCCGTCCAGCTCCGTCCAGGTGTTGTCGAGGACGTGAGAAGTAGAGTTTTGCCGTCCACCAGTGAACGGGAGTGCTTTTTGTATGATTTCGTTTAAAAATCTTATTTTTTTAATTCTGTTACTGTGTTAGGTAGTCCTTTATGGTATTCTTGGTTTGGTACTGATAAAAAGTTAAGAAGTCAAGTTTCATTTGCGATTGCGAATATATTTGCTGTGCTTTGCATAAACGCTGATGGCGAAGCCACGTGCGTGAAATTATGAACTTTCTTGCCTGTGTTTCTACAAAAATTTCGCTTGGAATTTGTACCCTGTGAATCAAAATAGTGCTTTCTGGTCCCCGACTTTGGGGCAAGGAGCGCCAAATGTTTTTCTTCGCATGTTTTGCGCTAAGGAATTATTGATCCACTAACGAAGCCGTCCTCCGTTCTTCACACACGCAGGCTCTTAACGTTGTAAGTTCCCGCCAAGAACGTCGACATCGGCCCAGTCCTCCTCGCAAAATTCTACCTTCCTCGCACCGTCCTCGAGGTCAGCCGTCCAGGTATCTTAAAGTCCCTAGTAATCAATCAACCAACCAACTAACCAACTAACCAACAAGCAAATTGATTGATCGATCAATCGATACTTATAACTCAGAGAGGGTGATACCTTAAAGTTAAAGGATCTACGTCATAGAAACGCATCTCGCATTGAGGCAATTTTTTTCAAGTTTGTTGTTTGTAATCTGTCTTAATCTTTATCTCTTTCCGTTACTAGTTAAACTCTGCTAAATTCAGAGTACTGACCCTCATTTTTATCAGGGTGAGTCGGTGGACGAGCGTGGAGCGCATGATAAAAATATCACTTGCATTAACCTTTAGTTTTCTTGCGTTACTTGTTGACGTCACCAAACTGGAGAGCGTGGCCTGGGGTGAAACCAATTTTATAATTAATCAAAGTATTCATTTCAGTTTCCTGTTTTACCCTCCGTTGAATTGATTGAGCGCTGAACATGCAGGAAATCTGAAATGTGCGACACTTTAAAAAACGAATTTCGTTTTAGAAATTTGTGGCCTGATGTTACAAGTGTAGCTGATTTTACTTCATCTACGGTGAGTTGAGTACAAAGCCCACAACTGAAGCCTAGTCATGTGATAACTATTATATACAATTAAGGTCTGCTAGGTAGAAACGGTGTGCTGTATAAGCATTAAAGCTAAAATTAAGTTTCGATCGTTGATCTAGATGAAGCTTCAGAAGCTGCACTCAAACTCAAAGATTTAAAAGAGAAGAAAAATTAAGGTCGTAATTAATTCGTCTTGATTCGCGACAACCATAAATCCATGGATGACTCGTTTTCATTGAAAACAGAATCTGCTGAATATAATTTGCCAAGCAGTCACCCGGCAGTCACGCGATAGCCAGTTTGAAGATCGGTCGATCAATTCTCAAACCACAGGCAGAGTACGCTATGTGTTGGCAGTTAAATATTTGTTGACGTACGAAATATAGAAATCTAAGAGGGTTGTCCAATACACCAGCGCAAGAGAATCTTCTCTTGACCTTCGTAGAGTCGTCTAAGCGGTATACCCAAGTTACGTATTGACTCGACTCACCGGAAGTCTTGGCGTAATATACGGCAAGATTTTTAAAAGAAGGGTAGGGTAGTCGGTAGCCTCACGCGCAGTCCTTTTTTAGGGGTGATCGTGGGGACATCTATATGAAACACGATCACCCCTAAAAACGCCTGCGTAGAAGGCTAGGTAGTCGGCGACTCGACTCGAGCCGTGACTCCTCTGGCTAAGAGTCTTTCGGCTCACCGAAGTCTATTTGGTTTCAGGGACTCTAACCTAAGATCATGACCTCCCTCCCTATTTATCCTCTATCTTTCGAGAAAAGAACGCCTGATCGCAGGTTACAGGGGCTCTAGGCTCTATGATGTTCGTTTGCTGTGAAAGTATTGTTCAAGTATAGGACTAGAAAAAAGGCTGAGAATTCACCCAAAGCTTAACTGATAACTAAGAGTCTAACTCCCCCTTTCACATTGTCTAATAAATGTTAAACGCCATTAGTATGCTTAATCAAACTCATCATCTGCTGATCTCTGCCGGACAGTGACGCTACAGAACGTGGTCTCGATTAGCTATCAGGGTTTGTTGGACCCAAAATGTTTTCTTACCGCTGAACTTACTCCTGCCTGCTGCATGGAGAAGGCAAAGTTTATGTATATGACCCCTGGGGTTTGTGTATATGACCCCTGCCGGCAACTTTCTTTTTGGAGCGATTTTCGCTTGAGTGTCGTAAAACCAAAACCAAAATCATCACTCTGACCAATAACCATGCAGACAATCCAGTGAACCAATCAAAATTCAAAGCAAATACATCATGTACCCGGCAACGTGCGCGTGAGTGAGTCACGATCGATTGGTTTTACTTTTACTTCTGATTGGTTGAGAAGGCGGAGCGTTTTTTTCAGTAGACCAATCGAGTGTACAGAATGTAGTAATGCAAAACTAAAGCTAATGCGAATTTACTTTCGGCACTCAAGTGAAAATCGCTCTATTTTCTTTAAACATCCTGTTTACTCTTGATGTGATCTTTTTTTAGTGGTTATCTGTCCGCGCCTTCATCATTTACCGAGTGATCCTGGCACTATACACTACCGCGTTCACAGTGCTCGGTGTGTTTGAAAGGGAAAAATACGGAGTGAAGTGGTTCATATTCTTAACCAACTGGAGTTACACGTTTGTCAACCTACACTTTCTACTCAGTGCCGTCATCGTCACGTATTACTACAACAGTAGACGAAGTTTTAGAACAAGCGATGATGATGACAGTGGTGAAGAACAAGAACAAGACGATAAAGAAGGCGCACAAATTGTTTACACCGTCAAATCACGTCTTCCATTAGCCTGCAAAGCCTCGTGGGTAATTTACGACATCGCTGCCAACATTGCTTTTCCAGTGACCGTGATGTACTGGAGCCTAGTCTATGTGCCAGGTCATCGCTTTGACATTGTTACCTTCAATGCGCATGCTCTTAACTCAGTGGTAATCGTCCTCGACACTATGCTGAGTTGTATTCGGGTCAAACTGTTGCACATTATTTACCCAGTCATATTCATTGCCATTTATTTGTCGTTTTCGTTGATTTACTGGGCTTGTGGGGGAACAAATCCAAATAACAAGCCGTACATCTACTCCGCTCTTGATTACGGCGGTCATCCAGTCAGAGCTGTAATAACTATTTGCCTGTTTGTGTTTGTTGGTAATGTACTATCGCAGTTGCTTCTTTTTGGATTGTATCGACTGCGCATTTGGTTGAAACGCTTTTGTTGTTGCGTGACGTTAACGGCTGTCTAGGAACCAAGAGCTTTACTCTATCATTGAACCAAACTCCATCATCATCATCATCATCATCATCATCATCATCATCATCATCGTCGTCGTCGTCGTCTTCGTCGTCGTCCTCATCATCATTTTATTTGCGACATAGGAAGAACTATTCAGATATGTCCAGGATTGAACGCAAATGAGATGCACGTTCCTCATGACAGGCATCACAAAGAGTCCTCATTAATAAAAGTTCACCAAAACACACCAAAATCTGTCAAATATGAAGTAATATGAAAATGTCAAATAACAAAGTCAAACATGAAGTACTCATTAAACAATACCTGCGTTCAATCCTGGACATAAGTGGAACTATTAGATACAGTTTGAACAGTTTAGGTAGGGCGAAGGGACCTCAAGAAACCACCGAGCTTATAGGGGGAGCCTCGGTTATCAGTATATTTGTGCGGCTTGGCCAATTTAGTATCATTTTATTTAAAATTCAATCGTCTTTTTCTTAAAAGTAGGAATGCTTGTTGAACCAGTGATTGATATTGGGAGAGAATTACAAATTCCGGGAGGTTTAGTTTGGAAAAAACAGCAATTTTCCGGGAATTTCAATAAAAAACTCATTTGATGATTTCTCCTTGATTTCTCCTATTTCGAATCTCCCATCAAAGGAAAACAATAAACTAAAACCGAATTACAATGGAAAGTGCCATATCTTTCGGGTAGTTTGCTGATTTTGAGAAAACACTTGTTATTCTAACCGGTTCTTTCCGGCAACTGTGGTTCACACTCACGTTTTGGTAAATGATGACAAAACTCCTCAAAGAACCATAACCTCTAGAAAGAAAAATCCTTTTGTCTTTCATGCAATTAATGACAAATTCCAATGAAATTACGTTATAGAAATTGACATGGTGATACACAATTGACCGTTACCAAATCTCCCATAATACACTTTGTTTGCCATTAACCCCCACAAAAAAATGCATAAGTTTAAATTTTCTCTTGGGATTATTGTTTGTCCCAAGAGAACATCGCCTGCCAATACTGCCGTCTCTCATCGCTCTCGCTGCTACGTGCGAAACGCGGAGAGACGTCTGCGATTCAAAGCCAGAACAATGTTTATGCAAAATTTTGGGGGGCAAACAAAGTGTATTATAGGAAATGTGAAAGTGGGAAATTGGCAAGAACTTGAACTCTTCTAAACAGCCATAGTACGGCTAAAACGTACGCGCAAGATAGGCGAAAAGGATGTTTTAATTTTTTTTACAATTTATTTTTTAGGAGACAGAAACGCGTTATGGCTGCTTAAGAGTCTTAGAAAGGATTTCCAATCTATTTTTGGGGTTCTTTAAATTCTAAACTCAGTTTATATACTTGTCATGGCGTCCTGTCCTGGCGGTGTTGCAACTTTATTTCGATTTCTTTCTGGCTTTACTCCACTTTAGCTCATAAACAGTTTTAAGATCTTTTAATGAGTCTGAAGTATAATATATACGAATGGCAAGGAGGGCGCTTAAGGGGACAGGGGATTAAACGTTTCAGGTTTTTCTGTGGCTTTGCCACTATTTCCTAGCAGTTCTAAGAAACTTTTAGTGTACGCCTTATTTCTCCTTCACAACTAAACTATAAAAAGTCGCTTTATTTTTGCCTCTAAGATTTTCAAACAGCCTTGCTTGATCGTGGAACAGTTAAGCCGCCATCTTAAAAAGCGTGACATCTTGAATAGCATGGCTGACTCTTCTAATCCTTCCTCCATGAGGAAATGGACCCCCAAAAATTTAAGTTTCCTTTCTTTAACAGACGGCAAAGGTCACACGTTGTCGCTTCTTAGCTGTAACTAGTTTAGAACCATCGGCGAGAGCGAAAAGTCCGCACGTTCGTTCGACATTTCCCCCCCCGGGGGGGGGGGGGTACTCGAAAAAGTTTTGTACGGGGGAGGCTCCGCCCGGAGATCCAACCCCTTACCCTTTTATATACTATTTTGATAGAAAAGGTACCCCTTTTGCATACCTTTTATTGCAAAAAGGCACCCCTTTCATATACCTACACTACATCACATTTACCAAAGACGGAAAGTTTTCTTGTCATTTTTATGTAGCGCTTAATAAATTAAGACGATACAGCCAAAAGTTGCGTCTGCTCGAAATATTTAATGTAACGGCCTTTTAAAATATCATTATTGCAGATTTCCATACCCTTTCATATACCTAAATTTGTGAAATCCCTACCCTTTTATATACCTGGAGCCTTAAAAAGGTACCCCTTTCGGGCGGAGCCTCCCCGTATAGGCCATTATAGGGAGTACTCCCCCCCCCCGGGACATTTCTTCACAGCATCCCACCCCCGTGGGGGGAGGGGACTGGTACTCCCCAATGTGGACTGTACGGGAAAGTTACGCCAGAAAGGGGTACATTTTTCAGGCTGTAGGTATTTGAAAGGGAGGTGATTTCTCGAGTTGGTGTATACAAAAGGTAGAGAAAACTGTCATGATTTAGGTATTGGAAGGACCTTCCAAAATATCTCGAACAGGTCCACTTAACTTATCCCTCGGGACAAGGGCAGGTACATGTACCATTTACTTATCAAAGGAACACAAAAGAGTCACCTTTTCCGTCAAAAGTTGTATATGAAAAGGGTAAGGTTTAGACAAAAACAGTTTGGATGCAGGGGACCACACAACGAAGAAAAAACTGCTTGGCTTCTCTGCTGCCGGGTCTCTTGTTCAAGAAATATTGGCCAACAAATCTTGCCCTCCTGCCGTTGTACCAGCTTTGCAATCAATTTGGTTTTATAAGGTTTAGACCTCGGAGCGGAGCCTTCCCGTATAAAGTGCCTTACCTAACGGACGGACCAACTTTTTTGGAGGTGGGGGGGGGGGGGGGGGACGGAGAATATTAAAAACAATTGTTTGCAGTGCCTAGAAAGACAAAATAAATTGTTTGAGCTGATAGCCGGGATTCAGTGAACCAATCAGAAAGCTAAAAATGCAATACAGTCAACTCTCTCTAAGACGGACACCGTCGGGACCGGCCCCAACTGTCCGTCTTAGAGAGGTGTCCGCCTTATAGAGAGTCGAGGTAACGTGACACCAGAAATTTTGAGACGATAAAGCTAAACGGCTATGCACAACGAATACACGTCTGTTTTTAGTCGCCTACGTTAGCAAAACCTATAAAGTGGAACAAAAATAATGTCAGAGATTTGACTTGTTTGTTAATAACAAACGGTGATACTGTAAGTAGAAAACTAAATCTACAAGTTTAAGCAGTGAAGTAATACGTTATAGCGGATTGTTTTTGGTAAATTTGGTATTCTAAAGGCGCTGGCCTACTATGCTATATGTCGATAACAAGTTTTGAAGTGTTATTCACGAAAAAATAACTTTTAGTGCCTGTCCGTTGGCGGTTTCAAAGTGTCCGTTGTCCGTCTTAGAGAGGTGTCCGTCTTACAGAGAGTTTTCTTACAGTAAAATGACTGAAAAACGGCAGGGACCATAACCAGGTGTCCGTCTTATAGAGGTGTCCGTTAAGAGAGAGTTGACTGTATCCGAGGTTGAGAATTTATAAGTAGCTTGAATTTCGGAAAAAAATGTTTGCAGAGGTTCATTAACTAAAAAAAGGTTTGCAGAGGAAAATTTTTCATACCCCCCCCCCCTCCCTCCAAAAGGCCAAGAAAATAACGTCGAATTATGGCCCGTCCCTAATCAGAGAATCCCGTGGATAATCATTAAGCCATTGATATTGACGAGTCGTCTCGTGACCGTCTCGTGACTTGCGTGAAATCGTAATTAGCATAAAAGCATAATCTGACATTGACAATACAAGACCATACAATGTGCACGCCGGATGAATTTCATCTTCGTAATTTCAAGCTTACCTACTCAAATGGCAAAGATTTTGCTGTATCACCGGTGAGTGAGTTTTACTTTGGAATCTTTGTGATCGAAATCAAGGAAATTTGACAAAATCTGCCGCTTTGTAAATGCAGGTGGCTGATTCTCGATCGACACTTTGTACTGCCTAGCTTTATGTGGTTTATATTCAACTCGAAATATCAACCTTAAATTTGATTTATCACATATCTAGACAAGGACCAGATTTGTTATGACTCCAGATACATATTTTCTTTTTAGCTTCCGTAAGCGATCGTGCCTTCTCTAAAGAAAGCCACTGGCGTGTTTTGAATACCGTTGAAATACTATCAATAAATATTCTTCGCAAATAAAAGCAATTTCTCGTAATTCAAACTGCGATTAAAGTAACAGGCAGTGAAGCATAGATTATAGGACATAGGGCATTCGCATAGGGCAAAGTAACGATATAATTTGTGCCGTGAATCTGCGTGAATGTATCGAGTGGGTACAGTGTGAAGTGAAGACATTTGATATTTTTGTGCGATGTCACGCAAGATGGGCGCACGCAAGTGGATCGATAAGTCACGCAATCCTCTTACCCCACGCTCACACACGAGAGAAAATTTGACATGTCAGGGGCTAGCATCCCATCCAGGTGTAGCAATTCTACAAAATCTAGATTTTAGTGCTCTAAGCCGTGGGATAGTCAAGGGAACTGGGCCCGAGGGTCTGCGTTTTAGTTTAG
Source organism: Oculina patagonica (assembly GCF_052425735.1). Lineage (NCBI taxonomy): Eukaryota > Metazoa > Cnidaria > Anthozoa > Scleractinia > Oculinidae > Oculina > Oculina patagonica. The sequence continues at coordinate 9,358,843 of NC_135767.1, read as the reverse complement.
TATAGTATTGCCTGACTAAAATGGCTCAAGCGAGGTGCTACCATAAACTACAATAACCTAAAAACATAAAAAAATGTCTTTCTTCTAATATGTCCATACTAACAAACTAACAATAGTCACTACGCCCCATTCCTCCTGGGGCAATCCTTGTACTTTGCCAACACACCAACGAAAACGCTCCTGATTTAGCCTGCGAAAACAGCCTCCTCTCACGCTCCGATCCGCTTGCTGCGTTCGGATCGGAGCGTGAGAGGCGGCTGTTTTCGCAGGCTACTCCTGATTCGACGAGAACCATTTCGCATGCTCTGTTTAAGTTTAATTCGACATCTTTTTCTTTCCACAGTGGCTTCCTATACCATGTGTTGTAGGATATCGATTGGTTATTACCTTGTACTGCAGTAGCTGGATAATCTACAGTATCATCTCTGGCAATTCTTGGAAATGGTTAATTTACCTCACAGACTGGACATTCCTGTGTGTGACTACTTACTTCGTTTGGAGCACTCTAATATCTGTCATTTACTGGGCGCATTGCCATGGCAACGGACCTAGTCGTGAGTCAGGCCAGGAAAGGGCTATAGAGGAAGGAACATCACCCAGAAGGGAAACGTCAGGAAATCCTCATAACAACACACACATAGAACCAAGTGAATCCGTTGATGGATTGCTTGATGAACAGTACTATGATGCTTGTGAGGATACTGAACAAATGGAAGCTTTAGAAGGAGTGCGAATGATGCGCGAAAATGCAGATTCCTCGTCACGTGTTAACCAGGTGCACTATTCCCAAACTTGGTATCACAAAGTCGCATGGTTTTTCTACATCGTGGCAGCTAATAATTCTATTCTTGTCACGGTAGTGTATTGGAGTTTTTTATATACAGACTTTAAGATCAGAGAAGCTGATGTAGCTTTCCATCTGTTGAACTCGGTATTTATGCTGACGGAAACTTGCGTGAGTGCGATTCCTGTGCGTGTGTTTCATGTAGTGTATGCAATGCTGTATGGAGTCATCTATCTAACCTTCACAGTGGTGTACTGGTTGAATGGAGGCACTAATATCTATCCAATCCTTAACTATAAATCTGAGCCATATGCTGCTACTGTACTTGTCATTCTGTATGGGTTGGTAGGACTTCCAACAGCTCAGTTGTTTAATTTTGGATTGTTTAGATTGCGGTGTTACTTACACGGCTTGAGAGGCAGCGAATAAAGGTTTTAATTTTTAAAGAAAATGTACATCTTTGACAGTTTGGTTTATGGATGAAAAACAGTGGCAGATTAAGACTTACTTTCATGGTGAGGGACCCTAAGTATAGGCTCGATTTCCAGCCGCTTTTCGGGAAAATGAGCCCGGGGAGGAACAAAGACCGGACTCGAGGAGGCGGCGGAAATCGAGCCTACCCTAAGTACAACTGTGAGTAAAACGGCGAGGGCACGGGTTAAAAACAGAACCCGACTGAAACTTTTTTAACTCACTGAAGAGATTTACTTTTCAATTGACAAACAGGTACATGTGTATTATTCTTGTTAAAGGTGCGATGCGCGGTTTGCATGAAACGCTGATAATCGCGCGCGAGTCTTGTGAGCAACTCAAGAGACTATCCCCAATCCCGCCAGAGAAAGTTTACTCTCGTTTCAGATCCTTTTTGAACCAAAACCCGCCCGACGCGTCTTGCTCAACTAAAAAGGACGGTCTTGCAGAGTTACAGTCACATACCCCGGTTCCCGTAAGCGTTACTGTAAGCGTTATGTAAATTGTTATATGGAAAATACTATATCCGAGTTGTTTTTTTAGCAAAACGCCATCCATACCATACGATGTTCGTACTGAAAAAGCTTTTTAAAAACAGTTTTCAACACGATGGGCTCTTGCCCCCAATGAGCAAAACGTACCTTTTCTCAGTGCTTTCTGGCCCTCTGTTGGACAGAACTTCCTGTTTTTCAGAACAGCTGAATCCCAGAGTTCATAAACTGGGGAATATCACTTGGGGAATATCACTCAGATATTCCCCAATTTTAGTTGAGGCATCGTGACGCCTTTTAACCAATCGCGCGCGAGCAAAAATATTTGATGGATTATAAGCGAGAATATCACCGGGGAATATCAGTGAAATTCGTTGTAGCAACCTTCGTTTTCGTGAAGTTCTGAAAGTTGCGACCCTTAAACTTGTCGACCTCAAATGTAAGACCCATGTCATGTATCACTGAGGAAATAATAAGGTGCAACAAACTGATGCGATATTTTTTTCAACGCTTATATTATTCCAAAAGCAATATTATAATATTGCTCTGTTTTGATGTAGTGTAAACTCTTTACAACAAGATTTAATCTTCAACGTTTTTCATATATTAAGAACTTTTTCCGTTTTCTTACGCTGGATCGGCCAGATTATGGTACTGACGTCAGTAGTTACTAGAACGGTGGCGCCCCCGAAAGCAGCGATATAAAAAGGATGCTAAATATGCAATAAATTCTAGTCAGTGCCTAACAAATGACCCTGTCTTTGTATTTAGCCTGATTTCAGTGACTTAAGTTGGAGGTCATATGCATCTGCTCTGTCTTCATCCTTTACGAGAGGAAGGAATACGGCGGAGGGAAAGCAAACATTGCCGGGCGAAGGGCTGTAACGGGGAGACTTTAAAAATTTAAAATTTAAGGTGGCTCTGAAACCGCTGCGTAGAATTTTTTTTAGCTTTGCAAAAAGTTGTATCTTAACATGCTGATCAATGTTCAATAATAAAAAATGGGGGTCACCGAGCTCGTTTTTGAGTTATAAGCACTTAAAGCCAAAATTGGCCGTTTTTATGCTAGAGACGTTAAAGCTGTCTTAGACGTTAAAGCTGTCTCGAGACGACATTATCGTCTAGTATAAAAACGGTAAATAAGACAGACACCTTTAACGTCTGATGGCTTTAACGTCTTTTCGTAAGAGCGTCTGAACGACGCTCTTATCGGACAGCTTTAACGTCTCAGACGTTAAAGCCGTCTAGTATAAAAACGGGACGTCGTTAACTAGTATGAAAACAGTAAATAAGACAGACGCCTTTAACGTCTGATGGCTTTACGTCTTCCTGTCCAGTGTCCTCCGAGTGTCGAACCCAGTCTTTTTTTATTTTTTTTCTGAATGGCTGTCTACTAAAGGCGTCCCGTTTTTATACCAGACGCCTTTAACGTCTTAGACGTTAAAGTCGTCTGACGACATTATCGTCACTAGCATAAAAACAGCCATTAAAGGTGTTTTTAACAGGTTATACTGTTGCAATAGTAACCAGTGACGTCATAAAAATAATCACAACATATTCACCAATCACTGGGCATTAATTTCATACCATTATTGTAGCTAGGCCTTTCTCGATTATGCTAGTAAAACTAGCATTTAATGCTACTAGAAATTCTCGCAAAAAGCCAAAAAAATGCTAAAATGATGCCTGATTTCCTTAAAAAATGCCACTTGAATTCCAAAAATTGCTTTGTTTTATTTACAAACTCTCACATTATATGCTCATATCAACAACAGGTGATACTTAATAATTGTTTGTTTATATAAAAAAAATAAAAAATAAAAATTATTAATTTTTTTAAAAAAAAAAAAAATAAATAAAAAAACACACACAAGTAACACAACACAAGTACACAAGTAATACAACGCACAAACAGTCGAAACATACAGAAAACAATCAAATTAAGTAATCAAAATTGTGAAACTTTAGGATTATTTATCCTTCTGAGTTCTGAGTGCTGAAAATCTGGATCACAGTCATGAAAAGTGACGGAAAATGCTAGCAATTCTTTTTTAAAGAAAAAGCGAAAAAAATGCCAAAAAAATGCTAGCATAATCGAGAAAGGCCTAATATAATTGTAGCATCAATCTATAAAGATTTGTAGTTCTGACTCGTCAAAGTATAAGAGCTGGAAAGTGCTGTAAACGGCCGTTACCAGCCACCTTATCAAGCCAATTTTGCCAATTAAGCCAAATGATGTTGTGCAACATTAGGTTTATTTGAAAACACATTTACGCGAGCACCTAAACTTTTAGGTGGAATTTGATCTACATGTATTGGTGTAAAAAACAGTGTCTCAGATTTTTCTTTCCTTGCTCCATTATTTTTTGTGAATTTTAAAAACTTGAACTTTTTAAGTTTAAAAATTTATAAAAAGTTCATGGAGCAAAAAAAGAAAAATCTGAGCCACCGTTTTTTAGACCAATATATGTTGGTTAAATTCCACATAAACGTTTAGGCGCTTATGTAAACGTGTTCTCAAATAAACCTTGTGTTGCGCAACATCATTATTGCAAACAAAATACTGACGTTGCTTATGATGGTCTATATGATCAAAACAAAATCCAAACCTAGAATCTATATTAAATAAGCATTCAGAAAATATGTACTTTATCGGGGTTAGCATTTATGGTATGCAAGCAATTTCACTTTGAACGCAAACGCCAAACGGAGTTTCGTTGAAAGACATGTCTATACCATTACTATCCCGCCAAGCACGATCCTAAAAAAAAAACCGATTTGTTTCTTGACAAACCAATTTTATGCTGCACAAGCAATACTTTTGGCACTGAAACCAATTTTTTTGGGGGGGGCGGGGGGGACTTCCCCGCTGCTCCGCCGCCTACGCTACGCAAAGATTCGGCTTCACTTCGCGACGACAAAGAATCGCGAGAGAGCTGGAAGCCAGCTCAATCGATCCAGCGTTGCGTGACTATCCAAATGCCAAGGGCTTGCAGTCACAAAAGAAACGCCGTCATGGTGACGTCAAATTCCTTTGTGCATCATACAAAAGGCTGTCAATATAGTTTTCATGTTTTCCCATAAAACTCAATTAGCTGCCGCCCAATCGCCATTTATCCCGGCATTTATATATGTGATGTGTTTACTTGCCGACAAAGACCTCCACTGCCATGTGTCGCGAAGAGTTTCGTTTTTCCCAGCTGACATTCCAGCATTCTGACGCTAAAGATTTCGTTCGATCTCTGGTGAGTTTTAAAGATATTTCAATTAATACGAAGCTAATCTATCAAGATAGATAATGCGTAGTGGTTCGAGAACTTATTACTCAAACGACTATGTAAACATGTGTGTTATTATTTGGAGGGTTTGACCTTTTGCTCCTTCGCTATTTCGTAGTAAAAGCTTTAATACAAATAGTGTCAGTGTAGTTTTATACTCGCTTATTAGTGAAAAGAAGAGCAAACAAGTATTGACCAGTATTTGCTGCCACCTGACTCAATTCTCCCGCTTTTGCTTCTGTTTGTTGTGAATGGGTAGCAAAGTGTAAATTCTGCATTATAATTTATGCGCTTTTTATATGTTTCAACAACAAGCTCTAATAATCAAAGTAGTTTATTTCAAGTTTAGACTGAGCTTATTTGTATACTTATTGAACAATATTGGACTACATGCTGTCCAATTTGGAAAATAAAATATGAAAAACTTACTCTGCAGCCAAATTGGACGAGGCCTTAAACGGATTACCTAAAAACTTTCTTGGGGCCTGTTTATATGGAGGAGAGTTGTTCCTGGTAGGAGGGTTACCCTCCATATCAAGCCACCCCAGGCGAGAGAGCTTTTCATACGTTTCTTTATAAATAGCTGCGAACTGTTTATATGAGAAATTGCAAAGTTGGCTCGGGGGGCAGGGTGACCCTGGGTGGAGGGTCACTCGCTTTGAAGATAGGGTGACCCTTGGGAGCGAGCCAACTTTTTTCCATATAAACAGTTGTCCGCCTACCAGGGACAAGTTGACACATACGGAGCATGCGCAAATGTTGCAATCGGCCAAAATAACATCGAAGTCTGCGGTAAATTTGTCCAAAGTGGTCTTCGTCGATGTTTCAGCGTTCCTGATTTTAGAAAAGGCCGCCATAATAGATATTTCAAAATAACTCTCGCCAGTCTTTTGAACTGAGAGGGCCAAGTTTCGGCGGGGGAGAGGGTAACCCTCCTACCAGGGACAACTCTACTCCATATAAACATGCAGGCCCTAAAACCATTGAAATTGCTTTAGGTACAAGTGGACCTCATTGTCACCTCATGTCACAATATTTTGAGTCATTTCTAATTACATCCAAATTGAAGAAACCACAAAATAATGGTTCTGTAATGTAGAAAAACAACAGAGGAGTAGTAACAATGCAAAAATAACCAAGGATGGTTATGTGTTGTCCATGGCCAGTGATGAGTGAGGTTTGATTACATAACAAACCAAAAAATTATGTCACTCAACACTTGTCATCAGAACTTGCCTCAGTCACCTTCACCTATCCTACCACACAGAAGCATTTGGGCTTGCAACAAAATAAAAGCCATTGATACTATTGTCAGTACAGACTCAAAAGTGCATATACTCACAACTAGCTGCTAAATTTTTTTTAAATAATGGTTCTTGTTTTAGAAACTAAAGCAGCTAAGACAGCACAGCTCATCTTATGCGTAACAATTTTGAGCCTTGATCAATATCAAAGTGTGCAAGGCCTAAAAATAGAATGCAAATGATTATACCCCCCCCCCCCCCAAGGCTCAGAAAACATTGGCTTGTTCTGAAAGAAATAGTGGGAGGCGCGGTGGCCTAATGGTTAGCGCGCTCGCCTCCGAGTCGAACGGCCCGGGTTCGAGGCCTGGCCGGGGCGCTGTGTTGTGTTCTTGGGCAAGACACTTTACTCTCACAGTGCCTCTCTCCACCCAGGTGTATAAATGGGTACTGGCGAATTTACTGCTTGGGGGTAACCCTGCGTTGGACTAGCATCCCATCCAGGGGGGAGTAGCAATACTCTCAGTCGCTTAATGCTACGGAAACCGGGATAAGCTCCGGCCTGTATGGGCCACTAGGCTCGAAGCAGACTTTACCTACCCCCCCAAGGCTCAGAAAACATTGGCTTGTTCTGAAAGAAATAGTGGGAATCTACTGTTTTAGGAAAATCGTCTGCAATCCAGGTTTGTTTGTCTGGTAAAATGAATACCAAGAGTTAATCTAGATTTCGAGAAAATTTTGCTTGTTTTAAAACAAAAGAAAATGACATTTGTTGCTATGGTTACCTTTGTGACGAAGTGACCAGTAAAAAAATTTAAACTTTGGTCATATGTGATCATTATGGTGTATTTTTGCAAAAATCAAAGATTGGCTTCCTTGATAATTTTCATTTTAAAACAACTACCACTACATTGAGCCTCCTTAATATTTCTACGGTGAAAATTGGAGATATAGAGGATATTACATGGTTGCGTGGAGATATGAAATTTATCTTCGAGTGTTCAAATCTATATCTCACGAGTGAGCGCAGCGAACGAGTGAGATATCAGTTTTGAACACGAGAAGATAAATTTGATATCTCCAAGCAACCATGTAATATTCTGTTTATTATATAGACCAACTAATTACGATGTTTTTGGCGATTTTCCGAAGATTTCCGAGGATTTTCCGAAGATTTCCGAAGATTTTCAAAATGTTGTCTGAAGGTTGTACGAATGTTTCCAAACATTTTCTGAAAATTTCCGAAGATTTCCGAAGCTAACCGAAGATTGCCGAGGAAGATCCGAAGATGTTTCGACTTAATATTGATAAACTTTGGCTCGTTGAGCTATGAAACGTGGCAAACTGCGAGATGATTGGTCAAAAATGATATCCACACATGTGTGGATACCATTGATATCCACACATGTGTGGATACCATTTTTCTCGATTTGCTACCACTCGCTAAAGCACTGCATTCTATATAATAAAAAGTATTCTTCTTTTCCATTTTTAACCTCTGTAGTAAATGTCAGTTGTAAGAAACGCAAGGAAGATGGACAATTTTCATTATTTGTCATAGCATCATGAATAGGCATGTAATGCGTGCAAAGAGCTAAGAAGTCATACTCACTGCACACATTGGGTGCCTGGGATGATTTGTTATTTTTAAAACACCACTAACACAAAACATCACTAATCAGATCAGGAGCACATGTCAACAAACCTGATGCAGGCACTTTCCCGGCTGTCCTTACATCATCCATACGTCGTCCTTACATCGTCTTTACATCCTTGCTTACAACATGAAATACTGTAGAATCCCGGTTATAAGCCCTAGTTATATAATGGGCTTATACAACTTCGTAAGGGGTTTTGAATGGGCTTATAAACAGGAGGGCTAACATCCAGGGGGGCTTAAAAGTGGAATAAAAAGAACGTTTTGAAATGAGCCATGGGAGTGTTGATCAAAATGTGTTTTTAAGTTTAAAAGTCATAATAAAGTAACATTTAGCCTTGTTCAGTACTGTCATCCAGCAGAGGGGGGCTTATCAGAGGATTTTTTTTTGGTTTCCAGGTAGATTGGCCTATAATCAGGGGGCTTATATCCGGGATTCTACTGTATTTTTAGAGGGTAATTTTACCTTAATTCCAAAACAAAGAAAAACACTACATCTCACTACTCAGCTGCTGGTGTGTGAGGGGATGTCCCATAAAATTTACTATACAGGGTCAACTGGAAGCGGTGGTAACATGATTAAGGACAACTAACATTCAAGTCAATCACTTTTTATTGGTTTAGGGAGAGTTCATTATTTGTTCTTTGGGGGGGGGGGCAGCATTTTTTACAGCCCCACATTCAATATCTTCTTGACCCCCCCCCCCCAGACAACAGCAAGACTAAAATGACCCCCCAAGAGAAACCTTTAAACTTCTATCCTCCTCCCACCCAATCCTTTACTATATGCAAACAATTTATTAGAATAATGCAGTGTCAATGGTGGTATAAGCATAATATTTTAGAAGAAACATACCGGTACTTGTATAGTGTCACTATGAACCAATAGTTAGTCAGGTGATGGGACCTGGTAAGGGAGCTTACTACAAAATTTATCTTCCAGAGAAGAGGTTTAAAGGAAGGGGGGCAGCCTATACGCTGAGTGCATCAAAGTCCTGAAAACCATTTACCACAGCCAGATTGTGATTATTTTGTTTCGTTTTTTCTAGTGGTTCCCAGCCGTGGTAGTAACAGTATACCGGTTTATTTTCGCCGGGTATTGCCTAGGATGGATCATTTCCAGTGGTTTCCACCCTGCCAACGGTGAGGAGAAATGGTTCATCTACCTGACCAACTGGGGCTTTACTTTTGTCACGCTGTATTTCATCTGGGCTACAGTGCTCTGCTTTCTCCATCACTTTGGAGCGACAAACAACGTGGCTAGCATGCAAATGAAGACTACTGAAAACGGCTACAGTGACGTAGAGGGAGGAGACGGCCTGGGCGCCAGCAATGATGACTTGGACCAATCAGCAGTGCCCATGTTGTGGTACCACAAGGGATTGTGGTTCATCTTCAACGTTGCTGCCAATGCCGCCATTTTGATCACCCTTTTGTACTGGACACTGCTTTTTGGCGGGAAAACAAGCGGTCTTGACGTCACCACACATTTGATAAACACTGTTGTTATTGTGTTAGACGTTATGCTCAGCACAACTCCTGTGAGAATCCTTCATGGTGTTTACGCTATGGTCTTTGGTGTTCTTTACATTTTGTTGACTGTAATCTTCTGGGCAGTGGATGGCACTAATGCATACGGTCAACCTTACATTTACTCTTACATAGATTACAACAAGACCCCAGGATTCTCTAGCGGCCTTCTGATTGGGTTCGTGTTGGTTGGACAGCCTCTTGTTCAAGCTCTCCTTTTTGGTCTGTACAAACTGCGTTGTTTTCTGGGCCTCAAATGTGGCAAGAAAATATAACTGACTGATACAAACATTTCATTTCATTGGTTTAATTTTTGTATGACCCAACCCCTTTCCCATCTTTAATGACGTCATTATTGATTTGTGATATACGAAATATATTTATAATGTCTCAACACGCAGGGCTAATAATTATTTGACTTACCGGTTTTGTATCGGTAGTTATTGAACAGAATTACAAGAGCTAATAACATACACGTGCAATAAAAAGGGAACTATTTTCATATTACTTAGATGAACTCCAGCCAGTTGCAACATAACACGAATTTCTGTAGATTTTGATTTTTCATCCGAAGATGATTTGAAATCACGATTGTCATTTAATATTTTTTTCTTATATTTTTTTCATTAGAAATAAAACATTGATCTTTCAGAATAAATATTGCTTTTTGTCAAATAGGTCAATCCCGATATATTAATATTCAAATTTAAAAAAAACGAAGGAATAAAATCGCATCAAGGTTAAGGAATAAATATATCATTTCTTTCGTTTTATTTCCCCAATCATCGGAGCTAAGTTTTTTGAAATTCGCCCGTTTTTAGGTAATTTTTCTCAAGACGTGCTAAAGGACCGGACATAATGCAACGTTGTGCACAGTGTTTCAGAAGTACAACTTCTTCCTTCTGAAATAGTGAGCGCAACAGTTTCAAAGTGCGCCTACTATCCACAACATTGCGTACAAATGGCGTGCATGGTTACACAACTGTCGTCTGTTTCCAACACTATGGCTTTCCAGTCTAACTTTCTACCTATCCAAACTCTTACCCAAACATAGCCTATGCTTGGGTTGAAGTTTGCAAAACAGTCGTTTTTCTCTAAAAATTGTTTAAACAATCGCTTATCGAAGGCGCGCAGCAACGATCGTCTCTTTTTTAGCGTCTTCCCCAGTCTCATTTAGTTTTGACATTTGCTCCAGACCGCTCGTTCGAAGACGTACGTCCGAGCGTATTCGCAAAAAATACGACTTTTTCAGTCAAATCCAAACACGACGATTTGTGTCAGTTTTTTTTTTATTTTCCTCTCCTGTGAAAAAAACTGCAAAAAAAAAAAAAAAAACTGCAGCTTATTCTTTTTGGCTACTTGATTCGGCTCCTTGATCCAATGAAATTACAGTAAAATCTTTATTAAGCGAAACCAGCAGCCAGGCAGACAATCCCCAATTATGACCAATTATGGCTCTTGGCTGTCACACCTTATTACACCTGTTATTTAACCGGGCACCAAATACGCATCCAAATCTCCCACCAAACGTGCCGAAATGCGCCTTAAGACGTCATGATTGTTCCAAAAATGACGTGACTGATGCCTTCTACATCTACAGGATATAAAGGCAAAGAAAATATAATTTTTATCTTCAAATGTCATCAGATCCAATTTTTCCTGTATCGGAGTTAAAGTGCCTATGAAGTAAAAAAATAATTGCTGTTTATTTTAAAGGCTTTTCAAAGTAAAGAAGAATGGCGTTTTCTTTTTTGCAATATCTTTTTTCGTTTTAGAGATATTTACGTTTTTGAGTCTAATGCTTGCGTGCGCTTTGCGCATGCGCATTAGACTCTTTGTTATATGAAAAAAGCTGTTAGCAATCCCAAGGGAATGGTTCGGGATCGATAATCGTTCGCTGTAATGTAGAAAACAATGATCAGCTGCAAGAACGGACTCCGTACGGACACGCACGATTAGTTTCAATTAAAAACAGCCAATCAGCGACACGTGTTCCCACGCATAATTAAAAGTTCTTTCTCAAGTCACGATTATTCAACACTTGAACAGGACGTAATAATTTTCCAGTTAAGACATTTGTAAGCTTTTTGTGAAAATAAATCTTCGTTTTCAGTTCAGTTAAGCACTTGTGTTTTCGTCTTGCTTAAAAAGCAAGACGTCTTTGAGAAAAAATATTTCGACGGCGACTCGCGTTTATTTACACAATGCGACCAAATACCGGTTTTTGTATTTAAGTCATTCGAATTTTGACCAATTTTTTTCTTTACAGTGCAAACAAAAACCTTCAAAAAATAAAAGATGTACATGGATAAATGTAAATCAAGTTACGCGACTAAATCAAAATGCGTTTGTTTGGCCTCTTTGCAGTATTACACTGTCCCGGCCTTTGCCATACACTGAAATCGAATTTCATGCTTTTACGACTCTCAGAGATCTTAAGTTCTTCTTACAGCTAGAAAAATCATAAAATGGTTACATTGATATGGAAGTGATGATTCGCGAAATGTGTACATCATGATAAACAGTCTTCGCTCCTGTGTATGGTAGCTCGATAATAATTGCCTAGTTTCCAGCGTTCAAAAGGTCATCATTATATTGACGTGAGCATTTACACCCGTTTTTAGAAAAATCTGTGACTAAGTGCTTACAGTACAATGGAGTAACAGTCACTATTTCAAGTGCTTTTATTGCAAAATCTGTTTCAAGAGTCATCATCAAAATGGTGAAAAATCTGAAAGAAAACGATGTGAAGTTCTTCAACCCTTGTTGTAATGAACATGCTTTTTGTAAATCGTCACGCAATCTTGTCCAAATGTTTAATCGTTTCTGCTTTTACGGACAATACGGAAGAAGTAACATCAACTCCTGTTCATACTTTAAATTTTGTGAAGCATATAACATTAATGACTGTTTCGTTTTCATCCATAATCATCCACGATGCCCCTAGCTTGCTATAAGCATTTTAAATTAAACTCCCGAACACAAACCTCTAACCAATTTTAACCGGCTTACGAAAACCGCGCAATCTGTATCACTATGCCATACGGCATTAGACTCATGTCACCCTTGGTGACCTATTTTTATATTATGCAAATGATGCAAATTGACTGTTGTATGCTAAATAACTTGTCCGATGTAAACCGGCTTCTGATAAAACATTTCTAATCATTAGCAGCCTCTGTTTATATAAACTGTGTTTACGGGCAGAGAAATTTCGATGAAAACCGCCCGTCACATATGACGAGCAAATACGTCACTGAAAGGAAACCACACATCGAGTTTAATATTTGACGTCAAATAAACATCGTTTGGTGTGCCGCTGGTTTAAGCACGTGGTCGGCAATAAATCACCCGAGGGACACTATCTTTATTGTTAAGCAAATCAGCATAACGCAGTAAAACTGTTTGTGTTTAGTGTAACGCCATTGAATTTGAACATGTGCTTCTTCGTGTAAATCTTCCCTTTTTCTCTTGTACTTGGAAAATTTTGATGTCGACATGTGGAAGACTGAGCTTCAGGATGTGAAGGAGGAATTTCGGCTGATACAGTTCCGTTTATTGTATTCTAACTCAGGCGACTTTGCCGAATCTCCGGTGAGTGTTCATTGATTTCGAGTATTAGTAAATTTCGCCTTTGTTCGGTTGTTTGCATGGGTAGCAATTCACTTTTCCTTGTTGCTTAGGATATTTTGAATGTTTTAGATACAAAACTATTTGAAGAATCCTTGATTATACTAAGAATAGTGTTTTGCATGGACTTAAAATGCTAACTACAGCTGTAACTACTTTATATGCAAGCGGCTTCTTTGCTGTCTTCCTAAGACAATGAAAAAGCAAAGAATTTTGCTTTTATTAACCTTTTTCCCATTCAACATATCCACACTTCACATAAGAGACCTTGAATATTATCAGCATTACGACCCGGTTCGTATGTACTTGAAGACAACATTTCACCTGATCTTTAAATGATACGAGGATATGCATTGCACTGGCATAAGATATTTTCGTTAAAGACCTCGTTTAGATATTTTTTCAGACAGTCGCAATTGTAATATTTGAGGTGTTGATTTTATTTCGACGTAAAACTCTTGTACAACAGTGGAATATCGAGCGTTAATCACTTAATCGCAAAATTATCGCTTGGAGCTGGCAACATCCTGAACATCGAACGTACTTGAGGTGATTACATGTGTCAATTATATCCGTTGATTTCATGTGTCAGTAATTGTATGGATCGGATCCATGAAGGATAAAATCGCTAGCAGAGGAACAAAATTAAAGGAATCGTACCTGATCTGTGTATAAGAAAAAGCCGATTGTATGTTGTCATTGTAATATCTCCACGACATTTGTAAAATGCGTCCTTTTGGAAGGCTACCTTTCATGCTTGAAAACTATTTTGGAGTTATTAGATATGTCGTGTACGGTCATGAACCGGTGTGTGTTGCTTCTGAACTATGGTCACGATCCTCTCTAACGGGAAGACAGGATAATGATTCGAAGTTTTCGACTTTGACATGTTCTCGGTCAGTTCATATAAGCGAAAGTTAGAAGCGGGTGACAAATTTTCATGAAAGGCTTAAACATGTATGTGAATTCATGGACCTGTTCCTAGCAAACTAAAACTTATTTTGTTTTCCGGTTTTTTTCCTTATAGCTTTTAAAAGTTTGTCTTCAGTCACCACACTATGCATTTCAATTTCATTTTCATAGCACCTTGTGAAATCATTATATCTTAGATTCGACCTGTTTTTACACCCCTCAACGAACAAACAAGTTTAAAACAGATAGTAAAACATAAAAGATCGACTTGATCTTCGAATAATTTACAAATAAAACAACGTCGTCTGGACTTCTGCCAAAATACTGCATCAATCCTCAGTAATTTATGCAATTTGATATTAGCACTTCTAAAAAAATAATCACGCGATTGCAATTAGATAACTCATTACCATACCTCCACGGAATAATAATTACGTTTTAACTGTGTACTTAAACTATTCATTGTTATTTTTACGCGGAAGTTAGTTATATAATTTCTTCAAGAAGCAATTAGTTTTTCTTGAGCGAAAAATCTAGAACAAAATACCCATGAGTACTTTCTGAGTTTTCTATTGTTCATATTTTTATTGTTCTCGACGTTTAATTTGATATTGAAACAGAAAAACATTTCACGCATTACTAAGCAAAAATAAGAACAACATGTGGATCAAGTCTCCGTTGTTTTATTCACAAGAATTAACATTTCTTTTTGGTTGGCTGAAAGTTTAAACAATGCCGTAAGTTAATAATTTCACAACCTCCCCTTCGGCGAAGTGTATGCGACCTGTCCCATATCTCTGCCGTTCTATCTTCCGCCTAGGCTACTTGTAGGCTACTTGCCATCCATATTTCATCTTTCCTGAGCACTGATTTGTTATATTAGCACTGAAAATAGCTTTCAATTAATTGAACCTTTTGTCCTTTTTGTTTCAGTGGTTTAGTGTTCCCGTGATCCTCGTGTTTCGTCTCATAGTCGCTGTTTACTGCAGTGCTTGGATCATTTACAGCGGTTTTCACCCAGCAAACGGAAATGAAAAGTGGTTTATATACCTGACAAACTGGAGCTTTTTATTTGTGACTCTGTACTTCGTCTTTGCGACTATAATAACAGCGTTGTACTACAAAGAGGAATGTAAACAGGGAGAGTATGAAATCGGAAGTCCTGAACCAATTCCATTGAGGCGGTCTCGATCTGGAATATCGCGTTCATCGGACATGGATTCTCGCGAGAAGTCGCGCGAGGACTCACGCGAAAAGGAAGTTTCACGCGAGAAAGTAGTTTCACGCGACATCACGCGTGAGAAAGGCCGAAGTCACGAGGAGGTGAAAGTATCTGTCAATCCACTGGAAGTAATGCAAGAGCTTCCAATGTCTTGTTACCATCAGGCCTTGTGGGTTATTTACAACATTGCAGCTAATACTGCGTTGCTAATCACAGCCACAAATTGGGACTATTCAGGATTTGAAGTCGACGGTTTAATAGTTACAACGCAAATCTTGAACACTGTTTTTATTCTGCTAGAGACTTTGCTCGGAACTGTTCCAGTACGCTTATTTCACGTTATTTATCCGATGCTTTTCACTGTCGTTTACATCATGTTTAGTGTTATTTACTGGGCGGATAAAGGCACAAACACCTTAGGACAGCCCTTTATTTATTCTGTGTTTGATTATAGTGGAAATCCATCAAGAAGTATTGGATCTATTCTTGGATTTTTTTTTCTCGGTCATCCTTTGGCTCAGCTCGTTTTATTTCTTGTGATAAGAGTGCGATGTTGGCTGAGACGGAAGTTTAGCAAAAAACTGATCTGGTGACTGATGTTCAGTGTTACTGAACTGACGCCTCGTGCTGCTAATTCAGTATAAATAATACAACTCTTTTGAGGATAAACACAGCTTAGGATTAGAAATATAAAACAAACAACGGTGATAAACATTATAAAAAAACGCATGTACTTACATACGTTTTGTATGCTACGCAACATTCATTTTCAAAACAAACCGTCACAAATTTTTGAAAACTATTTATATTGTAACAACAGAAGTATCTTGCCTAGCATACGAAACGTCAAGTTTAGTAAAATCATGCGTTTTTTCATACTGTTTAGCATAAAGAATTTCAGCAGCTAAATCAAGATACCAGTAGCTATTAATAAAACAGAATGAAAGCCATTTCGTTTTTCATTAAAATGAAAGAAAACTTAAAGAGAAGTGGTACAGCGTTTTGTCTACTTTAACTTAAATGCACTGACTGGAATATCTTGTATGTATCTTGTTTCTGGTAAGAGATGTTTTCTCTTACCACCTGATTAACCCGAACAAAAGTCGTTTTAGGGCTGTCATTTGCTTAACGCAATCGAACTGACTGCAATTTTCGTAATGACCCTTCCGTGCCCCTTTTCATTTTCTTTTTTTTTTTACACTATATTATTTTATTCATTTTCCATTTACTATCCGCATCTTTTCTTTCCTCGTTTTACAGGATAAATGGGTACCGGCGAATTTGGAAAATGCTAAGGGGTGACCAGCGGTATAAATTGGCATCCCGTCAGAGAGGAGGGGGTGGGAGTAGAAATCCCCTTATTAGTTCCCAGTCATTGGCGTACAAGCCCCGTGAAGACTTACACCGTCAACACCTCCCAAAATTTTCAGTTTTAACTTAGTTGACCTACTCTTACTATTTTAAATGTGTTTTCACCTGGCCTGTCCAACTTTGACCTTCTTAGAAACGCCGCAGCAAAGTTGTTGAAAAACAAACAAACAAACCTGACGTAAGCCAATTTGAGTCACCAACTCGTCATTAAATGTTTAATGGTGATTAGAATACTGTTGAACAGGAGAATTTTTTGAGCCACGCTTGGTAAGTACAATTTGTTTTCTATTTCCAAGTAGATGGTAATACTTATTATTTAATTCTCTAGTTAAATAACCCATATTAACTATGCAGGTTTAAAATAAGCTTTGTACATTTTCAGATTCAAACTAGGATTCCGCTTGATCCGAAGTTCAGTGCAACTTTTGTTTCAACAGCGCTAGCTTACAAAAATCGTTCACGACACGAATCTCAAATAAGAAGATTTCTCTGGTAAAAATTCGCTTATGGTCTGGTTTATTCAAGTTAGATCAAACGATAGGGGTGACAAAAATTTCGCAATGTGCGAGCGAAAACTCTTGTCGATTCTCAAGAAAATTCGAATTATTTCAAATTCTGCGAGGGAAGCTGAGAGTGCATGGCAGTTTTAGGCCATACGAAAGTGTGTGTTTGAACTCTCGGTTTCTTTTGTTCTTGTTGTGCTTGGGCTTTATATTTGTGGGTGGTTGAAAATTGTGCGCGCGCTGCCTGGCTCACTGGTTGCTCACTGGTCGGTGGATGCGGGATAGAGCCACAGCGATATCGTACAAAAGCAATATAACACGCTTTGCTATGGCTTTTATGTTTAGAAAACCTCTTGGGATGTTTTAAGAACACTCGAAAAGTTTCTAAATCTATCGCCCTCGGCTCGTTACTTACAATGTTCCCTCGTGGTTTCCTAGGATACTACGTAGTTCCGTTTGAACCAATAAAAATTCAGATGACGCAACAATAAAATAGAAGATTTCAAATCCGCGCGCGCCAACTTTTTTTACAGTAACGTTAACAGTAGGTTTATTTCGCAGCTATCTTTCTTCAGGATCACAAAGATCTCCTTAAAATGCTATGAATAGGAGAGGAAGCTAAAGCTAACTAGAAAGCCATGCAAATAAAGGATTTCGAGTTGGATAACTCCAGGAGCCCATAACATCCAACTGAAGGTAATGATAATATTTATATTTAAAACGAAGAGAGCAAACTTTTTCTCAGCGTCGTTTTTGTTACCGTTTCTAAGTTAATCACACTGAACATAATTCTTTTCCGTCTGTTTTAGTAGTTGTTGAGTCAAAATGGGCTCAAATCGAGGAGGAGTCGATGATATGGTTGAGCTGCCTTCAATTTCAGAAAAAGATATTGCAGAAAACCTTCGCGTTCGCCTTAAAACTGAAACAATCTATGTAAGTTATTTATATCACATATAATTGTTATTTCCCTTGCCTTATGGCACAAAGGCCATTTATCGCCTTGTATATAACAATAAAGGGATCAGAGTGCAAATGAAAGTGATCTTTGCAACTTTGCACAGTTCGAGCTTTTGATATACATATTTTTCATAGATTCCGTATTTTAACTTTCAAAAAAGCTCTTTGCGAAGAAGACTGAAGGATATATTGTCTTTCAAAAACTGCAAAATTGCTGGTATGTGGCAAAAAGCACTTATGAGCCAATACATTCTTTTGCAAAATTAGTTTTTAAAAGCTCTTAAACTCGCGTCACACACACAAAAAAATATTTAATTCAACAGGCTCAAATTTCTTGTAACAGTAAATCATGCTATGTCTTTTTAAATCCAGGCTTGAAATTTTTGTAGCTCTATCATAAACTAGAGCTCTTATGGTAATGAGACAAGTAAAGAAAACATTCGCCTACTGCATGTAACAATTTGCTGCAAACAAAGTATAGTTGGAATACAAAGCGCAAACTTATCAAGTTATTTAAGTATTGTTCCTTTCTTTTTTCTGCAGACTTACATAGGCCGAGTGTTAATTGCAGTAAATCCTTTTAAAGTGATCCATATCTACGGTTCTGATGCCGTGGATTTCTACCGAGGTGTTGAGAATGAAACAGATGACATTGATGTCCCCGAACATGACGACCGTGCAACCCGCTGTACAACAGCACCGATGCCCGCAGACATCTTAGAGAACAGAAGAAGAAGCCAGCAAATAGAAGCTCCTAGTGGACATGGGTTTTTCAAGAACATTAAGGTGAAGAATAATCTTTTAATTGATAAATGGTTATATTTATCATCTCATTTTAAACGAAATACTGTAAAATTCCGATTATTCCTACCCACCCCGCTTATAGGCCCCTCTGGTTATAGACTTATTTTTCTGGTTAGCAAACAGATGTCGAATATCATACTATAAATTGAATAGAAGGAGATATCGAACTTCAATAAGAAATTGACAACGATTGGCCCGTTTAGAATCCGAATGTTTGACATGCTCCGCATTTGTTTATTATTGTCCCCCTCCCCAGTAATCCAAAATGGTTTCTGCATACAAGTTGTGCGACTGATTCGCGAGCCGTGATTGGCTTATATTGTTGTGACGTCATTTCCATCTTTAGGGTCCCAGGCCTCCTCATCTGTATGCCTTAACAAACACCATGTACCAAAACATGATGTTGGAACATGAGAATCAGTGTGTCATTATCAGGTACTACTGAAATTATTGTTTTTAGGAAACATTTGAAATATTGGAGGTTTTCCACTGATAAAAGTCAATTTAACTGATTTGTTGTGTTTTCAGTGGGGAGAGCGGAGCAGGCAAAACAGTCTCCGCCAAACACATTATGAACTTTATAGCCAAAGCTTCAGGAAAAGGATCAGAAAAAGTGGAGGTATGAAAAATAAACTGCTCTCTTGGAGCAATGAAAAGTATTTGCAACAGGTTGCCTTTTTTTCTTATTTTCGCGATTGTAAACAAAAAAAGTCGCGAAAAATCAAAAAATATAACGCAAACGAACATGCAAACCTGTTGTGTGTGAAGGTTTTTTCATGCTACTGCAAAACTGGATGTTTAAGTTTAACAAAGGGCTAAATTGGGGTTTGGAACGTTTTGCATCGAAACAGTACAAAATATTGCTTATTGCTACTTTGGTAAAATAAATTTAAACTAATCTCATAGTATTCAAAGTCTTTGTTTGATTTTTTTTTAGCATATCAAGGACATCATTATTCAGTCTAATCCTTTATTAGAAGCCTTTGGTAACGCAAAGACTATGAGGAACAACAACTCAAGCCGATTTGTAAGTTTTACAAGAATAAATGTAGTGAACAATAGGAGTCTATTGTTAAAAATAATGACCGCTAACCAGCCAAGTGCCAGGCCCGTACTGTAGAATATTGGCCTGAGGTCGAGATGGTAGTTAAATATAAGGCACAAAGTTAGTTTAGTTTCAAGATCAGTTCCACCTTTTTATCTCTTATAAGCTTATCCGGCAGAGTTAGACGAGTATGGTCTATTACCATGGCAACGGTCCCTACTTGAAAATCCCGATCGAGTAACGGCTAATCAGGGAACTCAGTTTACCCTGAAGAATTGCTTTCAATAAAAACAAAACGATTTATTCTATAGACACGAGTATTTTACTGAAAAATAGATCACTGGTAAATTTCATACAAAACCAAGCCCGGGACCACAGTTGCGTATTTTCCATATCCTCACTAACGAGGATATCTTCAAGGTAGCTTATTTCCTAGCGTAAAAAACAATGTTTTGTTTACTCGCTTTGTTCATTCATAAAATATTATTTTTACCAAGTGTAATGCCCTCAATAATTATTATATATAAGATTTAAATCTTTTACAGTTAGGGCTTTCCACAAGTTGCTCGAGATTTCCCAAAAAGTTGCCCGTAATTTCTCAAAAAGTTGCTCCAAAAATCAAAAAAAGTTGCTTCTGATAATAAAAGTTGCTCAAAAGTTGCTCCAAAAATCCAAAAAAAGTTGCTTCTGATAATAAAAGTTGCTCTAAAGTTGCTCCAAAAAATTCAAAACGCTGCTGCTAATCAAGAGGGTTTCTCTAAATATATGCAAATTTCCCTTTGAGGGTTAGATGTCTAAGCAGTTTTCTGCAATTTTACAGCAAAAGAAGTATCTAAATAACGTATAAAGGGAAAATTTGTTAAATAACAAGGATTTCTTTAACTGAGAAAAATCGTAGAGATATCGATGACGTCATGTTTGATGACGAGTTCTGTAATGTTTTAGTGCAGAATGAGCCAAAAGTTGAAACGTCTTCAGATGTTCCTCGAATATCTTCGGCAAACTTCGTAAATTTTCGGAAGCGTTCGTATTGCCTTTAAACAATACTAGGATAATCTTCGGAAATCTTCGGTCTGAAAATTGCTCAAAAGGGGAGAAGTTGCTCGAGAGGAAAAAAGTTGCGGAGAAAAAGGTGTTCGAAACATGGAAAGCCCTAATCACAGTCATTATTGCATTTTCTCTCAAAATAAAAGAAAGTTATATAAAAAAAAAAAAAAACAAAAACAAAAAAAAAAAACAAATGTTTATCACAAGCATTATGCAGAAGAATACAGAGACAATAATGCAGAAACTCTCTACAAATGCTCTTTGGCTACAATATACTTTATTTATATAAGCTGTTTACTTTATATGCACATGACTGTTCCTGTCTCCTCTTCAGGGTAAATTCATGGAAATTCAGTTTAATTTTTCCGGCCACCCAGATGGAGGAAAGATTTCAAATTTTCTCCTTGAAAAGGTCAGTGAAGCAAAGAAACTGCCTGTTATGTAATGGTGTTTCGAAGAAATGTTTTCATTTATCTAACAACAGACAAACTTCTAAACAACTTTCATTCCGCTTGGTGACATTTCTTTCTCGTCATAGTAACTAACTATGTTCTCGCTGACGAAAAAAAAAACACGTACTAATCTGTACAGTTTTCGCTTTAAAGTTTTCAGTTCTAAAAGAGACTCTTTTTTTCTTTCAGTCTCGAGTGGTACATTTGAACGTAAATGAAAGAAATTACCACGTTTTCTATCAGCTGCTTGCTGGGTGTTCCAGAGAGGATCAAAGTAAGTCAACATTTGATGCCAGTAACACTCTTATTTGCTACTGCGCATCCCTACTGCGCTCAATAGTTCACACGTGATTAACGCACGGGCATTAAAAATAGCGGATTTTTCTTTAGGAGTCGGTAAATCGTCGTTTTCTAAAAAATCTCGATGATTTGGTAAGTGCAGAATGCAATATGGAACAATTGAAAGTATGATGTTTTATATATGTTCGTGTTTATTTGCTTTATTTTACTTTCGAAAAAACTGTTCACAGGCTACTTGTATTCTTTCCCAGGTGTTCCTTACGCTAATCTTTGCAAACGTATCACGACACTTTTGTTCGTTTGTAACAAAATACTTTTGTCTTCCTTGAAAATGCGATAACATGAAACTTTTGTTTTTTGTTTGTTTTACGGCGGCATCGATGACATTTGTTTAATTTAATTAAGTTACGGTTTAGACTGCACGAAAGACGATTCTCAAAAACTAAAGAAACAAATCTAATCAAAAAACATATTTTTCGACAGGTTTTTTAAAACGCAGTACAGCTAGGATATTTGTTTCCTGGTTATCAGGTGTTCACGCCGAAAATCCCGGTGCAAGTTTTTGCATACCTAATTACGAAAGCGATGTGAAAGTCTCAAAATCTAATTTAATTAATTTGCGGTTTTTACTTGGCGCCAAGAAGTCTGCAGGAAGCCTACCGCAAACACGCAATACAAGCGATGTTCATGATAGTTCCAGAAAACAACGTAGACTAATCTGCGCATGCGTTTGGTGTAAATTACGTTGAGTAGTACCACAAGGAGAGCAAAGGGTTTTCTGAAACAAATATATACGTTTGAGATCTTCATATGAAAGTAACGTAGATGTGCTTCAGATTTTACCTCGGGGTACGGTCAGGTGCTCCCCACCCCCACCCCCTTCACAAGAAATAATTAATTAATTGATATTAATTAATTAATTGACTATTAAAGTTTACACCATAGCGCTTTAGGGGTTTAGCGGACGACAGCCCCAACAAACCATCACAATAGTGCATTCTGCACTAAAAAGACCTAAAAAAATACAAATTTTCAGAACAGTACACGAGCAGAGCACAAACTATTAATTACAAAGCATAAAATGTCGAAATTGCGACTTTTCCCCCGAAATTGTCGCTAAAAATTGCGGCTTTTTCCCCGAAATTGTCGCTAAAGCATTTCGTGCACCAGATCATGCTCTCACCACGGTCTGGTGAACACGTCACACGCTCACTCAAGCATGAAGCCGAGAAGCACGTAGTGTGAAGATTTCTTTCAAGAAATGTTGGAACCGTCACGAAAGCATGTTAAACACTAAAGCGGCAGAGGTTTTACAAAATAAAACGGAGGTTAGTTCAACCGATGGAAAACAAATCAAAGGAAAGGAACTGACGGATGTAACATGATATTGTTGTTTTTCTCGCAGATCGCTGTGATGCCTAATTAAATTAACGCCACGGATTCTACAGGAATTCAACCGCATTGAAAAGCACACCACGTTAGGCTTTAATACAAAATTTCTAAACACGTCCCTGTTATTTTAATTTTCGATAGCTTGAATTTCAGTTTGATATTGAAACAGCAAACGAGATACTTTTGTTTTTGTCAAAAACATGTAACATTACACTTTTGTTTTTGTCGAAAACGGATGTAACATGATGATATGGTAACGTGATTTATTTTCTGCAAACAAGGCGACATTGATTATAACACAGATATTATCAATTAATTATGAGATGCTAGATCACCTTTTCTAAGAAAACAGCGTTGCCATTTTAAGAATTATTTCACATGAACTGCTATGACGCCTTAGTGTCTAATTCAATTAATTTGTGGTTTTAACTTGGGGCCACGGAGTCTACACGAATCCTTCTGCAGAAGAAAAACGCAATGTTCGTGATGTAGACTGATCTGCGCATGCGTTTAGCACAAAATATTTTTTCCAGAAAGAATTGTACCACAAGGAGAGCATAGTGCTTTCTGAAACAAATATATACCTTGAGTTCTTCAATTATAAGTATCGTAATGTACTCCCCGATTTACCAAGGGCACACGGTCAGGTGCTCTCCATCCCCTCCCCCCTTTACAGAAATAATTAATTAATTGATATTAATTAATTAATTGGTGATTAAAAGTTTACACCATAGTGCTTTAGCGCCTGAGGGGTTTAGCAAACGCCAACCCACCAAACCATCACAATAGTGCATTCTGCACTAAAAACCATTACGGTGACCTATCCTTTTTTCCTATTGTTTTGAATAGTAACTTACTTTCTGTAGAATAAATATGGACCAATTCTCAGTAAACAATAAGAAATAATCGTCGGAAACGTGAATTTAGCAAGCAATCGTGTCTATAATCATGGTGATTTTATAAGGATTTATTGGGTGTAAACAAGGTGTTTTTTCTCCTAAACTAGCATGGGCACCCCCTATAATTTTTATTTCAAAATTTAAGTTCCTATAACATAAACAATCAATAGGCAAAGTTTGAGAAAATCTCAGTGCAAGTTCTATTTCAGTGGAGTTGCCTTAAATAGGGTTAAGCTTGTGTTGGATGCAACTTGCATGTCCAGTGCAGGCTGTTTCAAACATTCTTCACTGCAAAAATACTTCAGCCTTCTGCAGTACAGCAGTACATAAATTTTAAAATCAGCAGTAAACACTCCAGACCCTGGCTTATGGTCTATGCTCCATTCTTTATAATGATTCCTTCTTTTGCTTCTAGATAATTTTGGTTTAGAGTTTCCCAGACCTGAATTCTATTACTATCTGAACCAAACTGGTGTTTACACGGTGGAGGGCACAGATGATGCCGCGGATTACAATGATTTAAAGGTATTAATAACGTCCTGAAGCATTTAAAACAAGAAGCTTCAAAGAAGCTTTATACCGAGCGGTTAAAGTTAAGCACAAAAAATAAAACCGAGTTTTATCACCAGCTGTACTCAGGGCTTTTTATTATAAAGACGCAAGTGTTTTATTGGAAAATTTAACACAACACTTTTCAAACTCATTGGAAACTACATCCGGGATCCTTGTGACATATTTTTCTTATCTTCACTAGTGTCACGATATCGATGGCGTCATTGCCCACCTTTTCACGGTTGTTTGTGCCAAACGCAGGGCGATAGATTAGTGATCATGAAGTTCACTGGAACCAAAATAAAATCGCTTGCTAGGGAAGAGGAAAATGCCCACACGAATTACAAACCTTTTATATGACTTAAAACTTTTCAAGGAGTTTCTTGTAAGTGAAGATGAAAAAAAATTCAAAGAAATTATAGCCGCTGAGTTGAAATAGTCCAAATAAAGTTTGTGTTTCGGGATTTTTTTGCGGAACGGGATGAAAACGACATTAAATATGCATACGGGCTATCTTTTGATTGAAAGATGGACGTACACGCAACTATCATCTGATTGCAATTTTCTCACAGCAAGCTATGACTGTGGTTGGGTTTGACTCCGTTACCCAGATGACGATTCTTAAGCTGGTTTCGGCCATTTTGCATCTTGGAAACGTGCAATTTAACGAGGAGAGTAATGTGGCCGTGCCGGCCAGTGATAACTGTAAGTAGCAATAACACTAGTTATTTCTATCGACAATCCTAAGATTCCTAAAAACGAGGGGACATGTCACAGAAATATGTAGCAGAAACATGTCACAACCTGTCTCGCAAACAAGAAATTGTGACTGATGTGTTGCAGCGACACATCCCCATTTGTAATACATAAGATATATAGGCCGCTCAGGCTCTCATCAGTTCTGCCTAGGATTATTTCTGGCGATCCGGTCAGGGCGCAAGTTAAAACCTAAAGTACTTAGTCCGGTCGAACCAATGATTTGTACATATCGGTACGCATTTATACCCTTAGAAGAACTGACATACGGTGAGAACCAAATAAAAAAGAATGCTGGACTTTCATCAAGCCCAGTGTTCCATGTTTCCCGCGCTCCACCGATGGAATGCAGCGGTCCTGGAGACAAGGCATTTGATCAAGACCAGACCGGGGCTTCACCGCGGTCAAACGTCTCAGGCAGCTTTTCTTTCCATTTCGGCGTTTTTTGTTCGTATTGAAGTGTTAGTACGAGCAAGGATAGATAAAAATACTTGCCGAGTGAAAGCATAATCCTATAACCTCAGGTAAACGAGTGTTTTTACTTTTTAAATGTTTCGCATCCGAACCAAAGGTGCTCTGACAAATGGCGCCGACAAGTAGCTACAAGTCCGCATATCGCTATTTTCAAACACGTAGAACTTTTTTAGTAAAGCTCCAAAAAACTTAGTAAACCCTTAGGATACCGGTTATGTATCGAACTTTGAACTGTGAAAATTAAAACCTTATCTTTGCAGTACTGTTCTTATTTTTTGCATATTTCTGTCGTTTGACCGCGGTGGAGACCGGGGCAGACCACAATGCGTTGACGTATCATCTGATCATTGTATGAGTGTGGAAAATGAAATAATTATAAAAACCTTGATCATTCCATCTCCCACAACACTACAGGTTGTCAGTATTCTTAAGTAACTAAATAATATAGGGCTACAACATGCATGCTCAAGATCAGATTGAATATGCTCACGCCCTGTTTTCATCTTGGCTCTGGCTCTGTTTTTTTTTTTTTTTTCATACAATACAAGCACTTCTACAATACTTTGCTCTACAAAAACTTTTACTTACAATACTTTCACTAGTTGCAATTATTTTGATACTTAACGCTCTGTTACTCGGATGGTAGAGCAGTACAAATTGTTCCGTTTTGTCATACTATGTTGGCCTGAAGGAGAGGTCCCTTTGATGTCCATAACATTTTCTGTTTATTTCAACAATTTAGTGTTGACTGTACCAGCGAGGCTGTTAAGTGTCGATAAGGATCTACTCAAGGAGAAATTAGTAAGGTACGTTAAGCAACTGAAGGCTACCTGGCAGTATTTTAAACTATTACGAGTCTCCTTATCAATAACTGACAACTTTGTCATAATTTTCGAAAATGAACAAAATAATGACATCTTTATCACGAGGAAGTCGAACAAAACATATCTTTGCTTAAAACAGCATAAAGTATGCAATAAAAATGACATGAGAAAATTGCAGACATCAGAGAAAGCTTTCTCAAAGCCGAACATTTCTTAGTGATTAAATTTGGTGACAGTTTTGGTAGCTTGATATCATTGTTGTTCGGCTTTTCCTGATTTCAGTATCGATTGATTGATTGATTGATTATTTAATATTGTGTTTTAGCTCTATAATGGAAGCTCGCTGGGGAGGCAAAGTTGAAATTACCAAGAAAACAAACAACGCTGACCAGGTAACTTTTTTAAATATTGTTAAAACTGTTTTCAATTGTGTTTGTCTCTGTGTATTTCCCCAGAAAGTTTAAAATCAAACTGGGTGTGACCCAAGTATTTTTTGACCCCTGCACACTACCCTGCCAGTGCTATGTAGACCTCCCATAGCGACTTTGATGACAATAACGACATTCTTAATGAATGTTTTCATCTACAAAGATAAATAAAGATTTTATCCGCCCAGATCAATCTAAATCATCAACGCAGTATGAATCGAAAGTAATAATCATAGCTTACCTATTCTAAAACATTGTAGCTGTAATTAGTCTTACTTTCTCATTTTCGTTTCCAGGCTTTGTCTGCTCGCGACGCTTTAGCAAAAGCTCTGTATTCTCAAGTCTTTGATTATCTTGTTAAGGTAAGAGGTTTTGTGCGCGGGCCTTAATTAATGCTGTTTAGGTTACTCTGCATGTTTCTTGGTAGTCTTTTTTTGTTTTCCTATCGGTTCATAGCCGTGATTATTTTGACGTGTCATCAGTTTGTATGCAAACGAATGTGCATAAAAAATACTCATAATAGCAATGTTACCTAGTCCTTTATAGTTTGGTAAGTTTTGAAGTCATGCGTTTATCAATGGCCGTTTTTTCGACGTTTTTGCTTGTTTACAAGCTAAAAACGTAGAATAGGGGTTATGTGGACACAATTTGGAACCACATATTTGTAAACTCTCAAGGGACTTCTTTAATTTCTCAAGGGACTGTTTTAATTTCTCAAGGGATTACTTTCCGCTGTGGGTGATCACTTGCGATCTTATGGAAAAAACGTGACTTGTCACATTTACAAACGTTATATAACAATTTTAAAAGTGACATGTCAGCTTTCTTATCTCAACGCACGTGTGTCCGAAAGGCGATCTATAAAAAGCGTCGCACAAACAATGGATTGCGTAACTAAAACACGAATTAATAATCACTAGCACTTACATCGTTTAAAAATTACAAACGTCAAAAATAAACCATACCAAAAAACTCGCTCTTTTCAAAGATATTATTGAAGTTAAAACAAATGCAAGAGATGGGGGCTTCTTTTAGCTTAGGAGCGGTTAAAACTTAGGCCAAATTTGGTCGCTACATCAGCCTAGGAGACCTCGCGTTGACAGAAATGTTGCATGAATCGGCTTTACAACATGGATCGTATCTACGCAGTTTGAGTGGAATTTCAGTCAAAGACAGCAAAATTCTTTCGTATTTTATCTTCAAATATAATTCGAAAGCATTCACTGTATATATGGCTTTTGTTTAATCCTAAGTCTTGATATCCGACCCTCGCAGAGCCTAGACAAAACGCAGCTTGAGTGTAACGATTTGTTTACGCCGCAATTATATGCGCAATGTTTTCTCCGACAGTAGTCGGAAATATCCGTATTTTTTTCGTGCTTTTTCGTGGAGCAATCGTAACGATACGGCCTTGAACACATTGAACAGCGGTCTACCTATAACAATTCAAATATCGCGTCGCAAAAACAAAGCGTCGAACGCATATTTTGCTGTTTCATTTGCTAATTTCGCTGCCGTAATCGACTGCCTCGAAAGGTCCTTGCAATTTTAAAGTATAGAATTGTCAGATCTCGGTGAAATTTGCACTGTTTATTTGTGTAATGTTAAGGAATATGTGTATAAATACCCGGCGCGGACGAGCCATTTTTGACAAAATTATATGGCTGCATTTCCTCCGCGAAGATAGGAAATTGTTAAACTAAACTACAAAGAAACTGTAATGATAAGTTCG
This sequence comes from Oculina patagonica, assembly GCF_052425735.1. Lineage (NCBI taxonomy): Eukaryota > Metazoa > Cnidaria > Anthozoa > Scleractinia > Oculinidae > Oculina > Oculina patagonica. The sequence continues at coordinate 9,330,091 of NC_135767.1, read as the reverse complement.
AAGAACAATGCACAGGATAAACCTTCGACTCATACTTCATGCAAAAACGTCGATATCTCGAAGAGACTTTGATTATACTAGAGACGTGTTACCCGTCTGGACGAGCTTCGGCAAAAATTTTGTTGTTCGTCTGGTTATGTCTCCAGTATAAAGACGGGCAGAAGACGAGTAACCCGTCTAGACGAGCTACTTTTCGAAATGCGTCTTGAAAGACGGATAACGAAAGGAAGCTCGTCTTTACTGGTAACGCGTCTTGTGCCCGTCTTTATACTACAGACGCATAACCAGACGAACAACAAAATTTTTGCCGAAGCTCGTCCAGGGGTAACACGTCTCTAGTATAAAAATTGGGTTGAATATGTGATAGACATACCAACCTCTAGGAGCTGGTTAACTATTCATGTTATTCATTACCGTGTTCTTTCAGGGTATAAATGAAGCTATGCAGAAGGAAAAGGAAGAAATGTCTATCGGAGTTCTCGACATCTATGGCTTTGAGATTTTTGAGGTAGGAATGCACAGTGCAAATCAGACTAAAATGCGAAAACAAAAATAAAAACAAATTATCGAAAGCTGAACATTTTTTTCTTTTTTACAATCAGCACAATCAGTTTGAACAGTTTGCCATCAACTTTGTCAACGAAAAGCTGCAGCAAATCTTCATTGAGCTCACACTCAAAATGGAGCAGGTAGGTTTAGTTTATAGAACAAAATGATTAGTTTTTTAAACTGGTTAGTAATCAGAGCTCGATAACCACTGTGCACAGTGAATTTGGAGCAAAAAGTTTATCCCTACATAAATGCATCTAAAATATAAGAAATCTTCAGTGTTAGTTTGAGGTTCTTCTTTTAACTTCTTTATTAAATAGGCCAATTTCGATACATTAGAGTTCTAACTTAACTCCGACGCTTGGGGGTATAAATTTAAAGATATCACATCGAGTGATGAATAAATAATTTCTTTTGTTTAATACCCCTCAGTCTTGCAGACAAATTACAATTGTAATATTTGATATAACATCAATGTGTTTATTTCATTTCAGGAGGAGTATGTACAAGAGGGGATCACGTGGCAGGAAGTCAAGTTTTTTAATAATAAAACTGTCTGCGAGCTTATCGAGAGTAAGGTACTGAACACCATGAATGTGATCATCGTCTTCTCTTGAAAGAACATTGATGCTACTGAAAATGCAATATCACTACTTGCAGTTACTTTAGCAATTTTTTGTGATTTTTTGCATTATGGCTGCTGAGAAATACGAATTTCGTCGAAACTTGTGAACTTATACCGTCTATAAAGCTGTGTGCTTTACTTAGTGTAACAGGAAGACTATTCGTAAAAAACCGCTCCATGTAGCCAAAGCTACGTGAAAATGGAAGAGCACCCTCGTGCCTCGCAGTTCCTTAGTGAATAGCTAAAAATTTCACTGGTCAGTGAACACTGGTCAGCCGAGTCTTATAAAGAGGTCGTCAGAAATTACTACAAACAGTAAATTATATTCGGCTGTAGGACAACAGACTATCGCACGTCATAAGCATAACAAAGGTAATTTTCAGGACCAATTTTCACTGATAGATATTATTTTCCAGCGTCCTCCCGGCATCATGAGCACTCTTGATGACGTCTGTAGCACCATGCACGCGGTCTCTGAAGGCTCAGAGAAAACACTCATGGAGGTAATGCAGTTCTGTGTACAAGCCTTCCTTTCTAGTAATGATTACGGGTATTTTAGTGCTCACGAGGTCAATTGTCTGCAAATTTGCAAAACTGTATAGAATTTATTTAAACTCTATTTTGGGTGGGTATTTTTGGTCCCTCTGGGACTGGGAACAGGGAGGCGAAATTCGGAGGTCTGCACGGTACGTTTAAGTCGGTTTACTACATGGAAATAAATTGTGTGTGCCATATGTAAACCTATCCGATTCCGAAAACTAAAAATAATATGTATGGTAATAAGCCATAGCTTAACATAATGTCGGTGTGTGTGTTTTTTTTTTACAGAAACTCCGAGCAGTGGTGGCTTCAAATACAGATTTTTCTCGTTACTTCAGAGCGCAATCGAACTACTTCACTATTACCCACTATGCTGGAAATGTGAGTTACAATGCAAAAAAAATCCCCGTTTTTTGAGTTTTTAAGGTTTTAAAAACTATATACAAAATAAAAAGGAAAGTGAAAAGTCGATCCAAATTCTTTGACCGCTTACTGATGTAGATTATTTTATTGCACCTTTTACAACTCATATTTATTTGTTTCATTTAATGGGTTTGTCAGTGAGAAAAATTAACAAAGCAAAACGACCTTGGCCCTTTCACGTCGTTGTTCTCCAATATTTGTTACTTTTTTATGGAATTCTAAAATTAATTTGAGAAGAAAAATTAGCGATAAGAAAATAGAACGACGTTTCGATGACGCCATGTCATCATTATCAAGTTAAAATTATAATACAGAGTTCAGGCTTATATAGTGATCTATATGTTTCACGAAACATTTTGTTATTCGAAATCTAAAATTAATCCCTCATAAAAATAGGGGAAAAATCCCATGATCGACAAACACAAAACTACTTAAGTAAGGCAGACGGCAGAAGTCGAAGTTTTTTAAACGTCATGCTAAGACATATAGTAGAACATATAGCATGTACTGAAATGTAAAAACACCGCCCTGCTAAACCTTTTGCTCAGTGCCATTACAGAGATGCATTTATCGTGGAAGTTGCTATAGACTCGCTTCTATATGATTTATGACGTTTTTGGAGACAAAGGCTCAATATTATTAAAGCCGGCAAGGTGTGTTTTGCATTAGCCTTTTATAAGAATAAGAAGAAATGAATACCGTTTTTATCTAAAACAGGTTGGTTTATTAAAACCAGAAACTCGCTATACAAAAAATGACAATATTCAGGGTTTAGTTAAGTATTTATCAGTTTTTGAGAAAATAACCTATTTTTTTTACTTTCTAGGTGGATTACGAGGCCAAAGGATTTTGTGAGAAAAACAAAGATGTCCTTTCGAATGATATGATCGCATTGATGCAGTCCAGTGAAGAGTAAGGAAATTGAAACACATGAAAATTAATTTTTTTTAACATCCCCTTCTCCCTTTTTTCGACTTTTTTTGCTTGTTTACAAGCGAAAGTAGGAGAATAGCAGTTATGTGGGGCAAAATTTGGAACCACATTGTTGTTAACTCTCAAGGGACTTTTTTAATTTCTCAAGGGACTGTTTTAATTTCTCAAGGGATTTCTTTCCGCTGTGGGTGATGAAAGGCCGGGTCTCTTATTAGTATGGCGTCAACACTTGCGATCTCGTGTTAAAGACGTGACTTGAAACATATTCCGCTGTGGGTGATGAAAGGGTCTCTCATTAGTATTACGTCAACACTTGCGATCTCGTGTTAAAAACGTGACTTGTCAGATGTATAAACGTGAGTGGTTCAGCCCATGAAGGCAACGTTTAAGTCTTTCACAGTCTGAAACGTTGTACTGGTACAAGCGTCTCACACACTGAAGGGGCGCTAATATTTAATTAACCTAAAATGATTAAGAACGGAATAGTTAACCAAAGGGAACTCATTTCGTGACAATTGATTATTTCTGCTGAGTTGCACAATTTAGAATTGCAACATCATTAAATGTGTTAAAAGATATTTACAAGTGTTTTTGTAGCCTGTTGTGAAATTACTTCCGGTGAAGCAGTAAACGCTAAACGGTTTTGCTTCTGTTCAGAAAATAATGCATCGCCATTAGAAAAATAAACACCAACTGTTTTACTGGAAATGTAGTCATTAGAAATGGCATGTGTAGCCGTAAGGTAAAGAATAACGCGAGGAGAAGCGGCTCTTGGTAATATCCAAACGAAAATTTACTTCTCAATGTGGGGTTAAGATTGCGTGACGAGACAAAAGGTAACTCTGTCGTGCGTAACCTTTATCGAGAACCCTGCATAAAGCCAAGTAGAAATCTTTCTAACTCGAAAGGAAACAATTATTTCGATTAAAGGCAAACGTCAAAGTTTACCATTTTTAACCAAGCCAAAGTATATGAGTCGCAAAGCACCCAGCCGTCGCGACTGACAAATACAGCATTTCCTCCGCGAAAATAAAAAAAATGCTTGAGCTGAAAGACGTTTGAATTCTTCCATGATATGTTCGAACAACAATGCCCAGGATAAACCTTCTACTCATACTAACTTAATGCAAAAAAAGTCGATATCTCGAAGAGCTCTTTGATTATGTTGTAAAATTGGTAAAATGCACTTATGAGCCATTTCGAAGTGTTTTTTCAGCATTGTACAGGAGTGGAGAGGGGTGGATTTTGTGAATAATGAGTGTTTTAACAATGATAACGATGAAGGAACTCGAAAAAGTAGCAACGGTGAACGTTGAAGTTATTTTCTTTGTTGGGTCTTGCTTGGTTTTTGTTCAGGTTTTTGGCAATGGCTCCAGTCCCACTGTAGTCTGTTCCTACATCAAGTTGCTTGCAAATTCCCATACTAAAATGAAGGTTTGTCAGTCATATCCCGGCAATTTTCTGTCGCTGGCTTAACTAAGACATGCCAAACAAAGTAATTTTAGTCTAATCCCCAGACGCACCAGTGGGTGGGGTGGATGCCATCCCCTAGAGGTTTTTTTCGTAATTTTGATAAGGGGATTTACTCTATAGCTCTAAAACTTTCAGTACATGAGGGTATGGTCAAAAATCGCAATTTTTGAAATTATTCTTTAATATTTTCCATTTGTTTTGACTTGTATTTACATCCATTTGAATTTAAATCCAAAATGGTGGTTCCAAGATAGCGGGCCTTATGACGTCACATGACGTTATATGCCGCCACAGCCGTAAAAAAATTATGACATCTTGAAGAGCAAGCTTAGGGCTTTCTACTCAAAGCAAAATATTTTCACTATCTTTGTTCCAGTGCGTTTGTCCGAGATCTGTTTCCTGTGGTTGTAAACAATGAAAGCGGTGGGCGGCGTGCTAAATCGAATACTGCTGGAGCTAAAATAAAGGTACTGTGCTGGGATTAAAATAAATTATAAAGGTTGCTAGTGGTTAAGATTATAAACTAAGGGATTATTTCTCAATTTAAACTAGAGATATGTATTTTAAACTTTCTTTTCGCAAGTGAAATTTAGCTCACATGAGTAAAATAAGGTAAAAGTCTTGATCCTGATTCTTTCTCCACGAATCTTTGTGCCACATATAAATCAGATCACGATTTTTTGTAATCAGTGACGTGCAACTGGATTACTTCTACCATCTACCTACAACAGACTAACATGAAATCTCGTTAGCATAATATCAAAATAACATTCTCAAAATTAACGTGCAATTTCTTTTCAAGACCTAAAGCTAGCTAGAGAATTTGTTGCGGTAACCACTAAAAGTTTGTGGTTAGTATAATACAGTTATTAAACAAAAACCAGTATAACAACAACAAAAACAACAATTTTTTGAGTGTGTATTTTCTCTCAGTCTCAAGCAGCAGCACTGATCAGTAAGATTATGACGTGCACTCCACATTATGTTCGCTGTATCAAACCCAGTGAATCAAAGAAGCCACTTGACTGGGATGACCAGAGGTAGGTTCTAAAATTCGGACTTTTGATTTGCCAATTGCAAGTGAATATTTGTTAATGTACGAGTTTTTAATGTATCGAGGTCAAAGCATTAAATTCAACTTGGTATTTCATACCAGGTGCCCTTCCTCGTCCCGGTGCCACGCGTTTTCGTTGATCACGTGACTATTTGAAACGGAGGCACTGGCAACGAGAATGGTGTAAAGTTAAAAAAAAGTTTGGGCAGGCTGGGTTCAAAATGATATATCTTGTTAAATAAGTGAAGATAACGAGCAAACACAAGATAGTCAAAATGGTTTGATGTCAAACTCGTCCCAGAGTCTACTCCGCTTTCAAAGTGGCGGCGCGACGAGCCGCCATTTAAAAAACCCAAAGACCCTGGGGACGAGGTTGGTTTAATGCTTCCTTTTAATTTAGACTTTATGACTTAAGGCGTATTTTTTCCTGTTCTCTTCAGAGTGGTTCATCAGATTAATTATCTCGGGTTAAAGGAGAACATTCGTGTCAGACGAGCAGGGTTTGCCTTTCGTCGCCAGTTCCAACAGATCATTCATAGGTAAATTTTAATTTCCCTTCAAGCCCCATGATCAAAGTGATATTTCTCCATATATTTTTTATTATTTCTTTTATATAATGAGAATTTAACAGCCACCTTCATAAATAATAACCAGTTCACCATTATTTCTGGATGTACGAACTTAATTCTTGTATCAGTGTAGAATTACCCTTATATATCTTCTATGGCTAGAGAACGTAAGTCTTGACGAGATGATAACGAGTTTAAGCCATTCTTTCAACGTCAATTAGCCTTGTCTTACAAAAGGTAAAAAGGGTAAAGTCGGCGTCCAGCCTAGGCGCCCATACAGGCCGGAGCTTATCCCGGTTTCTGTAGTATTAAACGACTTTGATTATTTCTACTCCTCCCTGGATGGGATGCTAGTCCATCGCAGGGTTACCCCCCAGCATTAGTTCGCCGGTATCCATTTATACACTTGGGTGGAGAGAGGCACTGTGAGAGTAAAGTGTCTTGCCCAAGAACACAACAAAATGACAGCAGCCAGGCTAGAACCCGGACCGCTCGATCTAGAGTCCAGCGCGCTCACCATTAGGCCACCGCGCCTTCCAAATACACCAAAACATGGTTTAACCGCACCAATTTCATTCTGGGACATTAAAATATGTTTTGGCACTGTGCTTTCATTTATTTTTACTCGGCAGGTAGTTAAACAACTGATTTTTTAGTAACAGCGTGGTTAAGTCGAATGGAGTTTTATAAGTCATTAATTGTCTCTGACCGTCTTAACTAACCCTCTTTATCTTCCCTAACTTTAGTTTCTTCTGACATTGAATGATATTTTCCTTTAGATACGGGATTATTTCCCCTCAAGTTAACAACAACTGGACTGGCGATCTAGCTGAAGGTTGTCGTGTTATCATGAAGGATGCTGGGATCGATCCCGCAAAATGGCAAATTGGTAAAACAAAGTTGTTTCTCAAGGAACCAAACACTGTAAGTTTCCTCAACTTACGAGTCTCTGAATTCTAGTAAGAAGCAGTACACCGAATGAGTTTTATCTCGTACGTTAAATTCTAGAAGTAAAGGAGAAAGTCCAGAGGAATTTTCGGGAAGGCGAAACAGCAACATTGCAAGAGAGGGTGAAGATTTAATAGTTAATTGTTATACCCCAAAATAAATGCAGTTTTCTATTGGACGAGAGCGCTCCACGTAACGCGCGTCAAAACTGTATAGAACCCTAGAGCGAAAAAAACTCACTAACTCCCTAGCAAGGGCGACAACAGTTTGAACTTGGACTAATCTTGTATGTGATCAGGACGTGCGGCTCGAAACCTCGGTATGAACGCGAAGCAATACGAAGTAGTAGATAAACGCTAAGCTTTTATTCATCGTTCTCTTTTTCGTTCTCGGGAGTCACACGCAAAAAATTCATTCGACGCAAAGAAGAATAAAGCTCAATGCAATTTTAAAAGCTCAAAGTATAACGCAGCGTTCACAAATTTAGTGATGAACAATGAAGACAACAAAGCGTTTAATTTCAGTTGGGAGAGGGAAACAGTGAGTTTTGTTTCCCCGAGACCCTCAATGTTCCTCGGGGCGATGTGCTACATACGGGTTCGTTTCTAAACCGTGTAAGTTACCGATACTAATTACATCCTTTTTTAGAAAAATAGCATCTTAAATCTCAAACTCAGAATATTTTTCCCATGATAAGACTTATATTTTGGAAATAATTTTTGCGTCTAAAAATAGTTATGACACCAATCTTAAGAATACTATATTTGCAATTCTATGATCATGTGAAAATTCTTTAAATTACTAAGAATCGTCTTTAAGATTGTGATCGATAATTATGGGTAAGCAAAGATATCTTAAACTATTATGATTAAAATGATTTCCTATTTCTTTCAGCTTAATCAGCTAGAAGATGTCAAAAATAGTATTCTGGAGAAATATTGTGTCAAGATTCAAGGCGTGTATCGGACCTACAGGTTACGTAAGAAGTTCCTACAAATAAGGAAAGGTTGGTATACGTGTAGAAGTACAGTACTATCATATATTTTGTTGTTGTTTAAAATAAGTTTCAGGTCAAAAATGTTTCAAAATTGTTATGATTTGTAATTTTCTTTTTCTGCTTTAAAGCTTTGAAGAATTTTATTCACTTTATTTTTATTTATTTATTTTTTTCATTGTGGCTTACCTGTAAACTAGCTGGTGCGTTCCCGCAGATTTTGCTAACCATATCTGCGGGACGCATCGAAACCATAGCTAAGTGTAATGACCACATTAAACATTGGATTGTATTGTATTGTATTCCTGTTTTCTCACCATAACCCTTAAAGCTGATTTCCAGTCCGTACTGCGCAGACTCGGGGTTTGTTTTCGTTTTTGTTTTGAATTCGTTGAAACGTTACACTTCGGTGACAGCATACATGAAGTTTTTTAGTCCGCCATTACAGTTCGTTTCGTTCAAGAATTTCCGATGAGCTGAAACGTCGGTTTGAAATAGCGTCAAGGTTCTTCTACTCGTTATTATTTGTTCTGCAAGGATATCTGGCGTTAATAATGAAGAAAAAGGTAAGTTTGTCGCGGAATTTTTAGTTTTGCTTGTAAACATTTCTTCGTGGTGGGCTCACATAAACATTGCAGCCGAGATTGCGCAGTACGGACTGGAATTCATCTTTAAACAACAACAATAAATTGAACCCGAGTTCGAAATCCGTTTGACCATAGATTCATTTTAAACTATTTCATATACATCCTATTCCTGTTTTTAACTGATTGACTAACTATTAATTTATTTGTTAAGTCATTTATCTCGGTTGAGTTAGACAGACCGTAAACAAAAGTGTACATACAAGTGGAAGATTATAAAGGAATAACAGGCGATTTGTAGTTTGTATATGTCCCAACCTAACTGGTGCCAGTCCTTCGAAAAGAGTTTGATAAACAAGTTTAACAAGAGAAATTCCCTTGTAATTTCACTCGAAGGTGTTCATTTTGGTTGCTTTTTCCACACTACACCACACCACACCTCACCCCACCCCACTTCACCTCACCTTACATGACATGACATGAGATCTTACCAGCTCTCGTGGAATAATTGAGCTTTAATTATTTCATAAATGTCACTTTTTATAGGTGTGGTAGTAATTCAGAGGGCTTACCGCCATCATAGAGACCGTCATGCTCTTGACAAGTTGATAGCAATAAAGAAACTGATACAAGGTAACGTATTAAAGATTTCAACAACAGACGTTGAACATGTTGAATGAGTAACTATTGCCGTCGATTTTGACGATTAATGTACCACTTCACCGCACGCTAGTTGCTGCTGAGCTGTTGAAGCCATACAAGGTTTATAAATCGAACATGCAATTTTCATAGACAAAGACCGCTTATCGCGGGGCTCCATAGACCTCCATAGCCTGCGAATACAGCTGCCTCTCTTTCGCTCCCGCTATTGTTTCGCAGGTAGTAGCGGAAGCAAATGAGTGGGTGCTAGCTTTATAATCGCTTTAAAAGAATTTGTCCATTATAAATTTAATTTAACTTGAGATTTATTTGGCGCATATCAAGGTTTTTAAAAAAATCAACACTTAGCGAATCAACACGACGTTTCATCAATCCATTTACTATTTTTTCTGTCCTGTTTGACAGGATTATACAACTAAATTTGTTAAACCATAGAAAGCAAATGTGAATATTTCACGAATTAATCTACTTCATTGTAGGTGTTGACGTGCTTGGTGATAAGAAGAAAAGAAGGGATTCATGGGAAATGGGATTTAAAGGCGATTACATGGACTTCCAGAACAACATATCATTACAAAACGTCATAGGTATGTCATAGATCCAACTTAGGCTCTTGCACTCGTTTGTTTTTGAAGTTCTGCAATTTTGAAAACAAATTTTTAAGTCAATTTAAAACCAGAAGTTATTTTTTCGGATTAACAAGACATATCGTATTTACCGGTACGGCATGCCGGGTGTTAAAACTAAAATGGTAAACAACCGTTAACACAATTTGGTAACCTTGGGGCATACATGAGGGGACGTCTACCAAACAGATGGAAAAATTACAGCTCTATTTAAAAAAATAATGTCTACACCGGAAAATATTTTGGATTTAACAGTTTTTCTCTAAGTACATGTCTATTATAAAAATACTTTCTACAAAACAAATAACAATGTTGAAAGTGTGCATTAGCCCATTATAACCAATTTGAAAACAGAACACAATTAATACTGGTTTTGAATTCGAAATCTTTCGAGACGCAACCAAACCTTATCGTTTTTAAATGATATTTGATCGCCCATCCGTGCGTAAACGGCAGAATGGTTCCAGTAACGAACATTTCAGATTCCTTACGATTCCTGAAGAATACTCTGTAGTGTAAACTTCGTCTTAGTATCGCGATACCTTAAACAATCACTGTATATTTCTTTCACTTTAGCTGACACCAGAGTTGAATTTGCAGCTGAAGTAAAGAAGTACTGCCGGGATGGAAAGGTACATATGCATTTGATAGTTGTATTTCATATCACCTTCTCCTCTTTCCGTTTCCTTTTATTCTCTTGCTACATTCTGACTGTTTTCTGTTAACAGTTAAAAATACACAGCCAATCAATTGTAGTTATTATATAAGCCCGCTAACTAATCTTCATGACAATGCCTAACTTGAAACACAAGCTACTTTTCTCATTGTGCACATATTTTGTATTTTTCCTCATTCTATTTCTTTCAATCGTTTCTACATTAAATTTTTGTGATACTCCAACTTTTATAAACATTGTGTGCTAAAAAACGTGTAATAAATTACTTGTTATGCACATCGTACGCCTTGAATTTCTTCAACCTTTTTGTTGTAATATAGAGGATATTACATGGTTGCGCGGAGATATGAAATTTATCTTCGAGTGTTCAAATCGATATCTCACGAGTGAGCGCAGCGAACGAGTGGGATATGGATTTGAACACGAGAAGATAAACTTCATATCTCCAAGCAACCATGTAATATTCTGTTTATTATATAAACCTACTAATTACGATGTTTTTGACGATTTTCCGAAGATTTCCGACCATTTTCCGAAGATTTTCAAAATGTTGTCCGAAGGTCGTACGAATGTTTCCGAACATTTTCCGAACTTTTCCGAAATTTTACGAAGATATCCGAAGATTGCCGAAGATTGCCGAGGAAGATCCGAGGATGTTTCGACTTAATATCGATTTTCTTTGGCTCATTAAGCATTGAAACAGGATAAACTTGCCAGAAAATGTTCCGAAATCGATATCTTCACATGTGAAAATAACATGTTATTTTCACGTGTGAAGATATGATTTTTTCGTGCGAAAGATTTCCTGGTATTTCACTGATGTTTATATAATAAAATGTTATTTTCAACATCTTCTGCGCGTATGTACTTTAATTTTTTCCTCCTTTCTTTGCACAGGAACAACTTCGCATTCTTGTTTTGACAGGGAGCTGTTTATACGTCATCGGTCAGGTTAGTGAAACACAATGTCGTACCCAGTCCGCTAAAGGAGACCTCTCCGTGGTCCCGTGATCTCTGTGGAATGTTCCCTAAATGTCCTAAATAGGCACCTCGAAAACTGGATTGTGGGTCATTCTTAACGTCTGCTTTGGTGTATTCACATAAGACAGAGGATAAATAGGTTAACATTTCTGGCCTAGGGCGACCTAGGGCGGTTATTCGACGAATTAAATCCGCGTCCGATCCAGTATATATAAGCAGATGTCACATGTTCTTCATTTTCGCTTTAGTCCGATTGTTGTGTTGTTTTTCTGGGCTTTTTTACTTTCATTCTGCCTCACTCCACCCCCGAGTTTAAATTGATATTGACAAGTTGTTATTATAATTTGACAAAAGGCTGGTGGGGAGGAGAGGGAGGGAGGTTTTTAGTCGCATGGCATAGTCGTAACGGTATAAGTCACTGCACAAGCAAAGGCATATTAAATGGCAAACCTTTTACAACTGTTATTTTTATAGTTAAAAAGTAGATATAAACCTGGAGATACAGCATTCACGGTTAAACGAAAACTACCCATGGCCGATATATATTCCGTGACAGTAAGGTGAGTAAAACCGTTTTCGTTAGCATATAATTTAGATAATATAAATTGGAATGTTCTATTACATAAAAACGATTTACGTTCAATGGATCGCGGGACATGATGTTTCAATTCGCCGCGAGAGCCATTGTATAGACCTTTGATAAAAACAATTTGTTGTCAAATTTCATATTTAACGAACGCAGATCTCTCGTGCCCTAAAAAGGACTACGTCAGGGATAGTTCAATTTAAAAGATTAGTTTTGTGCTTTCTCATCTTTCTAATTATCTTGGTTCATCAGTCGTAAACCGTCCCAGTCTCTCCCAAACTTAACTATGACCCTTGTTCCAATTCGCAGGTTTGTTCTTAACTTGATTTTATATTTTAGCCTTTTTTTATTTCTAGATTGAAATCCTTCGATTTTTGTTTAAGATTATTTTTTCATCACAATAAAATGAAAATGGATGGTGACGTAAAGTAACAAACAATTAAAATTGTTTCTGTCCTGTTTCAGCCCCAATGACGACTCTTTCTTTGTGCTACATGCCAAGGAATACGACAACATCTTCGATTGCAAGATGCTACCTGAAGCTCTTAACAGATTGGCAGTTGTGTTTCAACTGGAAACGAACTCTGAGCTACAGCTAAATGTAACCGACAAGTAAGATTCTAATCAATTGTCAATGATGAAAATGCGCATTTTTAGCACTTACAGTTTTACTTGACAAAGTCACTTACATTATGTTGCAGTTTCGATTGTCAGATCAAAGGAGGAGCTATCCGCCATGTTCGTTTCTCAGAGACAGGGACCGCTAAATTAAAAGCCTCTCCATCGAAAAAGACTTTTACTATTGCCGCAGCTATAGGTGAGTTTTATTAACAGCAAACAACAGATTCTGCAGGAGGAGAGTTTTTACATAGGAGGCAGCGTGGCCGAGTGGATAGGACGCCAGACTTGAAATCCCGAGTTCCTGGTTTTAAGTCCCGTTCTGACCACTAGTTTGAGTTGTTTCACTGTAGACCCGTGTTCAACTCCTCGGTCATGCGTGTAAATAGTCAACTGGGTCTGCCTCCTGCCAGGTTGGATTTTTAACCTTGTTTCGTTTAATTTTCAATACATTTGTTTCTAATGTTTGAATGCCGGCCCCATTTGCACTTCTCCTGGATCAGTGACCGAGGGACTATTATTACTTTATAATTAAGTTTATTGCATAACGTCGCACCACTGTAGCCTGTATGTCTCACTTGTAGCTCATCATGCAGTTAATAAGACATTTTCGAATGCTGCAAGTCACCGTGACACAATTTTAAAACCGTTATATCTTTCATAATAACACTGGCCCTGAAGAAGACTAGCAGTACCAGTTGAAATGCTGGCCTACCTAAAGTGTCATTAAAAGCGAGCCTTGCATTTTGATCGGTTTTCGTACACGTTACAGTGACGTCTGGTACAAGCATTTCTACAAAAAGAGATCCGGCGACAAGAAGTACAGGATTTTAGTCTGCGTTGTGTGGTCCCTGCTTTCAAAAGTTTCATATATTTAGTTAATTTGTAAACCAATAGAAAAAAATTCAACAACCAACTTGTTTCATTATGGAAAGTCAAATACCGTATTTATTCATTTAAGTGCCCTGGGCGCTTATTAAATTTTTGGACCTTGAGAGTGGGCGCTTATTCGAGGTGAGCGCTAATTCGAGGCTGGGCGCTTATTAAATTTTCACCATTTTTAGCAATTAGTTCGCTTACTTTACAAGAAAAAAGTAAATAATAAAAGAACGTGAAGATGTCCAAAAGCCGAATTTTTACTGATCCTTAAAAGTTTCTGTAAGCTTGGTCTCCGGGGTAGTCTCTTGGTAGTACTTAGTCAATTTCACACCTCTCATTTTACTTCTCTCGTGCATGTCAATTTTTTAGGGGGTGGGGGTGGGCGCTTATTCGAAGTTGGGCGCTTAATCGACTAAATACGGTAATTTACAAAGAAATTCTGTTTTTATAACCAGAGGAACACTCATCTGAAGACGTCAGAGTTCCCGGATGGAGTAGTGAGAGACGCCGTACAAGCATTGCTCTGTTTGCTGACAAGGTTGCGCGGAGACTGAGCACTACCTATAGCGTAAACGTTCCAGATCCAAGCAGCTTCACGGCTGTGGCTAAGGCGATATTCGGCCCTTCTGGAGGAGGTCTACAATGTATGGGAGTATTTGTGGACCTTCCCGAGGGCTCCCTAACAACCCAAACTAAAGAAGTTTGTATTGAGTTCTGTAAGAACAAAAAGGAAGTTGTGCCACTTAGTGACACGGAAAAGATTATTAGCCATTTGGTCGAACTAAGTCCTCATGGAAATCCCCTGTGCGAGCTAGCAACACTCTGTCTGCCAATTGAAGAAGTACCGAATGGTTTTGAACGATTTCTTCGTTGGACTCCAACGCAATCTGGAGAAAAGGCGTGCTGGAGTGACGTACATAGCAATGAGCACAGCACTGATGAAGATCAAACTGCTGTTGAATTGAAGGATCAGAAGGCAAAGGTTTACACAAAGGAGTTTGGAATATTCTGCATTATATCGAGAAAATCAAATAAGAAACTTGAGCCATTGAGAGAACGTAGCACCAGTGACGCCATCAAAGCATTTGGTTCCGAATTTGGTGGTGATATCAGCACAACCAGTGTCAATCGACACCATGACCTGAACAACACGAGCTCTCATCAGCGTGTGCAAAGAGAAAAGTCCACGAAAGGACCATCACTTATAGAGCGAATAACCAATAAGTTCAAGAGAAGTGATAAACAGGAAAGCACGTCCATTGGTAGAGAAAAGTCCAATATTTCAAAAACCGCGAGTAAAACTTCACCAATCCCACCAGTTAATTCTTCTGCGGCTCCTCCTTTACTTACTGCTTCAACATCAGCCGCTCTTCAAGCTGATTCAGCACCACACACTCCTCCCTCTGATTTACCAGCACCCCCCCCCCCCCCCTTCCCCACCACCACCCACTCCACCCTCCGATTCACCAGCACCTCCACCTCCACCACCTCCCCCTCCAACATCTGCTTCATCTGCTCCAGCTTCGGGGGAAGGCAATTCATTGGCCGCTATGTTGCAAGCGCGCAAGGAAACGATTATTGGTTGAAAATGTTTTTATTTGAAATGGTCATGGTGAGATTTTAACAATGAATACACTGCCTTACGTGAAACGTATTTGCTCAATGAAATAATAACTTCGCGATGTTGTTTTATATGTACTCGTTTTTCCGAGAGAAGCAGACATTAAACCTTTTCGTTTTTTCTGCCGTGCAATTTTACTTATACTGTTAGACCCTAAATAGTAATGCAAATTAACTTCATTTTTAGAGTGGTGACTTCATTCTTATAATTCCTCTCCTACATTTTCATTACATAGCAGTTGTATTTTAGAACTTAATTGCAACTGCATTCCAGGGCATCTATGGGGAAGCTATCGCTGCTTAAAATTGCGATATACGACAAGAAAAAAAGTAAATGCATTATGGGAAGAACACATGCTCCTCCCCCTTCCATTCTTGTAGATTTGACTATAGTTTGAAAAACCAAAAAAAAAAATCTAATACTCTTATTACCATAATATTCAACAGATGACTGTTGCTTCTGCATTCCGCAACAGAAGGAAAAAGGGCAACAGGTTGACTCCTTTCATCAACCAACAATTTTTCCAATTCTTCCAATTTCATCGACCTCATGCCAATCCTTTCTTCATGAAAATCATTGTTTCCCATGACCGCGATGGACTGGGCTCTTACTTTTCCGCTCTCGTCATTCCAAACACAGCACCCCGCTGTCCACATGGAATTGGGGCGCACGATGCGATCTTCTGCATCTTCACTGGGAAAATAATGAATCTGCAAGAAAAAAGAAAAAAATGTTTGTTTGTAGCCTCTTACATTGTTTTTACACCAGAGGCCATGTACGTAGCAAAATAGGTGATTTGACAGGATGGGACAGAATGAAAAAAAAAAGATAAATTGAACGCAATGTAAGAAGATTATGGATAAATGAAATGTGAAATAAAAAATTCAAGAAGCTTTACATAGATCGCGAATGGCAGGAATAGTTTATGCGTTTTTTGTTTATAAAAATTTGTAACTTGAACATTTAACATTTGAACATGTTAGTTTTTTTATTCTCGTGAGGTTTATAGGTCGATATTTTTCAAGGGCCACAGGCTTGTTTATACCTTAGGGTTTCTTTTGTTAGCGGCTACTAATTTAAACGATTTTAGCGAGTTGGGCTAAAATCGGTATATTTTGTGCTCGCTAAAATTTGTCTCGGTCAAATTTAATACTCGTTAAATTTAGGTAACGCCCCTCCCAGCGATTTTCAGAAAAATTTAAAAAGTTAGTGATATTGTGTAAACAAGTTTTTAATGAACAAATAGCTAAGATGGAAATAAATGTTCAGTAAAAGAACAAACTCACTTCAAATTGACCGAAAATTGCCAGAAAGAACAAAATTACCGGCATCTATTGTTAAAAGAATTTTTCAAGTCGACTATGCTTATTTTATTTCCCTTTGGGGTAAATTAAATCTGAAAAAATCGTTTAAAATAGTAACCTTAAAATATGTCCGTTCACAAGAAATGTCTGATAGGGGAGGTTCGGCTGTAGTTACTTCAATAAACCTACCTCAAACGGTCCTTTATCGTGCGCAGGTTTTTCACCTCCAACTTGCAGACGAAATTTCGACGTTCCTGTCAGCAAATACATCACTGCTGATGACCCATACTGCCCTGCACACTGCGACGTGACGTAATCCACAATTTTGTCTTCAAAGCTGCTCCAGGCCCCGCGATTAAAATGGCCGTACTGTGGTACTGCATTGCTGTAAGTGAAAGTGGCTAAAACGTGTTGTTTGTCGAATGAGTTGATGTGAGCCGCGTTCAAGTGACCTTTGTCAAATCCCTGGGGACCAGTTCCCTTTCCACTGTAGATTTTGTTGGAGCCCTGTCTTGAAAGTTCTAGAATTTAAACAAACAAGCAGTCAGCTCTGATTCAATTGTTATACATGTTAGTCGGAAAGACTTTTGTAAAATTATAAGACCGTTTTAAACAGTCTCCCTATTCATCCCTGTTCCCCATTCTCCGCGCTTCCCTTTCCGCTCAATATTCCAGTTCTCTCGCGATTCTTTCGCGTGTTTAACCATCGAGAAAAAAGAGGGCTGTGAAAAGAGGTTAAAACTCGCATAAAGGAACCTGCATTTTTCCAAGTTAGCCTAAATAGGTTCTTATATATGATATTTACTGGGATTTAGGCTATTAAGGTTCTTAAATTGATTCTTATTTTCCTAAGATTTTTTTTTGGCTGTAAGAATATTTGTACTGACGCCAAATATGAATGTTATTATGTCAAAATAACTTCAATCTTAATATAACACAAACCCCGTTTAAGTTCTTTTATTTCTCTCAGTGATTTTACACTAGAGAAACATTAATAAGTTTTAAATGAATTCTATGAAATAAAAACCTAGTTTCAATTTTAGGCTTATATATTATTTAAAGGTATACATTGAATTTTTATCAAAACAGGTTCTTAAATTTTTGTTTCTTATATGTGGGTTTTTACTATAGCAAAAGAAATCTTGCAAATAACCTAAAGTATGGTGAAAATTATTGTCTGGTACCTTTTATGAATGGGGAAAACAACAACAACAACAACAACACCAGTTGTGCTCACCTTTGTTTGTTCTCCAGCTGTTTGATACTGTTTGCCTTGGATACTTGCCCATACCTTGTGCCTGCGCATAGCTGACAGTGTACGCTGACAATATTGCGATACCCTGTTCATCGTCAAACAAGGTGGCGAAGAAATCCGCGTTTGGAGAGTCTGGGACCGACTGACAAATAAAGCGCTTCGATGATGGATTGTCAACCAAAAGCTCCTGAGGGGGTGACTGGTGTAGGAAGTACTTCAGATAGCACTCAGGGGGAGGCCCTTGGTTTGGGGATGCCACTGATCTCCGCTCTTTGTCTAATTACAAGGAAACAAATATTTCACTTTCGTGAGAAAATTTTACTTTCTAGCGGCATGATGAATACTTTATTTAGACTAACACTTCACCACCAAAATAAATTAATACCTCACTTATTAATTTAACTACTTTGTTATTTACGGTGCGAGAGAAAAGCGAATCGTTCCTCGTTCTATCGTTGTGCGCAGCTTATTTGCATGACTAGTTTTATTTGTGCTTGCATGCGTCATTAGGACGACTCAACTAGCAAACCGTCCTTGGTGAAGAA
This sequence comes from Oculina patagonica, assembly GCF_052425735.1. Lineage (NCBI taxonomy): Eukaryota > Metazoa > Cnidaria > Anthozoa > Scleractinia > Oculinidae > Oculina > Oculina patagonica. The sequence goes on along the minus strand of NC_135767.1, from coordinate 9,311,648 downwards.
AACAAAATAATAAAACAAATGACATTTGAATAATGAATCTTTACACTACATGTATAAAACCAAAATAAATAGAAATACGTGTAACATGATATCATTCATGGCAATTCCAACGCACAAATATTGTTGCTAAAAATCACTTTAAACCCTAGCTCTTTATTTAAAGAACGTGCCTTGTTAGGTTTCAACATTCAGGGAAATTAATATAAATTCAAAAATGCGCCTCTCGCAGAATTTAAGCCTGAGTTTTTAGGGGTTTCGTTGCCTCGAATTTTGCTGGGACGAATTCTCGGAGTCTTATTTTCTTTTACAAGGCTAAAAAAGTCTGGGGCTCGCAGGAAGACCAGATAAGATGTCAGTCTCGACGTCTCACAAGATCTCGAATTTACCTTCACATGCAGACTTCGAACTACGGTGAGTGCGTTTGTAATAATCCATTTGATTCAGCAAGAAGAATAATCCGACAGTAAGGACAAACCCTTGTGGAATAACTTTGGACGCTGAGTTAGCCTAAGTCTTCAAATAACTCGATGATTCAAAGTGGTTAGCTTTCTTTCTCTATCCCCCGCCCTGCTCCATTATGCCAGTAAAAGTCATTTTAAATTGTCACGAAAATTTAAACATTAGATATATTAGCAAACAGACTAAGCAAATCAATGTTTCTTTGCACTGGGCACTAGTGTTAGTCGACATATCAACATTGCACTGGGCATGAACGAAAAATGGGCAACTTACGGTGCTGTCTTGCAGATAAGGAGTTAAGTGGAAGACACCATGTTTTCATTGAAAGCGCCAACACTATAAGTACCATCTGTACTATGCTGTATGCCGTAAAACTCTTCTTGTGATAACTGTACATGATATAAAGAGGCTTGCGAAGCTGTGATGATACTGATATCCGTTCGGCGTGGATTGTCACGGTAGTTTTGAATCAGTCGAATGCTTGAACGCTTTCGAAACGAAAATATTAACACAATGATTGCGAAAGAGGAACAGTGGGAGACCGAACTTGCATAACGCAAACTACAGTAGATCATATTTATTTGGATTTGTTTAAAGATTAACTAGTCTTATTGGTAATTTAAGTAGAGGAAGATTGCCAATACTTGTTCCATAAGAACCCACAGGTAGCCCAAGCTCCTAAAGGAGCCGTCAACATATAGACCACATATGACATTGCGTAATAACGTTATTATAAGGGTTTGTATGGGAATATAACGATCGTAAAAAATAATTCAAAATAGAGGAAAAATATCCAATAAAATTCACTTACCTATCCTCTTCTGTCTATATCTTGTGTTTCTATGCCGTTTGGAGGCGATTCCGTCAACATGTAGACTACATATGACATTGCGTAATAACGTTATTATAAGGGTTTGTATGGGAATATAACGATCGTAAAAATATAATTCAAAATAAAGGGAAAATATCCGAAAAATCGACTTACCTATCCTCTTCTATGTAAATCTTGTGTTTCTATGCCGTTTGGGGGCGTTTTGAAGCGATTCCAGTGGGTTTTAGGTTCGCTGGTTTCTAGAGAGGAAACAAACCCTTATAATAACGTTATTACGCAATGTCATATGTAGTCTACATGTTGACGGAATCGCCTCCAAACGGCATAGAAACACAAGATATAGACAGAAGAGGATAGGTAAGTGAATTTTATTGGATATTTTCCCTCTATTTTGAATTATTTTTTACGATCGTTATATTCCCATACAAACCCTTATAATAACGTTATTACGCAATGTCATATGTAGTCTACATGTTGACGGAATCGCCTCCAAACGGCATAGAAACACAAGATATAGACAGAAGAGGATAGGTAAGTGAATTTTATTGGATATTTTTCCTCTATTTTGAATTATTTTTTACGATCGTTATATTCCCATACAAACCCTTATAATAACGTTATTACGCAATGTCATATGTGGTCTATATGTTGACGGCTCCTTTAGGAGCTTGGGCTACCTGTGAAGAACCTTTTTATAAGAACATTGAGGCTGAGAACATTCTTACAATGTACCCAAGGTTGAAATTTTTGATAAGAACGAATTTCATTATTTCCTATTTGTTGTGGGTGACAAAATATCTACTAAAAAGAACAAGTCATTATTCAAATCCAACCTGCAACCTGGAACCAACATTGTCATCACCTATAATTACGTGAACATGTACATATACAAGCGGGAAATATATATGTACAGCAAAAACACTACGAAGATTATTTGCGAAGGCTACATGAATACGTTTCCATAATGACCGCGCGCTGTAATGGAACGAGCTTTGAGCTTTTTGACGTCATAAATTGGTGTTTCTGATGGCTTTGCAATTGAATTGCACGTGCTATGTTATGTTGCATTGCTTCCTTTCCTTAATGTCACTAATTATTATATAAATTAAGCGAATTATCAGCATTTAACTCACTGAGAAAAATCATATCTTTCATATCTAACATCCGAAACATTCCTATGACCTTCCGATCGTTCCTACTATTCAGTTCTTATTCTTATAACTTACTTCGCTATATATATCGCTACTATAACTTACTAACAGCAACTCCAAGTTAAATTGATTAAAAGAGACAATCTTGCTACGCACAGTGTATCAATAAAGGTTGTCCATTCATAAGCGAGTCGTCATGTCACCATTTTCAAGTTGAAAATGATTAAAACTGAAATGTCAGAAATGGTTTGCTGACGATTAATTAACATAATAATTAATTACGCAATGTCACGCAAATCGCCGCACTGAGGAGGCAGCCAACAGTGAACAGTTTAAAAAAGGCCCTGGAAACGAGGATATGTGTGTTTATTTTGCAAACAAGATGAGACCACCAGAAATATTACCAGCTGTTTGTAGATTCACCCAGCCGTTGTCAGACTGAATGGTCAAGTGGCAAGTAATGTACATGATACACAGAACACATCTTGGAAATCATTCCAGCACTGCAAATGAATTTTAATATTAAACGTTTATGGTCGCGCTTAAAGAATTATCAGACTGCTGAGCTGAAAATAACTGATTAACCTGAGTCCGTATGATATCGGTGTTATCCACCAGCTGATAAGGTAAGCGTTAGTGCATGGTAGAAAAACGACCGTGAAATACCAACCAGTGAATGCCCATTCACAATGTTAACGGCTAATAGCAAAGTTATTAATCAACTTGTCGATATTTCAAGCTAATAACAAGGTTATAACAAGTGTTAAATAAGCTGACAACACGGTTATTAACTTATCGATATTTCAATTAAATTTTATTTCAGCGAGAGGCAAATTATTACAAAACAGTCATGATCACGCGGTATAACTAAAGAAATAAAAAGATATAAAGTAAAGGTTTTACTTTGAACTGAAAAAATAGGGGTGCAGTTAACGAGTATAACAAATGCAAACGAACAAGGAATATACAGTTTTAATTTACCGCTTAAGCCTGTTTTTCACTAGCGACGCAAACACAAGCGCGAGAATAACAGCTCTTATTTCACCGTGAAAACGGCTTCGACTCAAGCAAAAGAACAAGCGCATTGCATTTTGATGCTTGTGCTTGCCGAGAACAAGGATCAAAATTTGTCCTTTTTGCGTGATCGCGCTTGTGCTTTCGTCGCTAGTGAAAACCAAACTTTAATTCTTATGTAACTAACAACCAATTAAATGTGCGGATACGAGTATGGAGAATTAAGATAATGCGTCTGGAGCTGAAAGAGGCAAACAAAACAAACTGTTAAAAAACAAATTAAAAAGTGAAAATATATATTAATGGGAGGTAAGAGGAGAAAATTCGTCATCTTTATTGACTGACTGTATCGACTTCAACCCAAAGCATATCACGGAAGGTTCATTCACTTAAAAATGCCAGAATAAACTTAACTTTTTGTGCCAAAAACATCTACGAAACGAGAATACTGACAATAGGAAAAAACGCTTCTGAAAGACCATAAATACATGTACTAGTTTAAAAAGTAGAAAAGATGAAAGAATGGTTTTAATAACGACAGAACAAGAATTTAGTTTCCCTGAGAGATGCATCCAGTAGTTACAAACATCCTTTGTCCCCAGTTTTTGCGTACGCTGCGTTATGTCTGAATCTGAAGTTTTTGCCGTAGATTGATATCCGTAAACTAGACTTAACCCCCTCTCAGGCCCGGTTCAGACGCCGATCTTTTCATGAGCCGAACCTAATTCCTTGAATTAAGTACATGAAAAGATCGGCGTCTGAATCAAATAAGAACGTCTATTTCAATTTGGAACGGCTCACCCGTTCTTCCCGCCTGGCTTGGCCGAGAATTTCGCCTGTGGAACGCCTTTGGAACGACTTTGATTCAGACGCCGTACTTTTCATGTGCCGATCCAAATTCATAAATTATTATAATGTATTTTGACTGGTTTTATTGGAACTGTATTAGAAACGGCCTCGGAACGGCCAAAAAGTTGGCGTCTGAATCAAGAGGCGTACTTTTGTCAATATGGGTCGGTCCAAATTCGAATTGAGTTAGGCTCATGAAAAGTACGGCGTCTGAACCGGGCCTCAGACTATTCATTAATTCCTCGGGAAAAATGTCTGCAAAGCAAACTAACCTTGTTTAAACCCCCACCCCCCTCCCCCTCTCCCTCAAAAAATTTGAGACAGCCCACTGACATCTATATCCTCTACTTTTGCGAGCGGAATTGTGGAGAGCCACGAGTTCCACAGGAAAAAGAGGTCGAAACAGGAGAACAATTAAGTTTCATGTATTATAAGTTCTGAAACGTATGAGAGAGTCATCCTCGCGTATCAGAACTTATGATACATAAACCTTATTTTTTTTCTCGTGTTTCGACCTTTAGTTCCTGTGTAAATACATGTTATATTTAAATTAAAAAATGGTTTCACACTGGTCTTTATTGCATGTAACATAGATCTCAAGAACTCAAGTGATATGGCAGTCTGTGTCTTACTCCTAACCTTGGTCTCAATGATGACTATGATGATGGAAACGAAAGCTGAAACGCTATATTGGGGGTAGGTAAAAAGGTAAAGTCTGCGTTGAGCAAAATGGTCCATACCGCCGGAGCTTATCCTGGTTTCTGTAGTACTTTAAGAGACTAGGAGTATTTCTACTCCCCCCTTGATAGGATGTTAGTCCATTGCAGTGTTACCCCCAGCATTAATGACAATAATTCGCCGGTACCCATTTATACCTGGATGGAGAGGGGCACTATAATACAGTGACCCCTGCCAGGGCTCGAACCCAGACCGCTCGATCCGGAGTCCAGCGCGCTAACCGTTAGGTCACCGCGCCTCCTATACTTGGGTTTAAGTACCAGCGAAAAATCTCCAGACAGGTACCCAGTTTAAGACACATAAAAGTGAAATTGTATACCATTTTTTAGACCACACACTGTCCAGCGGCATGTCCCACGTAAGGCCAAATAACAAAAACCTGGTTGTCGGTTAGGACTACCTGGCAAAATTGAATAGTAGACTGCGGAGAATTTGTAATGCTCTTAAAATTGCATGGTGCGACAAAAACTGGAGTAAAGAGCTGAAGTGATGATTTACCAGAAGTTTAGAAAATGCTTTTTTCTTGTTATGCTGATTTTTGTTATGTACTGTTTAAACTAAAAAGACCGCCCTGCCAATTTGTAAACAACCTTCTCCTTGTATGGCCCTCGCGCTTCATAACAGTTATATAAATGAACCGAGAAAAAATTGTATAACTCTTTCTTTATTAGACCTTGTCTTCGTCGTCTCCCGGTCCGCTGTGGTTTCTAAATCTTCCTGAATATTGTTTTTTTTTTCAGCCATAAACTTGTGACGGCTTTTCCATCAAGTACTGCTGAAGTTAGTCTTTTGTCGCAACTCCAAGATACAGAACATCTCTTGGTATGTATTAATGTCCCCTTACTCTTCCGTAGTATAAGCTTTAAAGAAGCAAATGTACGAATTGCGGACCTATGTATTTACTGTTGCCTGGTTGTTTACATGACGTTCATATAGCACAGTGACGATAGCTTCTTGTCTATTTATGCTTAGTATATTTAATAAAGAAGTACAGTCGAACCTCACTTAAATGGACACCCTTGGGATCTGAAAAAGCGTCCGCTTCGAAGAAGTGTCCTCTTTCATATGGAAGCAGTGTTTGTATGTGGCCTAGATGTTGATCAATTGGCCACTTTAAGAGGGTTTTCGCTTACATGAATTATCCGTTAACTGTAGCTTTATAGAATCAGCAAATGTACCTTCGTGTTGCAGGCTTTATTTACTTTTCAATACATTTCAGGTTGATTTTTGGCGTCTTCCATCACACCCTGGTGCTGCAGTAGACATGCGTGTTTCCCCTGACGACTTTTTGAAGCTTACAAAACTATTGAATCAATACAAGATTGCCTACAAAGTGCAGATATCTGATCTACAAGCGGTCATTAACAGACAGGATGATGTGCCCAGCAACACATCATCTTGGTACAGTAAATATCACAAATTGGATGAGGTAAATAAATTATAGAACTAACACCCTCCAATAGAGCGAGAATAGGCACTAACTAACTAACTGATTGACTGAGTGACTGAGTGACTAACAGTAACAGTAACAGTAACAGTAAATCTTTATTGTGCCTTACACTCCAAAGGGAGGTATTGGTCTAGTTACAATAAAGGTGTTATAGCAACTATGCTAACAAATTACTTAATAACAAACAATGAAATTACAATGCAAACGTTTACGGTAATTATTGGACTATTACTTATACAACTATTTATTGATATAACTTTCAATTTAAAACTTCTTTTCTTTTTTGAAACATTAGGAAGATATATTTAGCTATGATTCTAGAGGTAGCATAATTATCTAGTTTAAGAAGGTACTTTATTTTTTCATGATCAGTTAAATCTACAAAGCGAGGATCAGTTTGTGACACGATTGAATGAAGCTCTTTTCTAATATCATTATACCCTTTGCAATACATTAAAAAATGCTGTTCGTCCTCTATGTGGTTTTCCTTACATACCAAGCACTTTCTTTCTTCAACTGGTATGGATGCTCCTGCATTTTCATATTTTCCAGTCTGTATGCGTAGGGAATGTACCCCTAATCTTAGTTTAGTTATTTTTATTCGATGCGCTGGATTTTTAACTGTAGTGAGATACTCTTCTAATTGGTAATCTTTTTTAACTTCTTTGTGAGTGAATTTTTCTCTAGAGCTAACTGACGCGCAATTTCGGACCTTTGACCAATTTTGGAAATAATTTTTTCTTAATCTATGTTTAATTTTAGAGCAAGAATTCGTTGAAAGTTGTGGGGCTGATGTGTCATTATTTGAGAGAATTCCTAATGCTTCATCATCATTTAATAAACTAACAGATTTAGTATGTTTTTTGGCGTAAAGAAATGCATGATTTAATATGGGATTGGTTATCTTATGTTCTAATCTTTGAAAATAGCATAAGATAGATGCTTTAATGTCTATTGCTAAAGGGTATCGACCTAGTTCTGCTCTACATGCTACGTTTTCTGCATACCATAGTACATTTAATGCTTGTTTGCAAAACCGGATGTGAACTTGTTCAATTGTACTTTTATCGAAATGTGTTTTGTATGATAAAAGTTCGGGTCCCCATATTTCACAACCATACAAAAGTATGGGTTTAACTAAAGCATCAAAAAGTTTATTTCGTATCACAATTGTTGATGAATCAATGTTGGATAGAAATCGTTTAATGATGGAAATAACTTTGGTAGCCTTTTTGCTAATTATTTCTCTTGCATAGGTGTAACGTCCAGAAGATGTCATTTCTATGCCTAGATATGTTTGTTTGTCGACAATATTTAAAGTTTCATTGTCGTATTTAAAATCTTTTTTGTGTTTGTTCTGACCGTTACCACTAAATACAATGATGTTTGATTTTTTGGTGTTTACTTTTAGCTTCCATTCTTGAGCGTGCTTATGAATAACGTCAAGTGATTGTTGCAATCCTTCTGGAGAATCGCTTAATACTAATAGATCATCTGCGTACATTAGGCAATTAAGTAATTGATTGTTTAATACTACCCCTTTGCATTTGTTGACTCTAAAGTAATCTGGTAAATCATTCATAAACAAAGAAAACAGAACTGGACTTAATCCATCACCTTGCCTTATGCCTTTATTGCATGAAAACAGATCCGTTGTTGTGTTTTTATTTATGCGAACACAACTCTTAATCGAAGAATACATGGACTTAATGACATTTAGGAATTTGCCTTTGATACCGTAACGTTGCAACTTATAAATCAACCCAGACTGCCATACGCTATCAAAAGCTTTCTCATAATCAATAAAACCAACATAAAGCTTCTTATGTTGTTTAGTGTACTTATGAATGAGTTGTTGCAAAATAAAAAGACTATCTGTTGTTCTCGCATTTGGTCTAAATCCAAATTGTTCTGGGTTGAGAATGTTGTGAGTTTCGATGAATTTATTTAATCTTGATTGTAAAATTGAGGTGAATAATTTTCCTAAACAACTTGTTAGAGTAATTCCCCTGTAGTTGGCTGGCGAGCGTTTATCGCCCTTCTTTTTGTAAATGGGTCTTATCACCCCAATATTCCAATCGGTAGGAAATTTACCGGTGTTAAGTATATCGTTGAAAATTTTTTCTAATGAAGGCAATAAATAATATCTTCCATGTTTAATCATTTCATTTAAGATAGAATCCACGCCACTTGCTTTTTTTGTTTTAAGTTTGGAAATATGTTCATGTATTTCCTTCGATGTGATAGGTATTCCTAAAATGTCATTAGCTGACAGAACTTCTGTATCATCCATGTTATTCGTGTGGTTATTATCTTCGCGAGATTCTTCGTCATCGGTTGGATAATTATTGGCGCGAGATTCATGGTTATCACATAGTAACTCCTGGAAATGCCGTATCCAGTCTTCTGGGGAGATGAGGGGTTTTTCCTCAACCGTATTATTTTTCCTAAGTTTGTTGATTTGTTTCCAGACGTCTTGACTGTGTCTAGAATCCAATGCAGTTATTTCGTTCATAAGTTGATTTTTGTACTCTTTATGCGCCAATTTAACTTGTTTTTTATATTTCTTTTTGAGAACAAAATACTCTTGTCGCAATTGTCTTTGGGTTGTCGGACTAATTTTCTTAGCAAGATTTTGTAATTGCTTCTTTAATTGTCGACAAGTATAATCATACCATGGCTTGTTCTGCTTGTTGTTTTTGTGTGTTTTTCTTGACGTTTTTAGACTTAAATTAGCCGTTAACGTCATAATGTTGTTAAAATGGGAAATTTCTTCCTCTATTGAAGCAAAATGTTTTGAGTTAAAGGTCTCAAATTGATCTTGAATATTTGTACTGGATATTGCATTAATGAATTTGTCTTTGGAATCTGGCTTCCATAAAAATGTTTTAAATGGTTTTCGGACTGATGGAGAGTGGGCCGCTTGCCCTACGGACTCCTCGCTAGGTGTGTCATTTATTCCGCTAGATATGGAACAAGTTAGTTTCATACTAATAGGACAATGATCTGAATATGGGGTCAGCGATTGCACTTGAAAACCGAGTAGTGAATTAAGAAGTTCTTCGCTTACTATTCCATAGTCAACAGTGCTAGCTCCCGTGCGTTGATATGATGTAAGCTTTCCGTCAAGATCGCCCGTTAGCCTACCATTTAAAATTCTTAGCCTGTTTCCTATGCAAAGCCGTAAAAGTTCTCCTCCTACTTTGTTTACGTTGTAATCTGCATTATTCCGCTTCGGAGAATGTTTATCTAGGCGATAATGGCTATTTGGTGTTGCCAGATCATGCCCGTCGTTTTCTATGAAGTCACTTAATGTTCCCGTTCTAGCATTAAAATCTCCGAGCAAAATTATTCGACCTTGGGCAGAGTATTTATGAATCTCGTCTTCTAAAATACGTATAACATCTTCGCCAGCTTTTTTCTGCGATTGCAAAGGTGGTAAATAAACAGCTGCTAAATAAATATCGGATTGAAGACCGAACAATTGTCTATGCAATTTGCACCAGATTATGTTTGAGGAGCTACTATCAATCTGTTTCACAAACTTGCTATGTTTATTTTTAATTAAGACTGCCACGCCACCTTGACCTCTTTTGCTTTTGCTGTTCCTAACAGTTGAGTGTGTTGTGTAGCCTTCGAAAGTTAACGAATTATCCTTTGCCCATGTCTCTTGTAAACAAATGATGTCAAATTTAGACAAATTTGCTTTAATTGATTTAACATTCAATTTGGTATTTGTTAGGTTTTGGTGAGTAGGCTTTAGCCGTGCTAAGTCCTTGGATATTCCATGAGATGATATTAAATATATTATCTTGAGAAAAAGTCATATTAGATGAGACTTAGAAAATCAATGTATAGAATTAAAAATTTAAGAAAAAAAGATATGTATCGATCTTACGACACTGATGTATATAAATGAGAAAAAACGAAACGATATAGTAGTAACATAATAATAAGCAAGTTAATATAAGTGACTATGCAAGTTTTTCTTACTTAATTATATATAATAGCGGCGGTTGAGGCTTGCCATCAACAAGTTTATAAGCTGATGCGTTGAGTCAAAATCCTTGCTGTCTTTTCCCTTGCGTCGATTTCTAGACGAGTTTCCTCTTGTATAATTTCTCTGATTAGAGAATTTCTCTGAGTGACTGAGTGACTGAGTAACTGATTGAGTGAGTGACTGAGTAATAATAGTAATAGTAATAGTATATCTTTATTGCGCCTTACTCTCCAAATGGAGGTATTGGTCTGTTTACAACAAAGGAGTGACTGACTGACTGACTGACTGACTGACTGACTGACTGACTGACTGACTGACTGACTGACTGACTGACTGACTGAAGAGTTCAATCCGGTATCGCCGTCTTTCAAATAAAGAAATACTCCCTACCCGGTTTATTTGTTTCTATTGATTGTTATAATTGCTTTTTTCTCTTTTTGCAAGATTGTATCATGGATGAAAGCGATCAACCACACATTAAGTGTTGTGCATATGAAGAGTCTTGGCAAATCGTACGAAAACAGGGAGCAGTATATATTAACGGTATGATTACGATAACACCGAAAAAGAACGACATCGAAAACGCGTTTTACGAAAACTAAACTTAATCCTGTAGAGCACAAATATATATGTTTTCTCACCTTTTTACGCAATATTTTACACACTACAGGAACGGCAGATCCGGGGGGGGGACTGGACGGGACCTTAGCCCCCAATATTTCCGAAAAAAATAAAGACTTACAAAGAGAAGAGTCACTTAAGACTCCCTCTACTTCAAGTCACTAGTTAGCCACCCCCCCCCCCCCTCAAGTTGGAAAAATGTTCCGCCGTCCCTGCACTACTACGACTAATACTTTAGTATTGTCAAGTTGAGCTGTTATGTCGCGGTTAGACGTACATATCATCTAAGAAGTAAAACCGTACTCACTACTGTAGGTTTTGATAATGAACTCCGCCCGAAATAAGCGACGGTAGTACTCAATGTTCCAGGAACCGAAGTAAAGCCTTAGCTCTAGAAGTTACTGCCCCCTGTATTTTCATTGATGTAACTGTTTTGCCTTATTTTTTTTTAGATCCAGGCAAATCCAAACGTGTTGAAACCATTGATATTCATAAGTTGTGGAATTCACGCTAGAGAGTGGGTTTCAGCAGCAAGTTGCATGTACATTACACATCAGGTATTTACTCTTCGCTTGATGAAGTAAAATAAAGCCATGAAGTATTGTTTTGATCAGTGCTTCAGACTTCGGTCCGAATCGAGTCATGGCCGGTGTCCTCGTGTTGTTTCTGGGCAAGATGCTTTACTCCCACAGCGCCTCTTTTCATCCAGAAGTAATGTCTTTTATTGGACTAGCATTTCATCCAGTGCAAAGAGCGGGCATGTAATTTGTGAACTTTGATATGGGTGATATTTTATGTACGTTTTCATGATTTTGCGAAACTCTGGCAAAGGTAGTTTATTGGTTTCGTCACAAATCTCACAAGCAGTAACATGCATTTTAGACATGTTATATTTGTAAACAGTTTTTCCATGTTTTGAGGAATCGAGAAAAGTCCATAAAAACACAATTTTAACACGAAATGTTATAGTTAATCAATTACTTAGCTCACTAAATCAACATCTTCGCACTTGTTGCGAAGCCATGCAGTTAAAATCAAGCAATTAGATCAGTGTTATATGAATGTGCATATATCATTGACGAAGAGCCAACACCCAAAAGATCAATCAACTTACATGTGACCATCAAAATGGTCATGAACAAATCAGAATTCGAATTTAAAACACAAAAATCGGTGAAATGACACGCTAGGTACTTCACTGTTTTGAAATCTCTTTTTCAGATTGTTTTTCAGTACGGTAAAGAACCCACTGTGACAGCCATGTTGGATAAAGTAGATCTTGCTATTCTGCCTGTGCTAAATGTTGATGGTTACGTATACACCTGGACTAAAGTAAGATTTATATTTCGTTTTATTAATTTTCACAGTCTTTTGCCCTCAGGAATCTCGTGTCGCTTCCCGGCCAATCAGACCTCCCTTAATGGGCCCTTTGCATCACATGGTACAATATTCGTCATGCTGAAGAGTAAGGGCCTGTTTACATTATTCTGGATGGCAATCACTGACAAAGTCGACCGGTTCGACCTACAACGTTTTCACGTGCGCGGTTTCTTTCGCGCGAGACCAAAACAAGATGGCGCATGTTTTGCGCAAACATGTTATTGTGCCCATTAATGGACATATCTACAATTTTAACGAGCAATTTGACCATAGGGTTGCTTCGTTGGGCTAAACAGTAAACGCGTTTTTTTCGCTCTGAGTTCAAACTGCGGCCTCCGTATGCGGTTTCATGAGATGCGGTATCATCTCGGAACGAAATTCGTTTTGTGTTTGAAAGTCATATCGGAATCATGTAAACAGGCTCTAAGCTACAAACTGGAACATCCGAAAAAATTCCAAGCTTGATTGTTTTTGTTTGTAAGAATTTTTGAGCAGAGCTTGAAATAAGGTAATGGAGTCTTCTTTGAACGGAAGTTGTTCTTCTGGGATGATGAAATCAGCTCAACTCAACAAGATCATTTTAAAAATGGACCTGTAACCAGGTGGTTGATTCATTAAGAAATAAAAACGTTACTCTGGTTAAAAATTTTGTAGTAAAATGTTCGTAAAATATCTACAATGTCCCAACGTTTCGGCTTAAACTAAAGCCTTCATCAGGGGAAAGTGATAAGTGAATACAAAAAGCACGTTCTTATATAATATGCAAATCGAGAGCTAATGTTTGTCCCTAAAGGCTAAATTTAGAAATTCGTGCGGTAAATGCATGCCGTCATCGCGGTTTAGCGGATTATTGCAAGTGTTAATTTCCCAAGCCTCCAGAATACGTCTTTTGCGCCAATTTGTGCTTGTACGTAAGATCTTTGACGATTCCCACGAGATGGTGTGGCCAGAATGAAAACAATGTTCCGCTAAAGCTGACTTGTGTGAGTGTTTGTTTTCAACAGCAGGAGGGCATTTTGCGTGCGCATGCGTCGATATGGACTAGTGCGCACGACAGAGAAGTTCTGCTATCGATTGTTTACATATTTTCCACAATTTATGGCCTAATTACTAGCTCAAAATGAAACGTGTTTTAAGTTTTACTTGCTGTATACAATACTAAGAGTCCTTGCTTTATCTTCTGACAACAACAAGCAAAGTTTGGTGTCGGCGTGCTGTTTATCTGATCGACTTTGGCTATGTGTATTAAACATTGCACGTGGACAAAATGGCGACCGAATGTCGAGAACCTAAATACCTTGCCCATGTTTTTAATAGCCGGAAGATCTAAACGGACAAAGCGCTACGGCTACTTAGTACTAAAGTATAAAACAGCAATTTTAACTATACGATGTTATAATCAAGTATCCCGGGTTTGAGCGAGTGGTCATGATTTTGTTCAGATTTGTCATAAAACTACAATTTAGTCGTTCTCACAATGCAAAAATCTCAAAATCTAGCCTTGATCTCCAGCGTCTACCGATGATATATGGAGCCTGAAGTACTTAAACTATCGTCTAATGCTGCGAAGGTAGCGTTAAAAAATGGTCAATTGTGGAAATTTTTAGCTTTCTTTAACGTACGTTCTCGCTGGTTTATCCTAACAGAGAAACTATCGTTTGTGATTATTTCCTTAAACGTGAGCATTGGTCAAAATAACTTCACATTTCGATGATACCACAATTATTCTGTTGAACAAGAAAATAATTACTGCGATCGGTCTTAATTTTAAAGTGTTATGGTAATTCTTTGCTGGTAGACTATTTGTTTACATTTTACTATGTTAATTAGTACATTTTTGGCTCCTTTATCAAAATCTAGCCTTGATCACCAGTCAAAAAATAGCATGAAACGAACAAGCTATATATATATTTTTCAGAAACGTTTTAATAACTGCTGTATAAAATGTCTTAAGAAATAATTTTTAACTATAAACAATGTTATTTTCAATTTTTCATTCAACGTTTATTTCATTAAGTTTGATGTTTATTTTGTTATAACGGCTGTTTTACTTCTGTGTCGCCTAAATGTGTTTTAAAGAACTGCAGTTCTTGTTCCAGGAAACCCTGTAGCCAGTCGAGGGCAAGTTGGCTTTGCTTTGGAGTCATCAGTGAGCTGCATTATCATGTGCAGAACACCCAAACATGTCGTTCCCCTCAGGGAAAATCCTTTTCTTTGGTGGCCGTCCCTTTAGGCAAAAAATCACCCGACAAGCTATAATATTGCTCGCACTCTGCCTGTATTACAGCAATTGATTTGATGTGAAGTTTTGATCCTAATATATCACACTCCAGCACACGGATAAATGTTTTCCTCTTTTTACGGCCTGTTTAATTTTTGTCGGTGAAGGCTTTCCTACCTGTCCCACATATTTTTCCATTATTTGCAACAACGATCCCGAAGCTGGCCAGAAAATCTGCTTTATAAGAGCCTTGCCACACACAAAACACTTTTTCTTAGCGAAATTTAGGCCTATATTAAATTGTGACGATAAACAGTACAAAAAACAAAGTTTGAATCTTCCGCGCCATTTTTATTCCCAAGATCACGCGGTCTTTGTACAGCGGTTGCACGCATGCGCACGCAAAATGCCCTCCTGCTGTTTTCAACTGCTTTTTGATGCTCTTTGAGTCGGGTGGAAAATTTTCGTTTCGTTTCTCCGATGTAGCTTTTGTCACAAACTTGGCAGGGAATTGAATAAATTGCGCCACGAGTCTGATCTTTTGGCAATGGATCTTTCGGTTTTGGAAACAAATTGCCGATGGTTTCGCAATTTATTCAATTCCCTGCCAAGTTTGTGACAAAAGCTACATCGGAGAAACGAAACGAAAATTTTCCACCCGACTCAAAGAGCATCAAAAAGCAGTTGAAAACAAACACTCACACAAGTCAGCTTTAGCGGAACATTGTTTTCATTCTGGCCACACCATCTCGTGGGAATCGTCAAAGATCTTACGTACAAGCACAAATTGGCGCAAAAGACGTATTCTGGAGGCTTGGGAAATTAACACTTGCAATAATCCGCTAAACCGCGATGACGGCATGCATTTACCGCACGAATTTCTAAATTTAGCCTTTAGGGACAAACATTAGCTCTCGATTTGCATATTATATAAGAACGTGCTTTTTGTATTCACTTATCACTTTCCCCTGATGAAGGCTTTAGTTTAAGCCGAAACGTTGGGACATTGTAGATATTTTACGAACATTTTACTACAAAATTTTTAACCAGAGTAACGTTTTTATTTCTTAATGAATCAACAAGATCAGTTAAGTAAAAGGTCCTTCAATCAATACTTTGCATTTCAGGACCGTTTGTGGCGAAAAAACCGCAGCCCCAACAAAGGATCCGCATGTTTCGGTACGGATTTGAACAGGAATTGGCAACTTGGATGGGGAGGTAATTAACATAAATCTAAAGCCCGCCACACACTAGCCAATGTTGCGACGGAAAACAGGAGATTTTTTACCTGGGTCAAAATCTGTCGGGTTAACACCATGGCGCACACCAGTCAATATTTTGTCGTGACTAAGCGCGTCGAGGCTTAGGACCGACTTAACCGAAATCAAGAAGGTACAAACAGCGCTTTTAACTGGTAACAACGCGACCAGACAACCTAGCCCCGACAAACTGTCTTGGACCACCGCACACTAGTCGAGAAGGACCGACATTTTGAGATCAAACTGTCAGATAGTGCCCAACTATTTCCGATCTTGTGGTATACTTGTCTGAATTCATGTAGCCGGCGAATTCATGTAGCCGGTGCGAGGCGCGTGAAAACGCCCCCGAGCAAGTCACGATTGGTTTTGGTTTTACTTCTGATAGGTTAAGAAAGTGGCGTCACCAATCACTAAGCAGATAATGCAGAACCATAGCAAATGCGAATTTATTGATTCAATGAAAAACACTTTCTGCAAGCAAATACGATATGTCGAGTCCCCTTAGAAAGGAGAGGAATTAAAACGACGTTGATTTCTTTTTCAGTAGATTTTAAATTTTTTTGTAATTTGTATACAGGTCCAGGCGCGTCTGACAACCCATGCTCGACTGTTTACCAGGGCGCATCGGTCATGTCTGAAAACGAGGTTCAGAACATTGATCGTTTCTTGAAATCCGAGAAGAAAAGGCTTGTGGGATTTCTTGATGTGCATAACTACAGTCAAATGTGGATGATTCCGTGGGGATATACAAAGGAAAATATTAAAGACTATGACGAACTCGTAAGTAATAAAAATTGTTTCTTATATACTTATCGGTTGCCGTATAGCATTGAATTTTTGAGGCAGGGTAATTTCGCAGACCACGGATATTTCTACGGTATTTTGCATTTCACAGGAACAATTTGTTTCAGTTTTGATTACATCGAGTTACTGTCAGTTATTTTATTTCAGAGATGGTTTTTGAATGAAATTCAGAGACTGCTTTCAAGCACCTTTTTTTCTAATTGTGTATTTCCGCGAGTTGCAGATGAGGGTTGGGAAGGTAACAGTGGATGCTATTAAGTCGATGGAATTTAACACAACCTACCGCTTGGGTCCTCCATCGAAATTGTTATGTAAGTATATATTTTTTTAATTCGTTATTTCGCACACGCCGACACACGACCAAGGACAAGAAATTCGTTAATTAAATTCTTTGCGACTAGACTGCTCAAAAGCCCACCCCGCCGGGGGGATCAAAAATGTTCTTTCCGAGGAGGCTCTGAACCCTTTTTGACAAAAAGATATCTCTTTCGTACACTTTTGATAGAAAATGACACTCATTTCACATACCAACACAAGGGATACCGCCTCTTTCCTCTGTGGCTGCATTAAAGAAATGTCCTCTTTATAGAGGCCTACTCTGGGACCCAAAATCTCCCAAAGTCGCCCAAAGTCGCCCAAAGTCGCCTAAAGTCCCCCTAAGTCGCTCTAAGTTGTTTTATAGATAGTATAGATATTTTCTGTAACAATGCTTTATGGTGTACCATGATGATTCCCATGTACATGTACTTAGGTCGGTCACCTTAAATTGCCTAAAAGGTCACCTAAAATTGCCTAAAGTCGCTCAAAATCGCCTAAAGTCGCCCAAAATCGCCTTAAATCGCCCAAAATTGCCCGTAATTTTGGACACAATAAGTTAAAATCGCCCAAAATCGCCTTAAGTCGCCCAAAGTTACAGCGACTTTGGGCCCCAGAGTAGGCCTTTATAGGGGGTTACATGTACAGGAAATTATTTCATTACTTTAGAAAGACTGGCTGGCCGCTTAATAATATGGAAGATAAAGCTCACACCTGATAAATGAGAGTCGCTACTATTGTTCTTTACCCACATGTTTTACGTTTTCTATTTCAGATTTAAGTTCTGGGAGCTTTCAAGATTATGTATACGGTTCGTTGGAAGTTAAATATGCATTCGCAGTCGAACTTCGTGATAAAGGACGGTTTGGATTCCTCTTGCCAGCATATCTAATTGAACCAACAGCTAACGAATTGTTTGAAGGAATTAAAGCTATGGTGCGGGAAATCAAGTTAGGATCCTAACAGATTTGTTTACACCATGCATCTATCGATGCAGCGATAGGATCCCGCAAGGGAACTCTTTCCGTTGGAGAGTTCCTGTGATTGATTTCTCCCAAGGAAGCACCTTTGGTGAAATACACACTTCTCATGTCGAGCAAAGAGAAATCTATTTGATTGACAAATGAAAAACTCTACCAAATGACTTGAAAAGACGCAGTGAACATTGTGAAACTATAAACATTCAAGAGAACACGCAAAATATGACACGTTATTATACTGTTGTATTCCGTATTACGCTGTAGTATCCATTTTGGAGCTAAATAACAAGGAAACTGCATGATAATACTCGCGGACATTTTGCTCTTTTCTCAAATACTTGGAAACTCGTTAAATATCCGCTGGTATTATCTGTAAAATTATCTATAAAGGTGAATATTTTCAATTTAGATTTTTTTTTAGTCAAGATATTAAAGCGCATATGGAAATTCTCTGCGTGTTTCTACACAGCTTATTATGTCCGAAATAGTGATATGCAGAATAGAAAAAACGACCGCTTAAAGATGCGTCAATAGAGTTAGAAAGTAGCTCCGATTTCTTTTAGGTGGCCATTTTAGACAGACACTGACTAGGGTGTTTCTTTTGGAGTCCGAAGTAATGAGGATACTCTGATCAATCAAATAATGGTTATAGCATCTTGTCAGCCTATTTCTACACTGATTTGACAAAAAGGTTGGCTTCAGGATCCGTCCTTGCAAATCAACTAACTGGCTTCAAACGAAAAGTTAACTAAGGCCCGGGCTAAACGTCGAACTTCACATGAGTCGAACCTCGAATGCAAATGACCAAAAACAATAGGTTTGGGTCATTTGCATTAGGTTCGATTCATGTGAAGCTAGGCGTTTGGCCCGGGCCTAATTACAAGGAATGAAATTGTACGAGAAAACTACGAAAGATAATAATAAATGACATGAGAAATGTAGTATAGACTAAAGGAAGACTAAAATAGACTGACGAACGACGAAATTATAAATTTTGTAGGCTGATTCATGCGCAACCATTGACACAGAATTTGAAAACCATAACAGTACCTTTAATAAACATTTTTCAGATATATACACGTGTAATTGATACAACAGTACTTCAGTAAACTTCTTGGAGCGTATTAACCTAAAACCTCAAAACAATGAAATTGAAATGCTCAAAATGCTTTTACAACTTTACGTAACATAACAACTCTCTGTGTTTGACAAAATTGTAAAATCTTTTATAGATATGTTTCATATTTCTATTATCTAAGTGTTCGTTAATTGAAGTCCTTTCTTCGTCAACTTCGCTTTGAACAGTTAAATGAGAAGTTTTTCTTCTTCGTGTCGTTACCATTAAATCGTTTCTTCTTTGTATACTTTGTTAAAACACAGATGAGATCTTTAGACAAAATGTCAATACTTTGGGTAATGATCTGCCAGGCCGGTATAATGTAGTCTTCATACTGCAAAGTAAAAACATTAAGTTACCGAATAAGTTCTATATTTTGCAGTTGGTTGATTAGATTGCCATACATTTGGAATTAATGAAAATTGTTCAGTGCACGCATTTCTTAATGTTGAATTGTGCCATGTCTATATTTGAAATCACTGTTAAAATTAAATGGAAACGAATGCGCGAAGAAATACATGTACTTCAAAATCATTCGATTCTTCTTTCTTCTCCATGTAGAGATTTGAATTTAATATCATATCATTTAAACAACAAGGTTTATAATATACAAGAATTATCCAAGTAGTTTTGTACTGTATAATTGACGAATTCCCTGTATTCGCCTTAAATAATTACTCATTATATTTAAGACCTAAAAGGAGCGAAAAGCATTCAAATAAAGAAAAATGAACAAATAGAAAGATTGAGTACAAATCCAGGCGATCGTAATCTCGTCAATTCGTATGCCAGGGTCTGGGCGGGGTCTTGGCAAAGAGTCCGAAGCTCTCCTTTAGGGGTCCCTGAAGCCCCGGAACTCCCGACCCCAGGTGTTTTTTTCAAAGCCTGGAAGCCTAAACCCCTTTGGATTCCTGGTAAATAACTTTAGCTTACCATCACATCCAAACACTTCCAGTCTCAAACAAATAGCATTTTCCCATGACCTTGGATTAATGCGCAGGTACCGTGTAACCAGAGGCTTTTCTAAAGTGTTGTGATGAACTGTAAAGGAGTCTTTGTTGGCATCAAAAATCTACAACAAAAATGGAAAGATGGAAAATCTTAATTTGAGTAACAGGAGAATTTAGCATAAGCACAAGAAAATTAAATACACTCATTCTTGATATGTTGTCCTCACTAGGAATCGCCGCGGCATAACAATAGGAGTAAGTATGTAATGCTTGCAAAAATAATTGTACCTAATCGTTGTTTTGGCCGGGGGAAGGAAGGAATTTTGCATTTCAAAAATGTTTTGTTTTGTATTTGAAAATGATGTTGCGTCTAAAAATTGAAAATAAATAATTTGATTTTTTTCTTTAAGAAGGAGGCCGAGGTATTTGACATATTTTTGGTTTTAATTTTTTTTAAGGGAGGGAGGATGGGGGGCTTTTTTTTTTGGGAAGAAGGCAGTGGACTTACCATCAGAATTAATTAACAGTATTAAAAAAAATCATCACCTTTTCTTCCTTTCCTTTGCTGCCGTATTGCTCCCATTTCTTGCCGTCATCACTGTACAATAGCGCGTAAGTCTTTACATGTCTATCCTTCTCTCCAATTTGTCCTTGTGTGGCTATTTTTGTGACTTCAGTCTTTCTAGACAAATCTACCTGTAGATACTGGTTTTCGTCGATCTTTGGCGGACACCATGCGTCCGTGGAAGTGAAATTTTTTAGCATGCTTGACGCTGCGATTTCACCATCGTTAAACTCGCCAGCTTGGATCCCAAGTGGCTCGAAACATCCTGTTTGGCGATAACAGTAGATTAATAATAAAGACATGTACAGATGTACATCGCTATCTCGAACTCGGTTATTTCGAGCTCCAGCCCACTAGCTAACTCAATTTGCTTTTCCAGTCGTTTACTAACGGCGTTCCCGAACTCTCCGCTGCTTCAAACTATTTTTTGTTTCTATCGAGGGTTCTTGAAGGAGAGTTGCTTACTACAGAACTCGCTAAAATCGCTTTAAATCAGTGCAATTCGCACACGGAGCAAATTGCAAAGTAAACATGTTATCAGTTCCATGGTGTATAACGCCTTACTGTAAGTTTAATCAAGTAATACCAGTTAGATTTGAATGGTTCGAATTCGACTCATATGCGACATGTATATTGGAGCAGCCGGGATTGAAAATCGTCCTTAGTCGTGAATTAAGTTCTAACAGTGTGACTACTCAATACCTTTATATGTTGCTGCTTGCTTCCCGGTATGTATTTGACACCAAAAAAAAATAACATTTTTTTTTTCACTTAATTTTAAAGGAGCTATGTCATAAAATTTTAAGTCATTTTCCTTATGTTTAAAATTACTCTCAAATTCCAAATAATATAGTTTTCAAGGCAGAAAAACAGCAAGAGGAAACAATAATCGAAAATAAACAAGGATTTTTAGAATTAGTAAGGAAATTAAAACGGCATTTTGTTTTTTCAAGTTGCACCAACCGTGACCCTTCTTTATACTTTAAACTCTTGAGAGGAAAAGGTTGTGTTATAGAAGAAGAGAAGAGAAGAGTGCCTTTATTTAAACAGGATTGCTATTTCAGTAATTATAAATTACAAAATTACTGCTATCAATGAGGCCCTATAAGAATGAAAACTACATTATTACAATACAATAAGGATAATATTTAAAACAACATTAAAACTAATTATAAGTTGAATGGTGAGGCGTAGCCTTTTCACCCACATGAGTGTGCAGTACTCATGAAATGATATGACCCGTGTTATGGTATGGCATGCCTGTGCGACTCCGTACAGGTTGTGAATGAATGCCGTGCAGATCATACGCATAGTTGATGTTCAGTGAGACAAGAGTGACCCGATTTTACGACCTGTACGATTTTCGCAGACCGTAAAATATTGGTTTTCACTGATCTCTAAAAAGTTAACTGTTCACCATTGATAAGACAAAATGTAAAACCGTGTCATCCGACGTCTGCCCGTATGATTTATAGATATCGTTAAAACTTGTGCACGTATAGATTGTAACGTAGGGTTGGAAATAAGATTGAATTATGGCGTTTTGGGAATTTTCTTTGTCCCACGCTCGTGTATGTTGAATAATTTCTTCACTAAGATTGAATTAATATGTAGTTGGCAACTATTTCTCACTGTAAATGACGTTTTCAAATTTATCCTTTGAAGTTTTTCGAACCTTGCCAAAACAACACCGGCCTAAAATAGCTTCGTGCTTCTTTTACTATTGGGGTTACATCTAAACGTGGTAATATAGGTAGCACTTCTTTGATAATAAACTTTTTTCTAAAGAAGGACATTTTGCTCACACAGCCGGTCCCTCTCCATTCAGGAGTAAACACTGTACTAGCAAACTGTTAGAGCAAGCTGAGAAAATTCTGGCAGCAATCAACCTGCGGCGATGCTCTTAGCATCCCCATAAGAAGTAGCAATATTTTTAACGGGGTGGCTCCGGCTTTTGGAGGGTCACTTTGGCGCGTGTGAGGAAGGTTTGAACTAAAAGAAGAATATTTATCAACAATCACATAACAATTTGTTTCATTTGTATGTTGTCCTACCGTTATCGTCGTCGTCGCCTAGTGCCCAGGAAACAAAACACAGCAAACCAATCAAAAGGACTGGTGAAGGTCGAAGGCGGACCATGCCTGGGAAGAATGTGATATATCAGTGTTATTACATAAGGCTGTGGTATGATAATGAAAAAATATATACCGCTGGAGATCAATTGCACATGAATGAAATTATCGCGTAACAAGACAATTTTCAATAACTCTGAGGCGAAAAGGTTAATACTTCTTCGCTGGAAAAATACAAACACATCATCACATATCTCGAAAATTTTAAAAGCATTTAATAAAGCTTCTTAAAGATAATTTTATTTTGTGGGATTTAAATTAACGTAACTGACTTACCTGTGGAACTGAATAAGTCAGTCTTGGCCGAGAAATTTTAATTCTAAGGTCAAACTTTTCTGTGGTAACTGCCCATGAAATATTATCATTACAAACAAATGACATAACTAGGTTTTTCCTCAATGCCGTGACAAAACAAGAGTCCAAATATAAAACTATAATAGAAATACAGCGAGCGTATTGTAAAATCATTGGCTTTATACATGGTTGATTTGATGACATCTTTTAAGCGAGTGAACTTTGTGTTCTTACTTACAGGTGTGAGTTATTCTGGCATAAACCTCATTCATTATTAAATACTGTTAGCGTATGTTATATTGTGAACTGTCATGGTGTCTATCATATTCCTATATCAAATCTCCTTACAGGCTACCATACATTTCTCAGCAATGTTAGTTTCGAGATTTTGGTGTTACATCAAGACAATAATTAATTAAGTGACGACGCTAGAGATTACAGTTTTACACTGGCAAACTATCGGGTTAAATGCTATAACGAAATCAAAGCCGGTTAGACCTGGGGCGCGTTCGTTTGGGATTTTCTGGAATAAGAATATATAAAAAAAAAAAAAAAAAAAAAAAGAAGAGAAAAAAAATTAAAAAAAAAAAAAAACAAAACGAAAATCACTAACCTGGTTTTATAAATCCAGTCATATATATATTCCGTATTCTGCTCCTGGGAGCAGAAAAGCAGGAATGGAAATCCAAGTATTCCGGAATGAGAAGAGCAGCCAAACGAACGCTAATTCGCACTATTCCAATTATTCTTATTCCGGATTGATCCCAAACGAACGCGCCCCTGGTTTATGTTAATGAATTGAGATGCCTCATCTATGGGCCGCATTTCATGTATAAGGCATTTGACAAGCAGTATAATAAGTGTAGTTTGACTGAAGTGTAGTAGACTGGTTTGTCCTACGACTGTCACACTGTAAAAAGGAAGGTTAGTGACCTAATCGGCCTTTTATATTTATTTCTTTGTGGACTCAATTTTTTGCGATCCTAAAGCGGTTCCTGTTGATAAAATTGATTCTTTGAAAAAAATTGACATAAAGTATGAAGATTCTCACTAGCACTCGTTCAAGTGAAGCAATTTTAAAAGAGTATCCAAACATCTATTGGCCAAATCCTTTGCTAATTCAGTTCCACGATTATCATTGGTAGTTTTGCTTCAAGCCGTTTGACCTTGCATTCCGCTGCAGTCATTACATGCAGCATAGAGCCGTAATGCGTACATGTGACCCGCTATTTTATTAAACAGCCTGATCATTCCCCAGGGGGGGTACTCCGGCTTGTAAATGACGGGGATGATCGAAGGATTTTTTTGGGTTTGAAATTTTCGATTGCGGGATTTTTTTGGGTTGGAAGATTTGGCAAGTATTTTTTTGGGTGACTTGATTCAAATAGGGGATTTTTTTGGGTATTAAAAACAAACTAAAGTGGCCTTGGTGTATTTATGGTATGATGAATAATCAAACTCGAGCGTTATTGCCCCTCCTGGCAATTTAGGGGTAATTTGACAAGGGATTTTTTGGGGGGGTTATTTTTGGGCCAGGGATTTTTTTGGGTAATGTCGGAAGACTTAGGGATTTTTTTGGGTCCTGAGTTTTGCCTTCATTCGATCATCCCCGTCATTTACAAGTCGGAGTACCCCCCTGGGGATCATTCGCAGAAGTTCTCCCAAGCATTTCTCGAACATTTTAAAACACCTGTTAAAAGAACTTCGTTCTTGATCAAGCTATTATGATCAATGTCCTCATTTTCATGGCCTGCCTAGTTTAAATTTGTAAGGCGCTTTACTCAGAAGTTAGCAATTCAAAATAACACTGCAGAAGTCAACTTTCAGTAGGTTATAACAGTGACATATTTATTTGGATCATTAGCAAACACTGACCATAGAATATATTTACCTCAGATTCTGGCAATAAAATTGCAGCTAAAAATTAGTGAGTCATGGGGCTATTCACTCCCTTTCTCTGCGAGGTAACTTTTTGATATACACTGTTAAGGATAGAACGCAGAAACCTTAAGATTTTGACGATTTTTTCAATCCAAAAATCAAGAATGATCTTTACTCTTCAAAGGCAACACTCGCGGCGCTATCGTGGCTCAACAGCACAAGACAGCCAATTAGATTCGCGGATTTGCAATAGAATTTTTAAGTTTCTCTAATAAGCGTTTATCAGGTTTATCATAGATCGTAAATGACCTGTGTCAATGAGCTTATATCGGATCAACGAGTAAATAAAGTTGAACTTAATCCTACTTATTCTGAACTGTTGATGCAAAACCTTCGTCTTGGATATATTATGTCACCATATCCAGGACAACTCGACTGACATTTGTTCGCTTGATAAAATCCACCTTGGTTTTCGCTTAGTAGCCAAACGTACGTTTGACGTAAGAAAGCTGTAAGCAAGTTATAGTTCTTACAATATCTTCAAGTTACGAGAAGGCAGATCGACTTCCGACTGTTGTAGCTTTCGGTAGCGTGAAACAACAGCCGAAAGTTCTTCCACGTTCGCTGGTTATCAACTTAACGGTTAGAAGAAAAAGCTCATTGGACTCAAGCAACCGTGCTTTACGATATGAAAACTCAGTTCGCTACTATCACTTAGTAGAGGCGCATTACCTTAACTCTTGAAACATTGTTAAGTTAGAAATGAACACCGACCATTTTAAACCGTAGTTTATGACGGCGTTATGGCAGTACAGCTGTACTAAACGAAATCTTAGTTTAAACTGGAAAAACGAAGTTTTAAACTGATCGAATAGATTGTTCAAGATTAGATATGTAATCGATCAAACATCGACCTTTTCTCAAATATACTTTACATCTACAATCAAAATCAATATTTAAGTGTATATATGAACAGAAAAGTTTAAAGGCCTTACCTTATTTTAACCGGACTCCAAAAACATTCAATAAATTCACTCTTCAAATTCGAACGCCTTGGAACGAAAAATCGCAAGCTTCTAGCTCGATGGAAAACACTGCATTAAAGATTTAGATTAGAAAGTTGTAGGAGCAGATTTACTGATTTGTTTTGCTTAAAGTTTGTTTAAATAATCAGTGATAAGATAAGGGGTAAAGTATTGTTCATTATTTTGCTAAATCAACCGGTGCTTCATTGTTGATCCGTTGCGAACCTGCTGTTTTTGAAGTTCGCTTAGCGCCTCTAGACATGTATTCGGCAGGTCTTTGTGACAATTAGAGACAAGAACACGACTTTTAAAAGAAAACAACCTAAAACGATCAAGTACAAGCATATAAGATATAAGGAATTCACTTAGGTGCTGGAAAGATAGTTATATATCCACTGGGAGGTACTCATACCGCGGTTAAATAACTTAAACACGGGCCAAACGGTAACGCAAGTGGACGCAAGTAGTACACGACGCAAGTTCAACTTGCGTACAGACTTGCGTTGGGTGGCCAAACAGACACGAAAGTTTAGTCGCAAGTGCACGCAAGTTTGCAAAAAAGACATTTAACACGCTGCAAACTGCACGCTGCAATTCAGTACTGAAGGAAACAGCAAGACTTGCGTTGACTTGCGTTGGGTGGCCAAACGGTGAAAAACGTGCGTTGAATTAAGTGCAAATTTGATCTCGACCAAAGTGAATGCAATTGAAAGCAAGTGCACGCAAGTCAACGCAAGTCCTGGCTAAACGGAGACTCAAGGTAGAGGCAAGTTTTCAAATTGCGTCTACTTGCGTAGCCGTTTGGTCAGGGCTTTTTAGTTTAAATTTGTCAGCTATTTACAATTATTCTCGAAATCAATTTGTTTACAAATCGTACTTTTAAGCACTCACTGAGCATGTCAAGTTATCGACAGAAAGCGTCACAAACTATAAATCTGTCGGAAATATTTTTTTAAGGTGTTAAAAATTAAGGACAATAGACCAGGCTCCAACGACTCTACTTTAAGAATGGTTCCGCTCACCTACCGTTTGATCATGGGATGTCCCGTTTCCCGTATTAGAAAACTTCCAGATTTAAAAACAATACACTTGTATTTAGTATTCAGAGAGCAACATCGCGCGCAGTATTACAACACGATGGCAAACAAGTCGCTTACTCAACTCTTGTTTAATTTGTAGCCTCCAAAGAATTGTTTCAAAAATAAAAAAATATAATAACTTATTACGATGCGAATGATGAAAACGACTGTCATTTATCTCGTTTTCTTGCGTCATCTTATTAACGCAATTTGTTCTTCTCTATCGGGGTCAGCACGATCTGATGTCTCACTCCACATTTTATGGCCTACAAGTCTGATAATTTCCGATATTCCCTGAGTTAGAAAGCCGCCAGTGTTTAATTCACCGTTATCTCTCTCGTAAGCATCTACTTTTGTAGTTTCTCGAGCAATAATACAAACCAAACCGAACGTGTTTATAGATATCTTAGCTTGTTTAGCGCTAACAATCTGCAGCCTTGCAGTAGGTCCAGCAAACACCCCTTTGCACATCCCCGGTAGAACATCCCTCCATCTCGCTGGCTCGCCAACTTGGGTCGGGGACCACCTGAGAAGCAGTTCCTGGTCCGCAGACAGATCGCCCTGAAGGGGCATGCAGAGTTTGGCAGGAGCTTTTAACGGGTCCTTGACTGGTCCCATCGCAACAAGCGGACTCGCGAAGTGTTCCTGGCTTATAAGGGGTGCAACTTCATCCTTACAGTTGCATATTTGGAGGCAGACTTCTTTAGTATCTGTAGTCAATGATCCATCTGCAATATCAAGGGTGATGCCTTTACAATATACTCCGCCGCCTGACGGTCCAAATGTAGTTTTTATTAAGGTAGTAAAGAGATCTAGACTTGGTCTTTTTTTATCATGTTTCAATTCCATTGTTTCTTCCACTATATCTGCAAGTGTTCCGCGTTTTGGAGGCTTCCATTGCATCCTGGGAACAAACGAGTGTCTTCGAAATTCCAGCGCTAAATTCCAAAGGAAAAAAAATAAAAAATAAATAAATAAGTTTAACTAAGAAAAACCATCAGCGAAGTCCAACAAGGAAGACGCTGGTATTAACCGGTGATCAGTATGTAACAAAAATATTCGCTGCAAAATATAAAAAAAATTATTCATACGAAGTACGAAGGGTTATGTGCATGTATCAGCTGACTTAAATCGAACTCAGATTGTTTTTCTCTCTCTTCAGAGAATTTGAGTGATGTGGCAACAAACAACACACAAACCAGACTAGATGAGTCTGTTCATACAGCGGTCAAATTCACTGCACGCACGCGCGCACTTTCTGCCAAAATTGCCTCTTTCAAACGTATCAAAGAGATGTGGCCTCTCTTATGCTCTTTGGTAATTTTGACCACAATTTGGGTCCTAGATATCTGATTGAGTGCTTGCCGTATTTCACCGAGTTAAACCTAGGCATTGTAAAGTCAGATTGTCTTAAGTTATACGTACTGGAGTTATTGCTGAAAAAATTACAGAGATAATAGGGGCATAACTTATGTTTAACTTTAAACATTAGAATAGAGAGGTCTTGAAGTCGTCTATTAAGTAATGTGGGCAGTCCGGCCCTCTCGAGCAGTTGATTATAACTTGAGCTGTTATCCTTAAAGACTGCTCTGAGGCCTCTTTCTTGTATTCTCTCCAGTTTTCTTGTATCACTAGCTTTGCAAAAGTGCCACACTAAGTGACAATAGGTAACATAAGGTAAGATGGCGCATTTGAACAATGTTAATTTTGACTGTGTCAAAGACAACTGCAAAAAGTAAAGCTTTCTACGTTATATTTGACCAGAAAATGTTCTGATTGTTATCCAGCTAGTCTATCAGCTCGTTATTTGGTTTACCACCGCTCTCTTTAAAACGTTTTCTTACAGAAGTCTTGCACTTTCGCTTCAATATACAGTCAACTCTTTCTAAAACTGACGGACACTATCGGAACCGGCTCCATCTGTCCGTCTTAGAGAGGTGTCCGTCTTATAAGGAGTTCAGTTACAGAAAAATGACCGAAAATGTCAGGGACGGGACCAACACCAGGTGTCTGTTTTATAGAGGTCTCCGTTAAGAGAGAGTTGACTGTATTGGAAACATGCAGGCGGCGAAAATTGGGAGTGCCATTTTTCATTTTTTAAGGCGGCCATTAGGGATCATTAGGGATTTTGTTAACAAAAAGCCCACATTTCGTCAAGTTGGAAGTTTTTATTGTTTTGCGAAACAAACTAAGCCACTAGGGTTAGAAAAACACAAATATAGACTTGACATAACTGTTAACTGCTAATAGAACTACCAGATCATTTTGCAGAATGGTAATATCAGAGTTCAAATGTTCATCAAGCAATTTTCTATACTATGGAACAATTTCATGAATACTCATCACTTATAGTAACGCACGGTTACTTTACCTTTTCGTCTTCGGAAAACACGATACCTTCTTTGAATAAAAATAACAGCTGGGAAAGAAATTTCAGGGTTAGAATTAGTATAAGGAGGATACCAATCAAGGCATCGCACAAGCATGTCAAGTTATGCCAGGACCCCTTACATAAAATTTAAGATACCTTTTTTTTATATATATAGCGAGAATTTTAAGCAATAAACCTTGCAAATAGAATTCTATATTTGCTATATTTTCACATGTGAAAAAAGCGATACGTCCAATCAGCTTCGCGTATAGCTTTCTTCACATGTGAAAAATATAACCAATCAGCATCTAGACTAGTACGACTAAACCAATCACAGCGCGAGAATTTAAATGGTTTCCAACGAGGTTGAGAAAGCGAACGGCAAGTTTGCTCTCGACGGCAGTTTATGCTTTGAAAACATAGCTACATGTTTTGTTTCTTTACAAAACTTTGCCTTTTAAGAACTTAATGGAAATGCAAGCCAACAGAAACACGCTAAGCAAAACCTAAAGAATACAGCAGTGATAAAAATCACTCTTCAAAGGCGAAGTGTAGACAGGCGAAGGCGAAGTGTCGATAAGTGAAAGCGAGTTGAAGACAAGACTTTCATCGGAACTTATAATTACAACACATCCACGGACTTTCTAAGAGTATTCAGGAACTCTTGGGATCGTCTTGGTAAAGTAAATTGTATTTTTTAATTGGATTTACGTCGTAATTATAGTTTAATTAACCGACTCCTTGTGTTGTCACAATTTGTTCAAAATTCGCCAGTTGATTCGCCAGTAGTTTATTCGCTTGTGGCGAAGTTTCCTCGATGCGATACGAAGTTTATAAATGTAACGCAGTGTGTTTATTTAAATAAAATCCTTGCTAGGAGAGTTTGTCGCCAGTAATTCGCTTGTAAAGCTATGTGCATTTGCAGCTTTGTTTTCTCGCGCCGTTAACTGTTGTATGCTAAAGGTTATAAACTGGAAAAATCGGCGTAAAGTGCTCAATGGTTGAATTCTCGTTATATATAATAAACAAATTACAGCATAGAAAGTGCTTTGTACGGATTTTTATTCACTCGTTGCAAAACTTTGGAAAACTCACTCGTTCGCTACGCTCACTCGTTCGTTTCCCAAAATTTTGCAACTCGTGAATATAAATCCGTACGGCGCACTTTCTATGAAGTAATCTATATTTATTATATAAACATCAGTGAAATACCAGGAAATCTTTCGCACGAAAAAATCATATCTTCACACGTGAAAATAACATGTTATTTTCACATGTGAAGATATCGATTTCGAAACATTTTCTGACAAGATTGCCCTGTTTCAATACTGAATGAGCCAAAGTAAATCGATATTAAGTCGAAACATCTTCGGATCTTCCTCGGCAATCTTTGGCAATCTTCGGATATCTTCGGATATCTTCGGAAAAGTTCGGAAAATGTTCGGAAACATTCGTACGACCTTCGGACAACATTTTGCAAATCTTCGGAAATCTTCGGATAATGGTCGGCAACCATCGGAAAATCGTCAAAAACATCGTAATTAGTCTCGTGTTCAAATCGATATCCCACTCGTTCGCTGCGCTCACTCGTGAGATATCGATTTGAACACTCGAAGATAAATTTCATATCTCCGCGCAACCATGTAATATCCTCTATCTATTTGTCTGATCCCGTTTTTTATATCTTCACGTGCAACCCTAAAAAAGACCTCGGTGGGTAAATGTCCTGTGATGACACTCTAAGTGAGACCAAAATCCGTAATACACACGCTTAGTTATAAGTGAACAACGTCCATCCCTTTCCCTTTAATATAATGTAACGTTACTGTTTGTTGTAGTGGCCATTCACTTAGCTTCAAAATGGCACGTTTCCAGGCATGTCACTGAAGACACATTGAAACAGATGAAACATGTATGTCAAATGAACATTACATGATTAAAAATACCAACTGGCAGAAGGCAGAACAGTAAGGTATGTACAAAGCATGACCGAGGATTTGAACTCGGTCACGGTGGCAGGGTGGAGGGTTTAAACCCGAAACCTCCGGATTACAACACCAGCCCCATAAACCACTTGTCTACGGGGGAGTTCTCCCCCTCCTAGCCATCCGCCGGGAAAGTAAGCAGTAATAGTATGTGGAAATGTTACCTTCTTTCATCTTCTTGTACTGTTTCATCTGTCGATATCGTCGGTAGTGCTTCTGAATTATGACGCAGAACTTGCTAAGATGTTGATTCTTTATGTTTTCCAGATCATGAAGCTAAATGAACAACAGACATGTGGACAGTTACAATGTGAACTCTAAAAGTGACAATTGGTCGGTCAAGATCACTTAGTTTATATGATGATGTTTGTTTAATAGAAATTCAATAAATAAAAGTCATTCCATCGAAATAAAACTTACAACAAATATCCATTTAAACTCTACCTGTTGGTTGTTTACTTAAATCGAGCCCGTCTTGAAATCAAAATAATATATTTCCCATGTTCGTAATCTATATGTTAGACCATTGCCTCGGCTACCTTCTAGGAAGTTAAGCTATCATGTTGAAATATAGTTAGGCGGCAGCATATCCAGGTCTCCGTAGCTTTAAGCAACTAGGAATATTTTTACTCCCCCTAGACACGATGCTAGTCCATTGCAGGGTTGTCCCCCAGCATTTGTTTTGACTATTTCTTAACCTGGGTGGAGAGAGGCACTATGAGAGTAAAGTGTCTGGTCTTAGAATTCAACACAGTGACCCCACACAGCTGCACAGGGCCCAAACACGGCCCGATCGGTCCAGTGTTCATGATTATTAGGCCACCGGGCCTCTACAATATAGAATATAGAGTAGAATATAACCACTATGTACACATTCTCACCGTGTCAGTCTCTCTAAGGAATAACTTTGTTTTTCCAATCTTCCATTTATCAGAATCAATCCCAGCGGCTCTAAGAATGAAACGGCATCCTTCAGCTTGATCAGCCGTCCATCTCTGTTTAGGTTTTGACGCAATAATTCCATATCTGACATGAAGTATATGAAAGAATTCACATATGAACTGCGGATAGATGTAAAGTAAAAAGGATCCTCCCAGTAAACATGCAATTAGATAATTTGCAATCCCTGCATTTTTTTTATGGCTTTTTTCTTCAGTTGCAATTTATCTAATTGCAAGTTCAACGCGAGGATCACTTCCTTACTTTAATCCCATATCTGTTATTAAAAAAATACTATCTTATTTTCAATATTTCATAATGTTTTCATTGCTGTTTCAAGAAGAAGTGGATTGGCTCTGTTTATTTACCTTTTGTCAATGCAGTTAAATTCCCTGCGGACTGCAAATCCTTCCTTTCTGATGGCAAGACATTCTTTGAGTCCAAGATAAGCAATTTGGTGAATAACTCTACAAAGAAAAACCATAAGAATAGTTGTTATATTGGTATTAATTACGTCGTGCTTTTGACAGAATTCAGAAATTATTGGAGTTCAAACCTTTGTTGGTTCCAATCCAGTGGCACTTTGTTCTCTGATGGTTTGATACATCGCACATAGTGTGGAGTGCATGCCATGATCTTACCAATCACACCGCTTGTTTGGCACTGTTAAAGAGGATTTTATTTGTAAGTGGCTGGAAAATTAATTTGATTTAGGACGAAAATGCCTACACATTCGTCAAGCTGTCAAGCTGTCAAGCGCGCGTACGATTTCTCACTGATTTTCCATCCAATTCGCCGATAAGTTTTCCATGTTATTTTATAAAACAAATCAACCACATTTTTTTCATGGTCTTCACTCTTCTAAACAATAGAAATAACGCCGTAAAACGTAAAAAAATTGCAGTGAACCACTCGCCTAATGGCTCGTGGTTCCACTTGAGTTTTAAACATTTTATGATGTCATTTGTATGGTCTGTTTAACAATTAGACTACGAGCCTGCGTTTTTTATGAGCGAAAAACGAGGGAAGGTAGTCGAATTGTGTTAGAAGCAACTCTTAAGGATTGCAGTCCAAAAACTACAATTATATGTATTTTAAAGCCAAAAATGATATATTTATTAAAAACTAGCAATGTTTTATTGTAATTTCTGAGTTTTGATTGGTTAACAGGCAATGGTATACGAGCTCATATACTATTGACCACAAAAACGGAGGTTTACGCGTCCACAAGAGAAGCCGGGAGCTCAAATATTGCAATTCTTTGTGTGTTTTTAATAAAACAATTATTCCACTTGCGCTTGTTGGATATGAAATAGTTATAGCCAACTAGACGCTACGCGCCACGTCGGCTACCTACCATCTCATATCCAACGTGCGCTCGTGGAATAATTGTTAATTCAGCGAATAGAAAACAGTGGGAGAACCAACCAGATTCGATGATTTTGAATAGATCATGACTGAGCTTCTACTAAAAGAGTGAAGAAATGTAAAAAATGTGCTCGATTAACTACCTATTATGGTATTATTCTTTTTGCTGACCTTAATCTTGGCACAGCCAGTACTCGCCTTCTGTACCCTGCCTCCAGCATAAACTGTTTCAGGGAACAAGTCTCTAACAAATGCACTGCGAAAAAGCATTTTGACATTTCTTGTTAAAGTTTAATACAAACACAGTTTCTAGGACATGAATGATGGGAGTCTTTCGTAAAAGAACTTCTTAAACACGTTAACAGTTCATCAAAGCTAAAACAAAGGAAACTATACCCCGAATTTCATCAAAAATACTCCACAGCTTTCCATATTTCAACTCTCTTCTCGGTGTATGTTATGAAACAGTCTGTCGTGATTGATACATAAAATACAGCATCGCTTGTGTTCACAGTCACGTGTTATGTTAGGGAGCTGATCATGTCCAATATTAAAAATTGCTTTTAACTGAATTTACGTACTTTTCACTTGACTGCATTAAAGAAATCATGTCATTTGGCAGTTCATCTTTGTTCTTTTTGCAAAAACTCTTGGTCTCGTAATCAACCTGTAGGATAAGTGAAAAATTAATAATTGCATCTTTCTTACAAAATAATTTGAAGTAAACATATTTCATGGTTCGCGAATTCAAATGCTGCGCCTGCTTTCATGTTATCACTATCTCATACTTTCTATTGATGGCTTCTAAAACGATATTTGCGTTTCTTTCATAACTTCTGATGGATCAAATACTCTAACTGTGACCAAGTGTTTTACTTGACTGGCTCAGATGTGCAAGTATTTGGGTCCTACAGGAGTTATTTGAAGACTATGCTAAAATTAATCAGTATTTCTGTCTTGATATCATCCGTCGTGGCCCTAAAACATCTAAAATAATATTTTCAGGTATTTTTGACCGGATTCCGAGTCAAATATGTTACTTTAAGGCCTTTTTGTGTATTTCTTGCCTCTTTATTTTAATGTCCTTAAAGACTTACATTCCCAGCGCAGTGCTTTACTGTAAAGTAATCATCATGAGGTTGAAGTAATCCAGAATAATCCTTATTAGAACCAGCAATGTCCCTCATTTTCTACAGTGTTAAAATAAATATAAAGTTAACACCGACAGACGACACCTTAACAGGATCACTAGCTAGAGACGGTTGGTATCCAAACAAACATCAAAATCAAAAGTAAATTTAAATTAAGGATATATTTTATAAAACCTTTTGTCCCTTCAACTTCAGCAGCATGACACTAGAATTGCCTTAATTTAAAATAAGGTATCCACTTCCTAGCGGGCCAACTTAAGCCTGATTTTTACTAGCGACGCAAGCATAAGTAGTTTGTGCCAAGTGAAAACGAACGTCAACATAAGCATAAGCACAAGCATAAGAACATGATGTTTACTAGTTAGAAAGCTTCGTTCAGCCATCTGTAATACTAAATGTCGAAAGGAGGCTGTATGCAAGTTGAACAAACTAGAAACATAATTTATTACTCGTTTCAAGTTGCAGTTTAGCGGTCGACAATGTGAAACATCATGCAAACAATGTCCTTGTTATTTTAGACATTTATTTGGCAAAATGCAGTGCCCTTCCCCCCCCCCCTCCCCCCACTTTAGAACCTCCAGGATACTCAGTATCTTTTTACCCTCAGAAATGTTTTCTCGGATTCCTCTGTAGCAGTATGCAATGAATTACAGGAATCATCCAAAACCGCCATGATGCCGGCAGGGCGCTGAAATATACAAAGAACATAACATGGCATTAATAAATTCACCGGTACCCAATTGTAAACCTGCATGGGTGGGAGAATGCACTGTGAGAGTAAAGCGTCTTGCTCAAAAACACAAGCAGTCCGGGTTCGAGCCAGGCCTGGAAGAGGGTGCTAATGGGGGTACCCAATTGTCAGTTAACTACTAATTTTTAGGCCAATTGTCATTTAACTGCTATTTTTTTGGCCAATTGTCAGTTAACTACTAATTTTAGTTATCTATTAACTTTCCTATTCTTATGGTGGATTTCCACTGACGCGTAAATTTTTACGTGCGTGAAAAAAATTAGAGAAAAAATATGAACGACCTGCGTAAACGTGTACGCAAGCCGTTCATACATTGTCTCTAATTTTTTACGCACGTAAAAAATTACGCGTCAGTGGAAATCCACCATTACAGCGGAAATTATTGCGTCATAACCTGAATTTTCTTTACTTCAGCACGTCGTGATAAAAAATAAAAATACAGGCATGCATGACTCTCACGCAAGTGTATTGCCATTTTCATAATTTCGATCTCACGAGTATATCTTTGAAAGACCTAATACCCCTTTTGTATAATATTAAGGAAAGTTCTTTGAATATTTTTTGTGCAATGGTTGTTGCAATGGTTGTTGTTGTGGTACTGCTGGTTGGTATTGCGTTACAAAAGGCAAGATTTAAGTTTTGGTTGGAGGGTCTACTTCCTGATTTCAAAATTAACTTCCAAGAGAGTTCTTTAGACTAAGCTTTATGGGTAACCTCTCTCTATAAAATGTGATTGGAAGTGCTTGATTTTTTCCAACCTCGTTCCCAGGGCTTTTCTCTTGATTGAATTTTATCATCAAATTTTGTTTGACAGGAATTTGTTCTAAGCAGTCTCAGGCGTCCCCACTGATAAAACCTTTACTAACTTTCGGTGGGTGACACGAGAAGTGTACTGAAACAAACCCTGACTAGTATGATGCGTCCGCCATTTTAGTGCCCATGGCAGTTCCGTGTGTAGGCAACAACTTAAAGTCAAATGCACCGAGTCCAAACTTTTCCGCTTGTCGTTTGACTGATTTCCATGAAATCGATCAAATGTTTACAAGCTATGTCCATTGAATTGTGCTTTACCATGTCAAGCCGTACGCGAACTCTGTTTTCGTTTGAATGTCGATCCTTCGTCATCATCTCGAAAAAAACTTAGAATAACTTTGACCACACCCCACTTGACGCCATCACCATGCGGAGATCAACATGTGCCTGGGACGACTCTGGTACCTTCCGCATAATTATAATATCAGTTAATATGCCACCTGGTCACGCAGCGGGGCAGGTAAATGCCACGAAATGGCTTTGGTGTTAGGAAAAAACTTGTTGTTTTTATAAGCAGCAACAATCGTATTCAGTAAAATCAATAGAATGTCACTTAACTGTTAACGTTTCATTTATCAGTTAACTACTAATTTTTTGACCAAATATCAGTTAACTACTATTTTTTTGGCCAATTGTCAGTTAACTGTTTAATAACCCCATTAGCACCCTCCTGGAACCCAAACCGCTCGATCGCAGTCCACCTCGCTAACCATTAGGCCATATCTGACTCTTCCCTAGTCGTTTCCTTTGAGAACAAAAGTATAAGAGACGACTGAGGACGAGACAGAGGCCATACAGTTTTCTGTCATTATTATCAGTAAAAATTAAATAAATAATGGTCATGTGATGTCAGTCAGATATGTAGAGCAAGTTAGAGATATAATTTCTTTTGGTATTTGCTTGACTGATTACATACCTTGCTTTCAATGAGCTCGCAAACAATCTTGTTATTGAAGTATTCCACGGGTTTCCATGAAATACCTTCTCTTACGTATTCCTCCTGAAGAAATCAACGGAACATCTACGATTACGTAACATGTGTGTAATTATCACTGTTAGTGGGTTTCCCGTTTACCAGTAACCTTAATTGATTGTTGTAAGTTTCGCGTTATTTTGCGGCCCTGTAGCCTTGTTAATTTAATATATGGTCGAAAATGATGTGAACAAACCTCGAATTTTTCCTTTTTTCATATTGAAAATTTCCTCAGGGTCAGATAAGATAGCAAAGGAAATGTGGCAATTACCTGCTCTATCTTGAGTGTAAGTTCCACGAAAACTTGTTGCAATTTCTCGTTTACGTAGTTGATGGCAAACTGTTCGAACCCGTTTTCCTGTCGAATGAAGTATAAAACCGTTTATTTATAATCGTTATATCGTTGTCCTTGCAGTGTCTTTCCTCCTGTCAGTTTAAGTTTGTTTCTTATAAAGATTTAGTAAATTACAACTTTAATTTCGTAGGAATACTTTAAAAACTAGCGGATTACGATTGCAACTCCTCTACAGTACAAATTCACTTGCATTGTGTTTGCAAGAAGTTAGACGCTGGATTATATTTTTGAGCTGTACGAGAAATGTCTCTTGTGTTGGATCGAAGCGATTTCAGGTTTGAATTAGGCAATTTCTTTTAATTTGTCCACGACATGAGTGCACGTGTTTGGAAAGAAACAGTTCAGTTCAATTCATCATGTTTTTGGATACTGGATTAAAACGTTAAAGTAACATAAAATAGATTACAAAACACCGTGTAAGACACGCTATAAGTTTTACGTTATGGTAATCCGAGGGTAAAGAAAAGTGATGTATGAAAGTGATGGCGTAATACGGGAAAATAATCTAAGATCAACTAGAGTGAACTCACCTTAAATGTTTCAAAGCCACAAATGTCCAGTATTCCAATACATAAGTAGTCTTTTTCTTTCTGCATAGCATCATTCATAACCTGTTTTTCAGAAAGAAACGCAATTTGGTATTTTAATTCACATACATATTTAATGTACTACTAGTTATGCAACGCTTTCGAGTGGTATACTATGGAATATCCCACGAGTCACTTGTATTTTCTAAGTATACACACGAGCCTTTAGGCGAGTGTGTATACAAAGAAAATACAAGTGACAAGTGGGATATTCCATAGTATACCACGAGAAAAGTGTTGTGTAACTATTTTATACCATACCATTGAAAATACGCTTACTAAATTTCGTCGAGAATACAATCGCAGCGCACGATGGGAAGGTTGGGTTGAATACCGTCGAATATACAACGGCTTTCCTGTATTCTGATTGGCTGTATTTTCTATGGCATGGTATAAAGTGTGTTACATAAGGTTATGTTACATTTCTCTCCTTCAATCGACCCTTCACCAGAATACAAAACTGGAGTGTAACGTACTGCTCATTAGATCACCACCTGTGTTATGAATGGCTGAAGATTTATACCAACTGGAAACCAAAAGAAAAACGAGTAAACAACGAATACAAACGAACCTGTACGAGATAATCAAACAAATGTGAATACAAAGCTTTCGCCAGAGCATCACGGGCCACAACTGCCTGTAATCATGCAAAAATACATGACATTTATGACAAAAATCAAGAAAAACAAAACAATTGGATGTACGTAACAGTAAACAATTCTCACCTGATCTTTGTTGTTTGTATTCTTTGTTATCTCAACTCTTCCACCCCAGCGAGTCTCCAT
This sequence comes from Oculina patagonica, assembly GCF_052425735.1. Classification (NCBI taxonomy): domain Eukaryota; kingdom Metazoa; phylum Cnidaria; class Anthozoa; order Scleractinia; family Oculinidae; genus Oculina; species Oculina patagonica. The sequence continues at coordinate 9,272,454 of NC_135767.1, read as the reverse complement.
GGTTACGCTTTAGCGAGCGAGAAAAAAAAAAATGTTAGTTATTGGTGCTTGGGCTTTGCAATGGAACATATGGCCAAAGTCTACTCATGAGAAATAAGATATACAATATACAAAACTGAAATAAAGCTTGTAAACACGTCCATACCACACAAATATAGTCTACCTATACGTGTATCTTATCCCCTAGCCTTTAAGTTTAGCAGTCAGCCTTCTGTGTTCTTATAAAAAGCAAAGGGTCGAACTGTTCCATTTATTTATATTATTTCAAGACTAAAACAGATGATAGGACCAATACGAAAAAAAAAAAACAGACTGCTTTACTGGTGAGCCAATATTTTCTAAGTACTAGACCGAGTAAACGGTCTACAGCTCTCTTTTAAATATACAGTCGTAGAATAAAATAAAACACTTGTTAACCATGTATTTGCCCGGGACAGTACTGCGAGAGCATCACCCCTCGGTCTTTTCTGTACGGAACTCGTTGCACTAGATCGGAGCTTTCAAGACCTATGACCGAAATTCTCCCGGTAAGGCCCTTGGGCTTCGTTAATAAGATTTATGTATTAACTGGTATCTTAACTGGTAAAGGTGAAGATAATACTTTTTCCTCATTCTCTTGTTCTCACCTGACTAATCTTTCCTGCAGGTTTTCTTTATTAACTCCCAACAACTGAGCGAGGCTTTGCAGCACTGAAATATTGAGAATGTAAAGTACACTCAAAATATTTGTCATAAATCTAGAAAATGCTCCAGTTCTGGGCAAATTTAATTTCTTGTAAACAGTCATGGATTGAGACAAACTCCGACTGAGTTCACTATTAGTCATTCTACCCTTCATAATTATTAGTACCGCTCTGTTGCTGAGCTTTCAGCAGAAATAAAGAACACCCAGTATTCAAGAAAGGTAAAGAAGTATCCACTAATAGAACCTCTAAAACAGTTTTAAAAGAATACCAAAAACTGTTTTTTTTTAGCCAAGATTCACTTTAAACTTTGGGACCATCATTTACACTAACTAACTTCCAGTGAATTTTAATGTTGTTTTGTTTTATACATGGCATAAACTTTGGGACCATCATTTACACTAACTAACTTCCACTGAATTTTAATGTTTTTTTTTTATATATACATGGCATAAACTTTGGGACCATCATTTACACGAACTAACTTCCAGTGAATTTTAATGTTGTTTTGTTTTATACATCTTTTAAATTAAAGGTAGCACACATGAAGTTGTTAGAGGTCGTTGGAAGTAATTATAAAAAGAGGTCCAAAAGGCAATAAAACTCGAGTGCTTTATCTAACCCAGGCTAGCGCTGATTGTGTGTTCATTTTGATCAAGGATTACCTAACATATTTGCATAATCTTTAAGAGCAGTTTTCAATTGAGAGTCGTAAAACCAAAACCAAAGTAATTACTCTGGCCAATCACAAACGACACAGACAATCCAGTGAACCAATCAAAACTAGAAGCAAATACATGTAGCTGGCACGAAGCGCAGGAAAACGTGCGCGAGCGAGTCACGATTGGTTTTGGTTTTAGTTCTGATTGGCTGAGAAAGTGGCGCGAGATTTTTAAGCCAATCAGTAAGCGTAGTAATGCAAAACCAAAGCAAACGCAATTTACTTTCGACACTCAAGTAAACCGCTCTACCATGGTTTATAAATTACTTTGACTCAGAAGAAAACTGATATCCTTACGCTTTTCATCAGTTGGAGAGGCAACACTTCCATTTTCTTTAAACTCGATGTTACCAAGATGTAAGATGGCGGACAGCAGTTGGAAGATTGTCTTTTGTTTGATAGCATCAAGACCAACCACGCTCATTGCGCTCTAAAATAGTAAGTTAAGTTTTGAAATGACTACAATGAGCATGTCACGAAATTGCATTGTTTGATAAAACCCCGCTTGGTTCATTGTGCTATTTGGCTATTTGAGAATTTTGTGAATGCAATTTCAGTTCCCTGGTTTAAGTTGTCTTACAGTACAACTAGAGAACTGCGCGAGAGAGCCTAACTTTATTTCATCTATTGATCGGTAACTAATTTTTCAGAAACAAACATCGAAAACAACTAATTTAAAATAACATTGCCAACATTCCGCACCTTTGTTGCCATGTAGTCTTCCCTGTCATCTTTATCATCAACCATGTACACGCCACTTTGTTTCAAATAGTAATAATCTTCCGCTTTTCCCTGAAGACCAAAATGTCCTACAAAACAGAAATATGTACATAAAGCAGTGATTGTAAAAATGTTCAGTCCTAGAAAAACTATTTGTGGTGAAAAATTCTATTGAAACTAAAAAAAAAGTTTCCAGACAGACAGAGTTGGCAAATCGGACACTTAGACACTTAATGACCATAGAAATGACGTCATAAAGTGTTCAAATCTCAAGTGAGACCACGAACCGAAGGCGAGTGATTCCACTGCAAAGGTTCGAACACTTCATGACGTCTTACAAGCAGCACATTTAGCTTTAATGCTTGCCGTTTTAAGTAATTTTAGCTTTAATAGCTTTAAAAGGCTATCTAACAACAGGAGAACCGTGATTTAGCGAGCCTCTATCGGCAAAGTTTTCGGAAGAACGAACGATATTCTTCGCCCCAGTAAAAGTAAAATTCAAAGAAAAGAACCTCGATATGATAACGAAGCCTCATTGTTCCACTGTATCCACATATCAAAATACATTTAAAACTCAAAAGTGCATGGAACAAACGGCTGAAAGGTACAGTAAACTTTAACGTTTTCGGCAAAGAGGCGGAGATGATTGACATCCACCAAAAATCAGCCTTTTTGTGTTGACCTTTTGCTCTGAAGGTCGCGTATGACTTAAAAACCGCAGTAATATCTAACAACAGGAGAACCGTGATTTAGCGAGCCTCTATCGGCAAAGTTTTCGGAAGAACGAACGATATTCTTCGCCCCAGTAAAAGTAAAATTCAAAGAAAAGAACCTCGATATGATAACGTAGCCTCATTGTTCCACTGTATCCACACATCAAAATACATTTAAAACTCAAAAGTGCATGGAACAAACGGCTGAAAGGTACAGTAAACTTTAACGTTTTCGGCATAGAGGCGGAGATGATTGACATCCACCAAAAATCAGCCTTTTTGTGTTGACCTTTTGCTCTGAAGGTCGCGTATGACTTAAAAACCGCAGTAATGCATATCGCCTTCGAACATGAATTCTCGAAAACTGAGGAGTGGACAACAGGCAAAAAAAACAAGACTTAAGAAAAATAAATTAAAGTTATTTCCACCAGTAATATAAAGCATAATTATCTGAGGCCAGCATAAGTGAAATTTACCTTTTTCTTCTTGCGTACAGCCACGCAGCATTTGGTAAAAAACGTGAAAGTTTCTTTCATGTCGTGCTGGACCAACAACACGAGACTACAAATACGAAAGACATGTAGCCATCAATACTTAAACCACGTTTTTCATGGTCTGCACTAAGACCATAGAAATAAAGTCATAAAATGTTCAAAACTCAACTGAAACCCCCAGGGGGGGGGGGTACTCCGGCTTGTAAATGACGGGGATGATCGAATGGAGGCAAAACTCAGGACCCAAAAAAATCCCTAAGTCTTTCGACATTACCCAAAAAAATCCCTGAACCAAAAATAACCCCCCCAAAAATCCCTTGTCAAATTACCCCTAAATTGCCAGGAGGTGCAATAACATAACACAAAGAACGCTCGTTTTGTTTATTCATCATACCATAAAATACGCCAAGGCCGCGCCAGGGAACTTAACTTACTAAACTTATTCCTCTTCGTCCCTGGTGGGACATAAGGCGGCAACGATCTGCTTCCATCGGGACCGATCTTTTGCTACAAGTTGTGCCTCGCCCCAAGTCAAGCCCATCTCGTTTAGCTCGGCCATCACAGTACGTCTCCAGGTTGTCTTGGGCCGCCCTCGCTTCCTTTTTCCTTTTTCAGGGCACTTAAGGTCGTTTTTAATACCCCAAAAAATCCCCTATCTAAATCAAGATACCCAAAAAAATACTTGTCAAATTTTCCAACCCCAAAAAATCCCGGAACCGAAAATTTCAAACCCAAAAAAATCCTTCGATCATCCCCGTCATTAACAAGCCGGAGTACCCCCCCCCCCCCCCCCCCGGGCTGAAACCACAAGTGGTTTTACTGCAAAGTAACCATTTTGCCAAAAATCGTTCTGGCATTCGTATCCTTGCCTTGCCCAACTAGCATCAGGATGTTGAACCGCTTCAAGACTTCTGTGTCAGGAAATTTATCCAGTCAGAAGTCTACTCATGCTGCTCAAGACAGCTCCTGCTGTATGTTTGACCAGCAATTACGCTATGGTTATCACTGTAGATGTTTCCTTTTTATCGCGAGGAAATGTAACGTAAAAATTAAATTAATTGGAGAGTAATGAAATAAATGGACCATTTTCTTGCTTGCTGGTATATTGGAGGATAATGCCTTTGGCAGAAAAGGTAGTTTTCTAACTTTCAAACTTGCTCTCGAAGCTTTCTGAGCTTCTCGGTCAACTGTTCCAGCCGCGTTAACTGGTTAAGGAGAGAACCAATCAGATTAGCGTACTTGCAGTACGTTACAATGACTATTAACTTTCAGAAAGAAACAATTTACCTTTTCCAACAAAAAGGTGTAAATTTTCCCTCCATCTGGCTGACTTTTTTCATTAAACTGAATCTCAAGGAATTTACCCTATAAAACGAAAAATTTAAAAAATATTACCTTTTTAACGTAAATACAAATTATAAACATGATTTTGTAATGTGCCACTGTGATGATGAAGACAAGGAGGAAGATGATGATGATGATCAGAAGTTGATGATTATTATTGTTTTTGCACTGTGAATTTCGCACAGTTTACGCTTATTCTTACTACAGTTTTATTGTCAGGGGGGTTTCACAATAGTTATTCTTAGTAAACTTACAAATCGGCTTGAGTTGTTGTTCCTCATAGTCTTTGCGTTACCAAAGGCTTCCAGTAAGGAATTAGATTGAAAAATGACATCCTTGACTTGCTAAACCAAATGAAAGTACAGAAGTCAGTAAGGGCAAGTTAGTCTTTCCGAGCATAATACCCTATAAGGCTGCAGAAATAGCAGCCAGCTAAGCAGACAAGATCAATGCACACTATAAAACATAAAACGCAAAATAACACGAGTCTCACCTCTACTCTCTCCGATCCCATCCCCGATACTTTGTTCATAAAATTTATGATGTGCTTCGCTGATACAGTTTTGCCTGCTCCGCTTTCCCCGCTATATAAATAAAAAAGGGAGTATGAGAGGCAGAATAACAGTCGTCATAAAAGTTGCAAGTGCAAGTTGCAAGTGCAATACATTTAACGATAAATTATTTCTTCCCCCTGGAGTGAAATGGTGGCATTCTATTTACTAAATTAAGCCGAAAATGTAACGCAAAAATCATCTCTGCAAAATCACAAAAGTTAGATTCCGTAAAATAACACACAAAAACCCCGCAAATCCGCAAATCCGCAACCGCTGTAGCCCCATCATTTTGCTACCGATCGTGTTTTTCCACCTAGCCTGTTGGAGATTTGTTCTTTATCTTTCTTTATTTGAGGGGACTGGGACGGGGGGGGGGGAGTGGGGAGGAGGAAGAATTTAATCAGTGACCATTCAAGGTAACTACTTAACAGGTTTGACTGTATTTCTTTAAATACATTTATTGTCTAGCAAGCTCTTACCTTATTATGACGCATTGATTTTCTTTTTCTATCATCATGTTATGATACATGTTGTTACTCAGTGCATAAATGTGGGGAGGATTTGGTTCCTGCAAACAATGAAAATTAATCGTTCAAAAACAAACAACAATAACCCATAACTTCGAAATACCTACTTTTCTGAATAGCAAGTATTTGTAACCTTTGGGAGTCCCCCCCCCCCCCCCCCTCCGGGCATATTAATACCGACCTTTGGATTGGACTACGAGTACAAGATTGAGTACGAGTGTACACGAGTTTTTAAACCAGAGACGTGTCCCTCATTTGATTATCACACCAATCTTATCCTTAACGTTAATTTATGTGTTTGTCAGCAACAGAAAAGAGTTACAGTTTGGGGGATACAGTTGTGTCGAAGTTCCAAAGTCCTACTCGTACTCGATCTCGTACTCGTAGTCAAATCTAAAGGTTACTAATACCATATATTTCTATTCAATTACCTTGTGATTGTAAATATTTTCTACATATCTCCTGTGAGGCTCAAATGCTGGTAGCTTGGCTGTTGAACAACGCGACACGCGATCTCTGTGAAGAGGTACAGTAATACCACTCATCTCTGATTCAAGCTTGTCGATTTTAACATCTTCACAATACATTTCCAGAACATCGGGTCCGTAAATTTCGAGAGCCTTGAAAGGATTTACAGCAATCAATACTCGACCGATGTATGTCTGCAAAGTAAAATAAAGCCAGTTTATTTTTTTATCTTAGGCTATCCCAATAAATTGTTTCGTTTCCCATCGCCCCGTCTCTTGTGATAGTGGATCGGTCGGTCGGGAAAAAATAATAATAATAAAAATGATTACTTGAAGGGTTCTGCTAAGTATGAAAGCCTGATTACAAAGTCAACTCAAAAACGTGGTATTTTTGTTTGTTATTCCTTAATAGTCTTAACGTAGTATCGATGTTTATAACGTAGTATCGATGTTTATAAAAGACAAAGACATCACATCATACCAATTGTTGTTAATAAAACAAGATCGTGTGCTTGTAAATTGAAGTACTTGCTTCTATGACTAGTGAATCTGGATTTGTTTTTTACTTTTCGAAAAAAATGGTCGGTCGGGCGATAGGAAACGAAACATTTTATTGGGATGGCCTTATTTCACGAAACTTCGTGGAAAATATTTTGGGATACGTATGAAAGAAATATCTAAAAAATATAAAAGCGTCCGCAAAAATGAAATGTATCAATGTTTTTAAATTTTATTTACCATCTCCTAGAATAGGAATTTGCTATGGAGTCTAGCCGTTTTTGAAAGGCTAATCATCATGATCTTCATTCAGCAACTGCATCAGAGAGAGACCCTGGGAACGAGTCCGCAATGGTTACTTGCTTGGATCATAAAGATGGCGTTGTATAGTAACTAAGCCTTCAAATGCTGTATTCCCCTTTCGCGGGGTGATTATATCGTCCTAAACTAAGTTTCTCGACCAATCAGAATGTCCGTTTTGTATATTTACCTCTGGAAGTTATACTTACGTTGGTTACTTTCGAAAGAAAAACATACAATATCATGCAAAAATTAAATGGTAGATTTGTGGCACCATGCGAGCAGAGCCCTTTCTTTTCCACTGATATACTTCCCAAATCTCAACCGCAGGGAACTGAGTTAAAAGAGGCTCTGCACGCAGGGTGGGTTTGTGGTGGATATAAGGTTGGTAATGATTCGGTCCAAACAAAGTTTACTTACGTAAATTATTCCAGCTTTTAAACGTTCTTTCAGGTTTTCAGCAATCCCTTCGACAGAGATATCTTGTAGTGCGGTCATGTCATGTTCGCCGACAGCTTTTGCCATGGTTTTCATTTAGAAGCTATACTGAGATAAAAAAAAAATAAAACATGTAAAAAAATAACACAACATACTACAACTAACATCACTTTTACAATCGACCCCATCAACTAACAAAGACTAGCAGTATTCCATTTGACAGTGGCTTAACTTTTATGCTCGTTTTTGCTGTGCCATCGAAGGTTGACCAAATGAACTTTATTTCGAGGCTTGGAATGTAAAATTAAAAAAGTAACTTTAAGTCTTTTGTGTTAAACTTATAAACAGTATATTGAGATATAGAAATAACAACTCTTTTCTGAATTTCAAAATTGCCATATTGCACAAACTGTGTGTTTGAACTCGATGCGATGAAAATAAAACTAACTTATTAAAAAATAGCAAAACACAGACCGTCGTGACCTAATTAAAAACATCACAGGATAGAAAGCATTTAATATACTTACCTGTTGCGTGCATTTCACTCAGTTTTACTTGTGCCGTTTTAGTTTTCCTAGCGTCTGAATACTTTTCAACATACTAGAAACAGAATGTTCTACTGTGGTCGTCACAAAAGTCCAACTTACAACAGGTCGCGCGCAGGTTAGCGCGCGCTTATTAGGAATTCTTCAACGAAGTAACCTAATCTTACAAAAGCAAGACAGAATTTTTTAAATACATCAATTACCACTGTGGGGGGGGGGGGGGTAATTCCATTTTAAAGAATATTAAATCACTGGGGAAAGAAATTAGCAAAATTTCGGCTGATTCAATAGTACTGGTACCGCGAATCAATTAGGCATATATTCGCGTTTTTCACGATCCCGTAATAAGCATTGTTTTCAATTTCTCTTGGGACGACTGTACATCATTGTAAATCCCAAGAGAAATTGAAAACAATGCTTGTGCAAAACTTTTTTGGGGGGATGGGGGTGGGGTAGACAAGGTGTATTATGGGACGCGGTGAAAACAGCGAATTACCAGGAAGGACCAGACTGAAAAGGATTGCGATAAATGGTGTTATAGAATACCCCAAGAAATCAAAAAGCTCGCTTCGAAAGAGTGGCAGCCTGGGTCGAGAATGTCGGCGAGAGCGATTGTGGCATTATTTTTTTTTGGGGGGGGGAGGGGAGGGAGGGGCAGGGAATGGCGGAACTGAACGCTAAATACAATGATGACGATGATTTCAGGGTTAAATACTAAAACCGGGTTTTCTTATCCTCGTAACTTTGTTGTTGTGGCCATGTTTCCATGTTGATTTGCAGTTACAATAATTGTTGATGTGTTAGACTGTCTATCAGCAGGCTGTGAGAAGTAAGAGATAAGCGCTGTTCGACTTCACATCACCAAACTGGGAACCACCCTTCACAATTCAAAATGCTCTACAAGCTGAAGCTTTCGTTTTGAATTTTGAAGCGTGGTTTTTAAATTTTTTCCCCTCTTTGATAGGACACAAAAGAGGGTATTATTTCAGTTTAGGTCGTCCCAAAAGTGTTTCGTTTTCCATCGCCCGAACGAGCCATTTATTTAAAAAATAAAATGTGAGAGTTGAATCCCATGCTTCCAGTTGGCTTGATAGCTCAGTTGGTTAGAGCGCTGCACTAGTATCGCAGAGGTCATGGGTTCGATTCCCGTTCAAGCCTGAATTTTTTCAGGCTTGCTTTTCTCAACTGCTTAAGTTGAGTACATTACTGCGATGATCTTTCATTTGGTTAAAATGTATATCCGCAGTACAAATATATGAATTTCATATATTCATTTCACAGTATGTGATAAGTCGTGAATAACGGCCAATAGTAGCGAATAGTAGTTGGATAGTGACGAATAGTAACAAATAGTGACAAATAGTTGGAAATACTAACGAATAGTTGCGAATTGTGACGAATAGTCCTGAATAGCGACGATAACGAATAGTGACAATTCGAGACCAGAACACTCTTTACTACTGATCAAAGTCAATGTACTATTATTATTTATTTATTTATTTATTTTATGTCTTACATTGATCTGTTTACTTTTCAGCATATACCACATACTTCCTAATTTGGAATGCCCCTTCTTTATAATCCTCTGCACCCTTAGCGAATTGAAACTGTCAAGTTGAGTTTAAGACGAAATAAAACTGCCTGGTGGTAAACTAGCCTTTGAGCCTGAGAACTTTACAAAAACAAAAGAAACAAGACCAGTTAATACATCAAAAAGAATTATAAACGAACAATCATTTTATAAAATTATGGAACGAAAACAAGCTGAGCACCAAAATGAGGCTATACGTCGTGGTTTTAACACTGAAATCGCAAATTACACATATTGAAAAGAGTGACACGAGACAGCCCAAAGGGCCTTTGATCTGGCATCTTGTTTACAACTGGAATAGAGATTCTAGGAAATGCAATTAGGCGCTTCAATGAAAATAAAGGTATTGAGATCGATAAAAGAAAAACATTAAAACTTACGCAATATGCAAACGACTCGACTGTTTTGCTAAGAGATATCCAGTCAGTCAAATAATAGTTTACTAAAATAAACTATTTGACTAACTTGCCCAGTTCGAAAAATTGTTCTGGGCTACGCATAAATCAATCTAAGAGAGCTGCTGTGGTTAGGATCATTACGACATCGAAAAAATACACATGTCATCTAAATCTCAAATTAGTTGAAGAACTCATTTATGCCCTTGGAGTGTATTTTTCGCACGACGAACAACTTTCAGCCAATTGAGAACTTTCTTGATCGACTAGATCCTTTAAGGAAAATGCTAAACATCTGGGGTTTAATATACGGCATTCATATAGTGAAAACAGTAGCAATTTCAAGACTAAGGGCCTCTTCACATGAGCCCGGTTTACGAGCTGTCTCAGTTACCAGGACGGATTTTGACCTCTGTTCATATGGAAAATTTTAGCCCGGTTGACGGGGATAAAATTCAAGAAACGAAGGCAAAATGGCGACACATAAAGTTGCATCTTTCGCGACTATCGTAGCTTTATTGACCCATGTAACTTTATTAATAAAGCTAATTCGCATATTTCTGAAGTGGAAATAAATGCAAGGCAAAATTAAACCATTTGGACCGCCCAATTACGAAAGGGAAGCTATTTTTTCAAAAAAAGTTGCGTCCCGGCGACCGGGCTGGAGCGTTCATATCTTATTTTTTTCTTTGTTCCTGAGCGGGCGGTATTCTACAAATCCTGCGATCTGATTGGTTCCGGGAGCGGGCGGCATTCTCCAATCCGGCCCTCGACAGCGGGCGGTATCCGTTGCGAGATGAATCGTTGAGTGTACTTTTCGCGCGAAATCATTTTGCAGCGTTGTACGAACGAACACATGAAAGATTTGCTCAGCAAAATCGAAATAGTCGCTCACCAACTGTTGTAAATGCGAAAAGACAGAATAGAAGTGGAATTAAAGGCCTCGAAGTTCTTCTAAAGGCGAGTGTTGATTTTGTTTATCGACAAATTAAGTTCTAGTTGATAGTTTGTTGAGTTTGTGGTTGTTTGTGCATATACTACTTATTAACCGAGAGTGAGGTCATTACAGGGGAATCTCAGACCGAGGCCTTGATGTATTGACCGAGCGATAGCGAGGTCAATACATCAAGGCCGAGGTCTGAGATTGCCCTGTTATGAGCGAACGGACGAGGTTAATAAGTTATTTATTATATGGCCTTTTAGCGCTATTCTAAAAATATCTAAAAAAAAAACACTGAGGTAAAACTCGCTCTCGCTCTTTGTGGCTCTCTTTTTCGCTCATACTAATGAAGTATCATATGCTAATATTTTTCTTTCAGTTATTGAAAAGATAGTTACATTTTGTCGGTATTTATTGTCATTTTCGCAATTGCGCTAGTAGCTTTTACTCACAACTCAAAAAACCGTCGAGCCGAGAAAATTTTTCATAATGCCCGGTCATTACAAGAAAATAATGCCCGCTCAGCAGCCAATCAGAGCGCGTGTACTATTGTAGCCATATAATAATTTGCAATCATTTGCACGCCATTTTAATACGATAAGCTGCGCCGGTTTTAAACTTCAATTTTGAGTAAAAACTCCTTTTATCGGCCACTTCTTTGCCAAAACAAAACACTAGTTGCCATCATTCAAGAAAATGAGATTCGTTAATTAAAAACAGCCAAAATAATTCTGACAATATTGTGCCGTACGTCCAAGCTTCGCATTTCATTTAGTTTCACTTTCGCACTGTTTATCACCAAATAATTATGCTGGGAATCAACGCAGAGCTTATTAATTCGTTAAATACAAGTGTGTATAGCTATACCGAAACTGTCTTTCCGTCATCAGATAGTTTTTTTTTTCGGGAAATTCTCAAACTTGGCATCCTGCGAACAGAGTTCTTTATCAAAACATTCATCGGGAAGCCGGAATCGGCGTTAAGTTTTGTCAATGATAATGCTTTGGCTCGATTTTACATTTATGATATATTTACTACTTCAATTTCTTTGATTGAATCTCTTCAGTGTTAATTTAATATGCTGAACCTTTCTGTAAATACAGCATTTTACACTCTTGCTAACCCGTCGATCGACTCAACATTGAAATTAAATGGCGCGCGTATACAAACAAAGATTTTGTGACACAATCTTTCTAGGTTTCTTTTAAAAACAAATAAAGTGGGAAAAAAATAAAAACGTTATTCACCAGCCTAGGGGCCTCTTCATATGATCCCGGTTGACCGGGCTGGCCCAGTTACCGAGATCTCGGCTCACTCCTATTTTCTTGTAAAATTTTGGATGTGTTCATATGAGAAGGTGGACCAGCCCGGTTACCGATATCTCGGTTTCTGCAACCGAGATCTCGACAACCGGGAAGAATATTTAGTAAATAAACCCCTTCAGGCGGCTGGTATGTCGGCGGATAATGCCCGCGGCTGAGAGATTGTCCGAAAAATAAACATTTGGCCGAGAAGCGAAGCTTCGAGGGCAAATGTGAAATTATGAGGACAATCTCTCAGCCAAGGGCATTATCCGCCGACATACCAGCAAGCCAGAAAGGGGTTTATTTATTTTATAACCCTCTGATTAATTTTCACCCGACTCTCAGAAAGCACTTGAAAAAAAAAAAGCCAGTGGCGATCGGATGACGATTGCAAATGACGTTAGCAAGTACCATTGATTGGTTGAATTCATTTTATTCAAACTGTGATTGGATTAAAACTTGACAGATTGTCATGTCAAACATGCTCTCGCAACGCCCCCTAGATCAAAAACTCGAAAACTCGGCGCTTTTATAATAATTTTACTATTGCGCTGTTCAAAGAAACCGGTCAAAAAACGTGTTAAAAGTCTTTGGGGGGAAATGAAATCAGTTCAGTTGTCTTTGGGTGGACTGAAAAAGAAATTACAGCCATGGAACACAGAATTTGCGAAGTTTGGAGCAGATGGATTCACATTGAAAGTGGATTGCTGGTGATGAACTTGACTTTGTTGCTGAATGGCGGCAGAGGACGTGGCTGAAAACGATGGAGTAGTTTGAAGAGAAACAGCTGAATGTACAGGCTGAACTGCGTTCTGCTGTGTGATAAACCGACTTACGATCGCGGATGATTCAAACTGTTGCTCGATGGTTGGTCGAGCATTGTAAGCCTCGATGGATTTATCACTGGCGTGGCCCGTTACGCTCTTCACTCGGCAATTTTCTAAACCGGCAGCTTTAAGTACGGTGACCGACGTAGCACGAATGCAATGGGGAGTGTAGACATGTGCAAGACCAGCTTTCTTGCACATGTCTGTGAGCAGATTTTCCAGCTTGTGTTTTCCCATCGGCACGTTACAATACCAGATCTCGTCAGACGCACAGAATGAACTCGCATTGTGGTTCTTTGGCTTTTGCCACAGGGCATCGCATCTTGGCTCCCTTTTCGCCAAATACTTCTCGAGGCAAGTCACAGGACAACGGGGATTTCCTGGCCATGCCATCATCACAGACTGAGTCTCGTCTTCGTTGTCGTTGATAGCACCAGGATGATTTTTCGTTGCTCTCTCGTTCAGGACGAAGTACTTCAGCCCACCAGTTGTTGTTTTCAGCTGTAAGTCACCCGGTTTCATCGCGCGTTGGTTCTCACGGCCTCTCTTGCCAAAGTAAAGAACTGTATAAAACCATGCTGTATTTACCAAACTCTCAGGACTATCCAGGCCGAGTTGGTTGGCGGCGTAAAGGGCTTCGAGGTCCTCACTCGAAATTGGGCGCTTGTGCTTAGTTGACGAAATCAACCCCTGCCGTGCGAGATCTTTCAGTGAAGCATCAAGAGCTTCGTTTGCCGGTTTGAATGCCTTATCTCTAATAATAGAAAACGGCTTTCTTTGAGGAGAACCAGATAAAAATCTGTCGAGACCGGAACGAATTGCTTTCATGGTGTTGCGACTGTACGGTTTTCCTTCAACATTTCTTGCTTCTACGTAAAAACGTTTCAACATGGCCGACAATTCTTCAGGATCCATACTTTCGAGAGTAGTTGGAATTTCTCTCTCTTTTCTCCATGCTAAAAGTTGGACAAGAACGATTTTTTATAGTAAGTACACTTTGTTGTAATTCTGTTTTGTAGCTTACACTATACGACAACTTTGAATGACTCAATTTGAGTTCGCGTTGACTCGTAACTTTTCCTTACCTTCAAATACGTTCACAGCATATTTTGCTGATTTTTTTGTATTTTCTGGAACAGCATTTGCTACTAGTTCCTTAATTTCACCGTCACTAGATTCAACAAAACGTGTACTTTGTTTTTCTTCCATAGGAAATTAAAGAATGTAAGCACTTTGAATTCTCTTTGTGTGTTCTTGTCACCGAAAAATCGGACGACAAATATCAAATCGGACGGGGGGTATTGCCTGATACCCGTCCTCCGATTTTGTACCACGTGATGCGTTTTGTCCAATGAGCACGCACGAAAATTAATGGGTGGGTTATAATTTCCCATATGAACGCTCCAGCCCGGTCGCCGGGACGCAACTTTTTTTCGGAAAATAGCTTCCCTTTCGTAATTGGGCGGTCCAAATGGTTTAATTTTGCCTTGTATCTATTTCCACTTCAGAAATATGCGAATTAGCTTTATTAATAAAGTTACATGGGTCAATAAAGCTACGATAGTCGCGAAAGATGCAACTTTATGTGTCGCCATTTTGCCTTCGTTTCTTGAATTTTATCCCCGTCAACCGGGCTAAAATTTTCCATATGAACAGAGGTCAAAATCCGTCCTGGTAACTGAGACAGCTCGTAAACCGGGCTCATGTGAAGAGGCCCCTCTAGGTCGGTCCGTATTGGGAAAAACTGTGCCCTCGGTCTTGGAACCGCCCTCGGCCTGCGGCCTCGGGCGGTATCCAAGACCTCGGGCACAGTTTTTCCCAGCGGCCGAGGGCGGTTCCAAGACCGAGGGCACAGTTTTTCCCAATACGGACCTCCCGGCTGGTGAATAACCTATATGGGAAAATATTCTTCCCGGTTGTCGAGATCTCGGTTGCAGAAACCGAGATATCGGTAACCGGGCTGGCCCACCTTCTCATATGAACACATCCAAAATTTTACAAGAAAATAGGAGTGAGCTGAGATCTCGGTAACTGGGCCAGCCCGGTCAACCGGGATCATATGAAGAGGCCCTAACTTTCGTTAAATTTTGTAACTTTTGTTTGAAGTGCATGTGCTGAACAAAGCAGACATAACACGTTCGCTACTGAAGTTAATAAGCTGATTTTTTTTATTATATTTGGAAGAACGAACCTCCAAAGATTAAAAAGTCCACCTTGATTAAAAGTAAGGAAAACGATTGATTGCTTTCACATTAGTTAATAAAGCACTATAAATATATTGGGTGAGACGTCTCTGTTCCGAATACAACCAACCATTGAAATTTATCCCATTGCATTTTCTCTCAGGTAACATAATGTAGTGTGAGTTACATGCATTCTTAGGGCCTGTTTACATGGAAGGCGGGTGCCCCGGCTAACCGAGTTACCCGGCTAACTGAGCTACCCTGGGCGAGCCAACTTTTCATACGTTTCTTTAGAGAACGCATCGAAGCGTTTACATGCAAGACGGGAAACCCGCCTTGCCGGGGCACTCGGTCTGCTTGCCCGGGGCACCCTTCTAGGCGGGATAGCTTTTTGCCATGTAAACGGTTATGACCGAGCTATCCCGGCTTCCCGGGATAAGTCTTCGCGCGTGTTCTTAAATTAAATTTGAAGTTAATGCATAAAATGCATAAATTCTGGACCCAAACAGTGCTATTTGACCAAAATTAGATCAAATTAGTTTTATCTGTAGGCTGGAAAACTTTTCTTTGAGCAACAGCTAATTAATTCGAAATTTTCGTAGGAATGATTATCCTAACTCACGAAACAACAAATTTAATTTCAAATTGGCGGTCAAAGTACTGTTAAATTTCGATTGGATTCCTCCATTAACGGACATACTAAAGTTCTAAGTGCTTCCACATCAAAATAAAACAGGTTTGAAGACGGCTAGCCTCGATTATTTAGTAAAAAGTCATATTTTTCTTCATTCATTTGGAGCTACATGGTTTTCTCACGCTGTGACACGCTTCATGACGCTGTCTCATCCCGGGTAGAAGGGCTGTGAATTCTGCATGTAAAGGCGGGCTATGTTTCATCCCTTCTAGCCGAGTAACTCGGTTAGCCGGGGCACCCTCCCTCCATGTAAACAGGCCCAGGGCCTCTTCACATGAGCCCGGTTTACGAGCTGTCTCAGTTACCAGGACGGATTTTGACCTCTGTTCATATGGAAAATTTTAGCCCGGTTGACGGGGATAAAATTCAAGAAACGAAGGCAAAATGGCGACACATAAAGTTGCATCTTTCGTTACTATCGTAGCTTTATTGACCCATGTAACTTTATTAATAAAGCTAATTCGCATATTTCTGAAGTGGAAATAGATACAAGGCAAAATTAAACCATTTGGACCGCCCAATTACGAAAGGGAAGCTATTTTTTTCAAAAAAAGTTGCGTCCCGGCGACCGGGCTGGAGCGTTCATATGGGAAAATATTCTTCCCGGTTGTCGAGATCTCGGTTGCAGAAACCGAGATTTCGGTAACCGGGCTGGCCCACCTTCTCATATGAACACATCCAAAATTTTACAAGAAAATAGGAGTGAGCCGAGATCTCGGTAACTGGGCCAGCCCAGTCAACCGGGATCATATGAAGAGGCCCTAAAGTAATGCCACTTGTGCACTGTAAGCAATTGTTGTAACCTATACTGACTGTGTAAATAATAAAAAAATCATGTAAGAATAAGCCGAGAAAGAAATTAAAAAATAAAGAAAAAATGTGTGAAAAAACGATAAAAATCCGATAATTTTGAAACATCTTTTTTTTTAATTTTCGGTCGTTTCTTAAGCTTTGGCTACCTGTGGTTACATTTACTAGTTTTACCACGATCGCTTACGTGCCTCTAGCATTACGAAACACAAAAATAACAAGCTAGAATATAAGTCGTATCTAGACACGAGTCCTGCATGTGATAATAATGTGATACAATGCTAGGCGAAATTTTGTATGTTTATCTGACAACGCCTTGGAATAACACGAAGTGTTTACGCATTTACTTCAGCCTAAAGCGAGATTGCGACACAACTGTTGCGAAACGACCCGACAAGATGGTTTTCTTGGTGCGTTTGCTGTGTTTTATCGTACTTTACATCCTTGTGGATTCAAATCAAGAACGCCAGGTAACGTGAAGTTAATCAATATTTTTGGTGGCTTAACATCTGCTAAACTATAAGCTAACTAGCCTCGGTAATCATCTTTCTGTTTCCGCCTACGGCTACCTTGTAAAAACATTGTTCTTGTTCGACCGTTTTATTTAAAAACCAAAGAGCTAAAAAGTCTTTTACCGCAGCAAATTCTCAAATAGAGTAGCTTTTTGAACACGGAGACGGCTACACAGGCTTTTAAAAAATACATTCTTAGGAGACAAGGAAATGTTCTTGATTGTTCCTGTGACCACTGCTTCGTTTGGTATGTGATATACGTACGCCTTTATTTTATTCTGCATACTTTTCTGAGCTAACAAAATATGGGCACCTGGTTTGACGAACGAAAGAATAGCTGAGATTTACGAAGACTGCGTGCAACATTTGGCTACGGGGCCGGTTGAAAACTGATTAAAAGACGCACCAACTTAAAGTGCATATGACAGGGTTTTTTCCTTGATTGCTGGAATCTACGCGAAATGCTGATCTGAACATCAAGAAATTCCCAAAGTCGTTTATTTTCACCACGCTTTAGCCGTTTTAAAACATGAAATTTCACTTCCGCTTGGATTAAAAACCGCGCAAGGAAAAAGGATTTGGGGCTAGACAAGCCGTGACATCAAAAACAGAACGGCTCACAAGAAACAGACAAACCAGAAAAATGGGGAGAAAAGCAACCGTAATATTCTTTAGTAAGTTCCCCGTTCGATTTGTCTGTTCGTCAGACATGCAGATTACACCAGTCTTTTACAGCAAATTCTCAAATAGAGTAGTTTTTTGAACACGGAGACCTACACAGGCTTTTATAAAATACATTCTCAGGAGACAAGGAAATGTTCTTGATTGTTCAGTTATTAACTATTTTTATTCCTGGGTGCGTTAAAGTAAAACTACATTTTTGTTGTCCACATTTATTATTGGACGACAAGGTTTTATTAGGACAACCAACAGTTTTGCAGTCTAAGTTCCGTATTTATGCTAAAAAACGAGTCATTGTAGATAGATAAACACTTGCCCATCGCCATTGCTTCCTTCTGTTCAATTTGGCTTATTTTTCTCTTTTGAAATAATGAAAAAAAAAAGCTTTTAGGCAATACTGAGGAGTCCTAGTTTATAATCTTAGTAACGTATCAGAAAGTACCCATCTCTTTCCTACCCTAGGCCTCGGCCAGCGTTCAGCAGCAGTCGTGTGGTTGCCATGGTAGAGATGGACGTGACGGTAGGTATTTACAAAC
Source organism: Oculina patagonica (assembly GCF_052425735.1). Taxonomy (NCBI): domain Eukaryota; kingdom Metazoa; phylum Cnidaria; class Anthozoa; order Scleractinia; family Oculinidae; genus Oculina; species Oculina patagonica. Next base: position 9,253,977 of record NC_135767.1, on the reverse strand, counting down.
TTGCTAAATTATCAAATTAAAATAAATTAAAATAAGTAAATGAATGAAATTAAACAATGGAGAATATTCTCACACGACATGTCGGTTAGTAAAAAAATCACTGTCGTAAAAACCATGTAACATATTTCAGAATACCACAGGATTTAGGAATTTAACCATCAAAAGATAAATATTTCAATCTATGGTAAGTTTGGTTTGGGAAAATGATTTCGTACTTCTCATTAAATTCTTCAGTATAGCACACAAACGATATAACGTTGTAAAATCATGGCAGCTTTGAAATGCGTGAACAAAAGTCAATCAGTCCACTGCAATTAAAATAACTCCAGTTCGAACTATTAGCATTATCTTAGCATAAAACAATATTTATCTCCACCTTTGCTTCGTCATGATATCTTGTTTGATGCTGTTACATATTTTAGACAGCTTTCCTAGTACTCCCTAAACCGAATTTGAAGTTGAACGAGCAAAACGATTCCAGTCCGAAGTTCCTATGCATGTAAATCTTAAATTTGTGCTACTTTGATTGTTCGGTGTAGTTGTTTGGTAGCCAAGTCAGGGAGTTACTGCTTAAGCGATAGGTTTAGAGCCTTGTTCGTTTAAAGTTGCCCATCGGTCTGCATGATCGGAAATTAACAGTTATTCACCTCAGTGTCGTTGAGTGTGGTGGACGACACTGAGGTGAATAATTGTTTTAGTATATACCACAAAAGTTGAATAACTTGCGGACTGAAACATCACTTTCGGTAAACAAAGCGACTGTAGCTGCTCGGAGGTGAATAGTACTTTGCTAATCACTTCCAAGTTAACCAACCAGCGCGCGCGAAAAGCACTATTCACTTGTGTGGTATATACTAAATGTGCCACTACGAGTCATTTGCAGACCGTCTGCACAAGCATGCGTGACAAAGTTTTTGTACGTTGGGGTGGAGGTAGGGAATTGCTTGCCTCCTACACATGCAGGCATTTCCATGGCCGATTGAGCGCGGATTCTGATCGGGAGTCGGAAGCTTGTGGATTGAGAGCATGCGCGAACTAGAATATCCCCTGTGATCGCGAGCGACTGGGGACGAGGCAGCTTCTGCCTTATCTTTGTGCATCAATCGCAAAAATCTGACAAAGCGTTGAGCAAGGGTTTTCGTTTTGTAGTTCGTGGTGGCTTTTTCTACAAAACGAGGACCCCATCGATCGATTTCGCTTAAGTTGGCACCTGATAAAGCGTTTATGACGGAATCAGGAAATAGAGTTATAATATTAATTTTAGTTGGACAAAAATCGAGTACCAAAATAAGTTAAATCCTATTGCGTTATTTTCTACCCTTTTTAAAAGAAAAAGATGTAAGCAAATTATCCGTGATAACATCAAAGCCTGAGAAAATGAATTTCAAGGTTCAAAAGAACCATAGGTATTATCTCACGTGTAACTGTTTTGTAAAATCGTCTTTTAAGCGATTCAGTGGAACTTCGAAATTTTGTTTTCGATGTTTGGTGTTGTTAGAAATGATCTCTTTTGATAAGATATTTGAAACAGTAACATAGAAGTTTGCAATAAGATGTAAATAATTTCGGTACATATTTTTGTCCAGTTAATACTCGAAGAATGCCTGGCGGATTTCGTCTTAAGTTCTTTAGTCAGGTTAACTGCTTGTATAGTTTGAAAGGCCTAAAATTAATGAAGTGTTCGTTTTTTGATCTTTAAACTCCAGTCTTCGTCTTGTAGACACCCCGAATCAAGTCTGGAGGTGACATCGAAAATATCGTTTATCGCGATAATTCAAAACTATTTGAAGAAAAAAATCTACATAGCGTTAATATTATAATAAAAAAGGAATTTGAATTTTTATGCTTTGCCGCAGAAAGTCGATCTTGTTTGATTTTTGTGGAAATTTTAGACGGATCGAAAAAGACCAATTACTGTTGAGACAAACGGCTAATTTTTTTTAGAAACCTACTTCTTTTCACGTAGTCCTGATTTATGGAATTAAGACAAACTGAAGAAGGCAAAGTTTTGCATGATGAACGATCTCAGCTATTTTAACTATAGAAACTTCATAAGAGTCTTCTATTTCCATTTCCAGACAACACAATCGATGGACACCAACTTTTTCTACTTGAATCTGGAGGTGTCTTCTTCATACTTCATAAACTACTGATATTCCTGGGTTCAAACCATTTACTAATCAATGCAAAGTTTTTTAACAAACAAAGTGTGATTTTATATCAACCCTTGACATGCAAGTTTACATGAAGATACATTGATTGACCCACAGACTATTAAAATTGAGTAATGGTAGACTTTTTATTTGTAGGAAGAGATGGCTTGATTGGAAGGAATGGAGATAAGGTCAGTAGTTTGTATGTTAGTATTTCCAAGTCCATCCCACACGAGCGTTTCACTTTACATTCCGACTCATAGGGCCTGTTTACAAGCAGGTAGGGTACCCTAGTGCTAGGGTTACCCTAGCAGGAGGATTACCCTAGCGCTCCCACATTTCTTCTTTTTTTCATCGACGTGTTTACAAGGCAGCTAGGGTTAACCTAGTACTAGGGTAACCCTAGCTGAGTGCTAGGGTTACCCTAGCGCCAGGGTAACCCTAGCGCCTTGTAAACACTCTGCTAGGGATAACTCGCCTACCCGGGACAACTTTATTTTGGCTCCAAGAAGCTAAATATGTTTAAAAATACCGACAAAAACAGCGAATTGTGACCAAGAAACATCGTGTTCATTCAAAATTTGTCGTATTTTTTATTTCGAATAACAGCTTCTTACGACAAAATTTTACAAGGTTAACTGAAGCGTAACCGGTGTAAGTTGACCCGGGTAGTAGGGTTACCCTACCTGCGAATTTTGCTTGTAAACCTGGGCTATCTTCTAACCCTCTTGCTAGGGTAACCCTAGCACTAGGGTTACCCTACCTGCTTGTAAAAAGGCCCATAGTGAAATTATTTCTCGACGAGTACTTTCTGTTCTCACAGGGTGAGAAAGGAAATCCAGGAAAGGATGGCAAGAAAGGCGAACCAGGAATATGCGATATAAAGGTTTGCAATCGAATCTAAAATTTTCCTATTATACACTCATGTCATAAATGATTACTCAAAAAACTAATAAAAATAAAGAAAAACATGAAATAATATGATAAGCTCAATGACAACGTGTTTGAAAGTCAACATACGAGGAAGCCAACGCAAATATAATTTAATCAGAAAAAGCATATTGGGAAATTTTTTTACCTTGAAAACTATTAACGGTATTTTGAGATTTACTAATTTGAAAGTAATTTTGCACAAACATAATATAAAGTTTCGTTACATAGCTTCTTTTCACAAATTAATTTACCTTGTAGGAACTAACAGCGATCAAGGCAAAGCTTAAAGACCTTACTCAAGAAGTGGAGCGACTAAGAAATGTAAGAAACCAACTTTTTCTTTGTTGAGAATAGCAGAAAACTAAAATTAGTATGAGTAGCAACACAAAATAAGGCCAGAGCACTTCCAAAAAGTGCATACAAAACGCTACAAACAATTCGCAAGGTACTATGAAAGGTAAATGTTTCGATCCTCTTGTTGGAGTTTTCGTTTATCAGTGTTTTCACGCATTGTTTGCTTCTGCTTCACCTTGCATCGCATGTGAAAAATATATCGTATAGTCAGTTTTCCAACATGTTTGTACAAAATCCTTTCACATAAATTTCAAGGTTCGATTTTTGCTACCGTGCCTGCTGTGAATTGAAGTATTGTTATTTGGATTATAAGCTACCCTGCCACTAATTTCTGTCGGAGCAGACGAGCAGTTTTGTTGATATAATTTGAAACATGAAATGGGCACGTGTGTCATTTGTTCCAAGAATTCGCACCTTTATAAGGGGGGGGGGGGGGTAGGGGTGTCCTCAGTGATATGGAAAATGGGACGATATCAATTTTTCGTAGTTTTTGTCGGGGACCAATTCTATATGCCGCGAGGCTAAAGAGGCAGATTCTTTTCACAACACCCGCTCTTTCGAGACAAATATAAGCTTTTAAGAACACTTATTTGAGAAAGTGAATCAAACTTGGAAATGAAATATTGAAACACCCCTTCATTTTTTGTGTGGAGGTAGGTTACCTTCGGGGATGAACAAAAACGAGCATATTTTGATTGACAGATCTATTGTTGCCATGGTAACCGCACTTAGTCACGCAAGCCTCAGGTTCATGTTTTGAACTAGAATTTCACTCTCAAAATATAAAAATATACGAGTCTAGTTCTCTAATAAGTGTGAACCAAATCAAATGAAATCCCAGCACAAAGTAGAGTCATTCTTCTAGTTTATAAAAATTATCGTGAAATTATTTTGCGATTTATGAACAAGGACAAAACTGTCACTTTATCATAGTGTCTGTCGGCCATTTTGACAAGTGGGAAAACCAAGCACGACCAATTTCGCAATTTCTCACAAAGTGCTCAATTTCTTGAAACCAAATTAACAGCAGAATTAAAACGGTTATTGCAGTTTCTAAATATCATAAAATATTTTTGGGGAAAGTTGTATTTTTGCCATGGGCGTTCAATACATACAAGACAAATTACAACTGAGTTGTAAGATTGGCCATTTTGAGGGCCGCACAATTTCGCCTAAAATGGCGTAATAAAGATGAAGTCAGCTTTAAAATATTTTCTTTCACCTGGTATTTTACTTAAATATGACTAATACGGTTTTGGGCTCGCGAATTTGGTGAAAACTAAATTAACACAAAAGCCTACCTAGCAAGTTTTGGAAATTTCTTCAGGACGACTTGTCGCGAGTGTTTCGCCTCCGCTTCCTCCATTTTCTTGACCAAATTAGGCACAGCTACCAGCAAAAAGCCAAATCTAACAGTTTGCCACATTAAAATCCATTTTCCCTGCTTTTGGACCACAACTGATGATACATTATAATCGGCATGCTTGATAAACAAGAGTTCGCCATTTCACACTTCCCTGGTTTATATCGCTGGCCGAGTACCAAAATGCATTATACTGTCCATCCAGAGAGTTAAATAAACGCTTCGTGGTAACAGTACTCGGTAAATACGTGCCTGGGAATAATCCAGTCGAACATGCTTTGCTAAAATCGAAAGGTACGCGTTGATAGTGAAGCGAAGGACTTGGTGTTGACAAGGAATTGTACACCGGAAATGAGAGTAGCAAGACTGCTGACCGGATATACTTTCAAAATGTAACTTTTGGTTTTCTGTTTTGTTTGGTTTGATGACTTTAACCGTAACCTTTTAAATACACTTAAATGTTGCACAACCTTTAAATTGTTTCTGGATTTGTTTTTACTTGTTCATTTGTTGTTCGACATAAGTGATATAATTTAGTGCATGTTCCGATCTGTCACTAATGCACCAGTCATTTGAAATCCCCGACCCCCCCCCCCCTCGGGCATGAGCGGGGCAAAAGCGGGGCTTTCACCTCAGATTCACTCCATTTTGGTCTCCCACTATGCGGGGGATGCGCCAGAAATCACGGTCTTTGCATCCCAGACCAGGGGATAAAGCGGGGCACTCACTCCATGGTCAGCGGTTTGCATTTTTGCGCCACATGGTAATTTCGCATACATTATTTATGTCCACTTGCTCAAGATGAATAAATTACCAATACTGAGTGAAATACAACTAAAAACTGTCCGCAAGATTTGAGAAAATTCCTTTTACGTTAAATGTTAGTTTGACAATAATAGCGCATTAAAGACGCTGGAGACATTAATTTATGATAGTTTAAGTTGCCGGAGTTAGAATACAATGTACCGGTAATAAGAAGTTTCTAGTTTTAGAGATCCATTAACAGAGAGCCAGCTGTTCAAAAAACACAGAGCATATTGTAATATCATCCTGCATTTCCATATAAAGTTGAGTTGGAAATTTCAAATAGTGGTCTTCTTCCTTGTCCATCGGGGATCCTTTGCAAATGTATTCCTAGCTGCTATGAAATATAATGTGTTCATTGCACGGCTACCAACGTTTTTATCATCCCTTACTGTCATCCCTTGTTGTGCTTGGCTATAACAAGTTTTCTACATGAATTACCATTTGTGTGGATCATATAAAGGGGCGGGGGAGTTCACCATTCACTTTTCTCCCAGGGGCCGGGGACTTCACTTGCTTTCACTTGCCAAAAAAGTGAATGCCCCGCTCATGCCAGAGGGGGGAGGCGGGGGTTTCAAATGACTGGTGCATAATCTGGGCGCAAGGGTACACATCAGAAATAACGAAGTTGGAATATTTAATCACCGCCTGCCAATTAGTAAAAAAGCAGTAAACTTGTCGAGCCACCTCTGCTTCTAAAAAATATTTTTATTCTCTACGTCGATTTTTTTTAATTAATTGTTACACGTATTTGGTGCTTTTCCCTTTTTTCTCTTTGATGGGGGAGTATCTGACGGGAAGTATATTTATCAACTTGTTCTGAAAAGAAAATTTGCATATTGGAGAGTGAGGTAAATAAACAGGTCAAGTCGAAACAGTAAACATGGCCGAAAGAGAGAGGCAGAGCTAGAGAATGAAGAAAGAGCAGAGATTATTCATCAGGTTGCTGAAGAAATATCTACTTCGTTAGCAGCAATGGAAGTAGACGAGCAAGCTGTGTCCGAAGTGGAAAGCTGTTTAACCTACAAGAAAATGGCCTTGTGTTCCATGAACAAAGATCAACTCTGTGCAAAGCTTACACTGCCAAATCTGAAAAGCATATGCCGTAAGTACGGCGTTCAGGGCGTGTCTGGGGGCCGAAAGAAAGAGCCGTACGTCGACGCACTTTCCAGTTTCGTATCCACATGGCCATGTAATTTGCATAGAACATAGTGAATATTCTAGCATTTAGTTTAATCATTCCCCCACCGCGGAGCACTATAGATACGTGTCGCTGTGAAGGATGTAGCTTTCAGGCAATAGAGTATAGTAATCAACGAGTCTTATCTGACCTCTGGTAACATCATAGTGTAGTTAAAGTAATTACCTTAACAACTTCTGGTATTGCAGCTATAAGGGGCAGTCGTAGTTTAAAGAGAACAATAGGGGTCACGTGACCAAGACTTACCACACTACGGAGTGAGAGCTAGGGTTATGCTTAACCCATAATAGTACCTGGATTTGGGTTGCAGGTTTGTGGTTTATGGTTTAGGGTTAGGGTTGAGTTGTTGGGGTTAGGGTTAGATTTAGGCTCAGGGTTGCAGTTTGGGCCTGGGCTAGTCACGTGACAAGCACTCCTACCACACTGGATCACCTTAGTTGAAGTAAGTGTAGCCTTGTGACTGTATTGGACCTAAGTAAAGTTTCTGGTCAAGCTACAATTTCAAATTAAATTATTTACTCCCTCTTGCTTCGATTTTGTGCTGTGGTCTGATTTTTATTATTTGAGGGCTAGTGCCATGACCACCCTCCCCCCTAACTTCTTGCCCTGTGCTCAAGTTGACACAAACATTTGAAGAGGGACTAGTATTGATGAGCCTTGCATGTTTGAAGAGTCTCCAAACTCGAAAGATGAATTGACTGACAAAGAGTATTTTTGGTTAAAAGAATGCGACGCCTTTTCCAGTCTGTAACAAGTTTATCAGTATAAAAATAATCCTGCACAGTATTTTGGAGACGACCCAGAAAAGACGAGGTTTTTTAACTGTTGTTGTTGTTTAAGATTCAGCTAATAACAAAAACGGCGTAGCCTTTAACGAGGACAAGGACGTCGTTACGAAATATGCTAGTTTCTGACCGATGTATGCACCACTGTGTTTATTCTTGTGCAGCTGCGTCTGAAATGCAGATAACAGTCATGACACTCATCGTCAGTAAAATAAAGGTTCAACTTCTGTGGTACGATTGTATCTGGAAATTATATCTTCGTTGTTATTTTGTCGCTGTAAAACCATCCACCTCTAATACCAGATCGACAGACAAAATCCCATAGCCAAAAGAACCACGAGATATCCTAAACACACTTACATCCGGCGCAAAACCATTTGTATTGCGTTACATCCGGTCAGCAGTCGCGTCTCCTTTAGTTCCGGTGTGTTCGTTTAGACAACATTTCAGCAATCGAGCTCGCACTGCTCGATTTCAGCCAAAAGTATCACTCTTTGTTGTTCTCAGATAATACATTTACTAAGTACAGTGATTTATTTAGCTTTTTCGGTGGACTGTGCTTAACAGTTTTGGTAATCGACGGCAGAAATCACAAACATTCATCACGGATGTGTTTTTGCATGGCGGCCAGCTGTTGTTTATCGAGGCATGCGGATTAATGCAACATAACTTGTGGTCTGGAACGCAGACAAATGGATGTTGATGTGCCAAACTATTAGATTTGGCCTTTCTACTAGTTTCTGTGCTCAATTTGGTCAAGAACATGGAGGGAGCGGAGGCGAAACCCACGCGACAATTCGAGACAAGTCGTCCTGAAGAAATTGCCAAAACTTGCCAGGTAGGCTTTTGTATTAATTTAGATTTCACCAAATTCGCGAGCCCAAAACCGTATTAATCACATTTAAGTAAAATACCAGGTAAAAGAAAATATTTTAATGTTGACTTCATCTTTATTACGCCATTTTAGGCCAAATAGTGCGGCCATCAAAATGGCCAATCTTGCAACTTTTTGTAATTTGCCCTGTATGTATAGAACGCCCACGGCGAAAATATAACTTTCCCCAGAAATATTTTATGATATTTAGAAACTACAATAACCGTTTTAATTCTGCTGCTAATTTGGTTTCAAGAAATTGAGCACTTTGCAAGAAATTGCGAAATTGGTCGTGCTTGATTTTCCCACTTGTCAAAATGGCCGACAGACACTATGATAAAGTGACAGTTTTTTCCTTGTTCATAAATCGCAAAATAATTTTACGATAATTTTTATAAACTAGAAGAATGACTCTACTTTGTGCTGGGATTTCATTTGATTTGGTTTACACTTATTAGAGAACTAGACTCTTATATTTTTTATATTTTGAGGGTGATTTCTTGACTCAAAACCTGAACCTGAGGCTTGCGTGACCAACTGCGGTTGCCATGGCAACAATAGATCTATCAATCAAAATATGCTTATTTTTGTTCATCCCCCAAGGTAACCTACCTCCACACCAAAAATGAAGGGGTGTTTCAATATTTCATTTCCAAGTTTGATTCACTTTCTCAAAGAAGTGTTCTTAAACTTAACGAGTTCGTAGTGAAACTTTATTTGTGAGTTTTACTGTACATACCCAGACGGATGCTCATTGTGCTGTGCCGTGCCTTTTATGCAAAAACCATTAGTATTATCAAGGCGGCAGGGCTTCCAGGCGTAGTTATAAATTCGGTGAGCTTCAGTCATTTTATTTCACCTGTCGAAGACTGTAGATCAAACAGTCGAAAGCTTAAATTTAAAAAAAAATTGTCGCAACGTTTTTAAAATCTTTAGGAGGGTTTATCATTGCTACGTCCCCTCAATAGTTTCGAGTAAAAAAGCATCTGATTAATGATAATTGATTGTTATTTATAGATCTCATCACAGCAGCCTAAAATGACCCCCTGTAATCAAGGTAAGATATATGTTTGTATTCGCGGCTAAATGCTACTTTTCCAGGGGCGTAGCTAGCCTATAGACCTATATTATTTTTCAGCTTACTCGCATTTTTAAAATTTACAGGAGAAAAAATTAAGGTTATGCACATTCAAGATGAAAAAAGAAAGGAATTTTTAACATATCTTAGCATAATCTATTTTGCAACCCCCCTTTCCTGATGCAAACTGTGGAGCCTTCTGGGTTATCCAAGTGACAGGCAAACGCAAAATGGCCTGGAGCTGTTAACAAATGAATGTGCGGTTATTTATTACGAACGAGCGAAAATTGGCGCAATTTCTTGTTATGAAATGTTAGAATTTAATAGGAGCTGTCTTGATGTCAAAACCTTCCCCAATGGACTTACAACTCTTCAAAAGACTGGCTACACCCCTGATTTTTGCCATTTTCGTTACTACTTTTAAAATGAAAGCACATAATCAAAAGATCTTTTTAATATTTAAACAAAATTTTTAAATACGCGAATGTTCTAAAAATGCTTAACACAACATCCCCTTTTGGTCTGTAAAATTTGAAATCCTTCATTCGAAGACTTAAATTTTAGTCACAAATGCTCTTAGAATGCAGTGAATAGCATCTCAGTAAACTTATCCTGTAGAATATTCACCGAGGAGCTGAGGTAGGTATGCAGCTGGGACCTCTGCTTACGAGAGATGTCAGTTAACACAGTAGGTTCGACTGTATATAACAAGTTTAGTCCTGTGTTTAAAAAGAATATTCAATTCACCCATAAAGCATTTGTTATTTATCCGTAGACTGTAAGCAAGGCCTTCACTTCTTTGAAAAGTTCCAAGAAATACCCACAAAAGGAGCAGCAGCTGTCAAATCCTTTTTAATTGGTGATGATCTTTTTTTGGTGTTTGCAAACTACCATGGCGACAAAGCAGGATATAAAGCCAAGTCTGATGTTTACAAAATGGAAAACGGTCGTTTTGTCCAAAATCAAACGCTTTCCACACATGGTGCTTATGGCATTGAACACTTCGTAATAGACAAAGTGCACTACATGGCCATTGCAAACTATTATGATGGCGGCTATAAACAGAACTCTGTCATCTACAAATGGGGCGGAGGCAAGTTTGAAGAGTTCCAGCTGATTTCAACTAATGGTGCTACTGGCGTCAAATTTTTCACCATTGAAGAAGAACATTACTTGGCAGTTTCGCAATACCATGACGGCAGTACTTATTCAATCGACTCGTTTGTCTACAAGTGGAAGAAAGGAGGGTTTGTGAAATACCAGAACATTCCTACTACTGGTGCCACGGCTTGTGATTCATTCGTGATCGCAAACGAGACTTACCTTGTCTATACAAACCACTATCACCCTCAGAAGAACTACAACACTGAGTCGAGCGTGTACAAATGGTCGGGAGGACATTTTGTAAAGTTCCAAACCATACAAACACAAGGGGCATACAGTGCAAAATTCTTTCGCGTCCACGACCATATCTTCCTCGCTTTTGCCTTTTTTTATACAGGTAGCAGCTATAATACCAAATCGCCTGTCTTTATATGGGATGACACGAAGTTTACCTTATTTCAAGAGATTTCATCACCCGGTGCTATTGAGCTGCATCCCTTTGAAATGAATGGTGCAATGTTCCTCGCTTTTGCTAACCACCAAGGAGACAACGGCGGATACTTGCCTCGGTCACATGTTTACAAGGCTTCTGGAGCACAGTTCAGTCGTTACCAAGAGTTGGAAACTTATGGAGCTCGAGGAATAGACACTATTGTTCACAAAGGCCAGAGTTACCTTGTGTTTCCTGATTACTACAAAACCCATCGCAACGTTGCGAATAGCTTTGTTTACAAATTTGTGTAGACTGCGTATTACGAAATGTTTAACAAATGAGCAGCAGTGTTTTAGAAAATTGGACGTTAAGTAAAGCCGTCTCTTTATCAGATTTAAAGGTACTCATTAACTGCGCTGCGCAGTTCTTGCCCTGCACGTCCTTTTTTCGACGTTTTTGCTTGTTTACAAGCAAAAATGGTAGAATAGGGGTTAGTAGACAAAATTTGGAACCACATATTTGCAAACTCTCAAGGGACTTTTTTAATTTCTCAAGGGACTGTTTTAATTTCTCAAGGGATTACTTTCCGCTGTGGGTGATGAGTATAGCTAACTGTCGTGGGTCGTGGGTCGTGGGTGGAAGTCGTGGGTCGTGGGTGTGGGTAAAAGTCGTGGGTAACAAAAAAGTCATAAAAAAATACTGAACAAACATTTGTGAGGAAATAGTTCGTGTATGGCTAGTCTGACGCAGAGTTTCGACCCGGCTCAGAGGTCTTTCTGCTTAGCAAACTTGTTGGGGTGTCTGTAATACCAGGAACACCACAAAACACACTGGAACACCGAAAATGTTTAAACACAGATAAAAAAATGATTTGAATAAATTAAAATTAACGTTAAAAATAAGGTAAAGATTGATTGCTCACAACTGGATTAAAACTAAAGACTTTGGATGATATCAACGAAAAATTCCGTAGTCGTCCGAAAGCTGCCGAACATTTCCGAAGTCCCGTGACGCTGGTCGGTTTTCATTCCAGAGACGGGAAGAACATGGGCAAACATTTTGTATTTTGTCTGGATACAAATGCATAGGCGTACGGGCCGGGGGGGGCTGGGGGGGCTGCAGCCCCCCCAAATTTTGGGCAACTCAGATTTTTTGGGCAGCAAGAGTTATTTGGGCAAAGCCAGTTTTTAAAGTAGTTTTCTTTATTTTCTATTTTAACCTGAAGTCGGCGTGGTTATTATTTTCTTGACAATTATTCTTCGAAAAAATTGCAGACAACTTTTTTGCGATTAGATTTCTGCAAAGAAACTAGAATGTTCATGAAATGCCAACGGGAACAATTTTTCTGACACATGGCCCCAGACTAAATGTGAGACCAGATTCACTAACAAGATTTACCCAAGATTCCTTATTTCGAGAGGCGCTGATATCTTCGTAACTGTAGGACGTAAATTTCCGGCGGCCACCATTTCAAGGAGAGACGTCAGTGAGAATCGATACATCCAGAAAGAACGTGGAATCTAGTCCCCCAATCTAGTGAGATGTTAAATTTAAAGAACCGGTGAATGGACAGTTTGATGAATGCACCAAAGAAGCGTTGCTTGTACGTGGAACTGAGCCAGCAGTTATTGTGAACTTCCTTTTCTAAACGTTTTATAACAAATAAATTCATATTTCCTTTAATAATGGACACAATGATGGTCACTCGATCAATTTGGGAAATTTATGTCACGGTAAAACACCACCCTGATAAAGAAAGCTTCTCCCTCGTTGCTAAATTTTACAAAATCGACGGCGAGATTCTGAAAGCCGAGCAGAAAATGTACGCGAGTTTTCGTCGTTTGCGCGGATTAGGCTACATGACTGTTTCAGAAATGCTGAAGACAATGCACGAGAATGTTCTTTTTGATATGTCTCCAAAGTTTTCTTATGTGGTACATATCCTCGCAGTGCATGATACTTGCTACATCGTGTTCTGCAGAAAGATCATTGTGTGCATTGCGCAGATTGAAAACTTACTTCAACAGCACCATGGGGCAACGTGTCAGTAACATCGCACTTATTAACATTGAAAGGGCATACGGTATGCCAAATCTGTAGTCAACAATGAAAAGATCGTATCATTGAAATCTTCGGCCGTCTAAATGGCAGATAGCTATTTCTTTTAAGGTGATTTATGAGCTCATATATATGATAAATTCATATGCAAGAACTGCACGAGAATATTTTCTCTTCATATGTAGACCTATGGTAGCTTATATTACCTTATTGTTACTTATTTTCGCGGGCACTTAATTTCGCGAAAATGGAACAGGAATATTTCGCGAGTCTTAATTTTCGCGATTTGGCCAAAAATACGTAATTAGCATAAAAAATACAATAGAAATCGATTAGAATTAATTTTCGCGGGTCTTTAATTTCTCGATTTTTTGAAAATCGCGAAAATTAAGTCCCGCGAAATAAGTAACAATAAGGTAGTGCATCGCAGGACCCTCGTTTCTTCTCGACTTTTTCGTAAAAATTTGGGCAACTTGCGATAATTTTTTGGGCAAATGGTTCACCGCCCCCCCTGGCAAAAAATTGCCCGTACGCCTATGTACAAATGTCTCTATCATAAAGAGGGCACAGGATTCGTTACCCGTCTAGATGAGTTACCTTTCGTAATGCGTCACTCAGAACGCGGTACATATTTTAAACCTAGTCCTCAGCCCGTAGCCCGCGTTTCACTCCTAAGTCCGTGAGGTGAAAAAAAAAAACACAAAACAAACAAACTAAACACTCAATTCAAATAGTAGCAATATACTAGCCTGTGTACTGCCGTCCCCCTCCCTGTTCCCGATTTTTTTAGGGGAGGGGGCGGCTGTATACAGGCTACAATATACATGCTCGTTATAAAGATAAGCTCAATAATTTGGAAGAAGTATAGGCACAGAATTATATGCAATTCGGCGGGTGTCGATTTAAAAAGAAAGCTCTCACAAACTCACTCACTCAACTCTCACAATTCCAAGTGTGTTATAGTTTGTCGTAAAAATGTTGGCTGCAACATTTCCGCGTCCGAATCGAACATTTTGTCGCATTGGCCAACAGGCGAAGCCATTGGATCTACTTTTAAATATTAACCAAACAGAAGCGCCTTTTTGTAACCGCAAACGCGACCATTAAAATTTCCCACGGTAAAAATGTCGTTCAGTCTGCAATGCACAATGTCACGCAATATTTTTAAGTCACGGTTCTTGTGGGGTAGGGGGGGGGAAATCCTAATCGTAACGCAGAATATAAAATAAAAATTCCTATAAATTTTTAAATTGAATTGAATTGTTTTGTTGATATGTGTTTAAACATTTTCGGTGTTCCAGGGGTGTTTCGTGGTGTTCCTGTCCTGGTTTTACAGACACCCCAACAAGTTTGAGGGTCCCTTGACCGGGTCGAAACTCTTCGTCAGACTAGCCATGCACGAACTACTTTCCTACAAATGTTTGTTATCCTCTCTTGTTTTTTTATGTTTTTTTTTTGTTACCCACGACTTTTACCCACACCCACGACTTTACCCACACCCACGACCCACGACTTCCACCCACGACCCACGACCCACGACAGTTAGCTATACTCGTGGGTGATCACTTGCGATTTCGTGGAAAAAACGTGACTTGTCACATTTACAAACGTTATATAACAATTTTAAAAGTGACATGTCAGCTTTCTTATCTCAACGCACGTGTTTCTGAAAGGCGATCTATAAAAAGCGTCGCACAAACAATGGATTGCGTAACTAAAACACGAATAAATAATCACTAGCACTTACATCGCGTTGAGAGCAATGTTGCATGAATCGGCTTTACAACATGCGATCGTATCTACGCAGTTCGAGTGGAATTTCAGTCAAAGACAGCAAAATTCTTTCGTATTTCATCTTCAAATATAATTCGAAAGCATTCACTGTATATGTGGCTTTTGTTTAATCCTGGGTCTTGATATCCGACCCTCGCCGAGCCTAGACAAAACGCAGCTTGAGTGTAACGATTTGTTTACGCAATGTTTTCTCCGACAGTAGTCGGAAATATCCGTATTGTTTTTCGTGCTTTTTCATGGAGCAATCGTAACGATACGGCCTTGAACACATTGAACGGCGGTCTACCTATAACAATTCAAATATAGCGTCGCAAAAACAAAGCGTCGAACGCATATTTTGCTGTTTCATCTGTTTCATTTCCGTAATCGACTGCCTCGAAAGGTCCTTGCAGTTTTAAAGTATAGAATTGTCAGATCTCGCTGAAATTTGCACTGTTTATTTGTGTAATGTTAAGGAATATGTGTATAAATACCCGGCGCGAACGAGCCTTTTTTGACAAAATTATATGGCTGCATTTCCTCCGCGAAGATAGGAAATTGTTAAATTAAACTAAAAAGAAACTGTAATGATAAGTTCGAAGAACAATGCACAGGATAAACCTTCGACTCGTACTTCATGCAAAAACGTCGATATCTCGAAGAGACTTTGATTTTTTTTTTCTCAGTGACCAGACTGGGTCACGCAAGGTTTAAAAGCTAGAAAACACTTACTAATGGGAAATTTTCAAATGCTTTGGTCTTAATAAGCATGTTCAGCGTGAGATGTCCGATTTTGAAGCGTTTTATTCAAAGAAAACACTAAAGTTTCATGCGTCGAAAGAAAAATATATTTCAGCGGGCCAGAATCTGTGAATAAATACCATTATGTTGGTGTTAAAGAATGTGCTGACATGACAAGTTTCACTTTCTATCGGCTAGACCTCGAGTCACGTAATTTTTCAAAGCTATTAATCAGCTACCTTCAAATCTTTGCGAATCCTTTGGTCTTTACTAAACAAATTTATTGCAAAGTATTTCTCTTTTAAGCGTAATCTATTTTTAGGCTGTGTTATTGAAAGGATTTTTTTAAAGATATGAAGACAAATTCCCTTCACAAACATGCCCTGACTTGTACCGCTTACGTCATTTGGTAGGCTAGGGGAATACCCTCTGTGCTAAAAACGGCTTCATCGTCCACGCGTGGGAATTCGGCCAGAATTTGCATAAAAGAAAAATAATTAATCGCGGCTGGAACTAGTCAACCATGAAATGTCACACAAGGTGTCTTTTTTATCATCATGTTTGTCACTCGCTACATTTTAACAACCGCCTATTGTAATACAGAAAGAGGGGCAAAAAATTTTGAATTGTTAAAGAGATTCAAAAATAATACTAACAGTCTAGAAACTAGATTGGGAAACATTGTCATTGGGCAAAATTTCAGTTCTGTGTATAATGTCGTTCCCACATTTGCAGGTAGACAAGCCGGAAGGCGAGATCTCGCCTTCAGCTTCGCCCACGAGATCTGAAAACGAGATTATTCTGTGCAAAGAGAGAATACTATCGAAATTCTCACGGATACTTACGTTCCTGGCGTGAAGCCAGACGTAATGAAATCAATATTCAGTTCTGTGCAAAGAGAGAATACTATCGAAACGAAATTCTCTCCTGGCCTGAAGCCAGACGTAATGAAATCAATATTCGGGGTTTGTTTCGAAAGCGGGTGTTTTTTTTAGGGCGACCATAATTTGTTTGAGGCAGGTTAGGGTAAGGGGGGGGTCAACTTTTATGGCAAAGGCTTTTTTTCCACTGTCAGGATGTGGAATTTTTTATTTATTTTATTTTTTCCCCATTTCACTTCAAGTTGTTCAATATTTTTTAGTTATCTTTTTTTCATTCCCCCGCCATGGCTCCCTTAGGGTGGTCACGTGACCAGCGCAGTTTTAAGCTCTAAGAGCTTCTTGTTAAACATATATTACTTTTGTGTTTTCTTTATGAATTATTGAATTTTTGAACGTAAGCAAATAGCCGCTATGAAATTTCGTTGTAGGTGATTTCAGACCTCAGTCTGAAGCATTGTGTCGTAATTTTTAAAGCAAACGCTTTTCACAATTTTGTGGAAGTTATATAAACGTAGCGCAACTTTTTGTTTTAATATTAAGAAGTCAAATAAATGTGTCGGTTGGTCGTTTAGCAGTCTTCCCTGACTATAAAATCACACCACGTATCGGTCTTAGATGTTTACAGGGATAGTATACCATTCTCACTCATTAATTATGCCGCTCATTGTCCGGCGTGGATAAGGTATGGGGAAAGATTGTGGCCGAGGCAATGAGTGACAGGGTGAGAAAGCACTATAGTTGTCTATTACGTCGCCGAAGGGGAGGTGGGAGGGTCGAAAATTCGCCCGGACTTCCCGGCTTGCGTATCTCTTTCGAAATGCCCCGAAACTAAGCAAAGGGATCTTTAAATACGGCGATTGTGCACGTGGTGATTAAGCATTACCTAACACAACTATCTATAAACAAATGGGGTTATGTAATCCACGCACTTCTGAATTCCGCGTCATAATTATGAATGAGAATAGGGTTTCATTTGTAACCGCATCGCTTTTGATGCAGCTACGCCTTTCGTTTACACGGTGCCTATCAAAACCGATATTGAAATACGGGTCAGTACGGAATACCGTAACATGAGAAGGGCGTAAAATGTATTATTTTATAGGGTAAACCACTTCCACTCGGAATGAGTTACTCCATTGGCTCATAAAACCAGGTCACAACACAAACCCTAGCCTAAGAAGACAATAGAGCTACTGGCGAACAAAAAGAGTTCCCAGAGAGATTGTGTATTACTGTTTTAACCAGTAACTAACAATAGTTTTATTATTTGAACCATTCCTGACTCGTCTATATATACAGTGTATTTACAGCCTACTTTGTCTTTTTACATGACGTTAACTTAGTGTTATTAAATACATATACAGGCAAGTATAAAAGGTGTTGTGAAACGCTAGTGATGACAAGTGGTGAATTAAAAATATATTTTACATTGATCACAGGTGCAACAACGATGACGTTGCATCCTCGGAGACCCAGGGGCAGTTAGTGGGGGCGACGGGTAGCTTATCGGGACAACGGGATTTTCGGGCGAAAGTTTACAACATAGAGCGTAACAGCCCCTGGGCACTTTGTCTTACCGAACCAGTTCCAGAAGCGTTTGAACTCCTTCCTCTTGATTGGCCACAAAAATATTTTTGTGGCCAATCAGCGAGGTTGACCAGAAGAGCGACTCTGATGTCTTCTTACACGAAGTTGTTTTCCTCATAGACTTGTCGTGGATGCTCTGTCCATCAATCGGATGCTATTACATGGAGAGTCTAAGAAAAAAATAAGCCTTAGACGACTGCCAGTTCTACACTGTTAGTTGCGCGCTTTTTAATAGTTATTCGAGTAAACAACAACTCTTATTATTTTTCTCTGTCGTTGTCCGACTTCTGGAACTTGCCACGGTCTGGGTACTTCACTGCACGGGCCGCGCGTTAGCGAAGATATCGCTGTCGTCACCTATTGTTATTTTGTTGCCAGCTTGACAGTTTAAACAAAGGGTTTTTGTTTAATTTGTTGGATATTTAAATAACAAAAACAAAACTTATAAACAAGAGGTGCTCGCGTATAGCTTTAAAAACTTTTGTTTTCCTTGCGCTATGCTACATTTAACATATTCCCAGGCCTCGTTGTTTTGTTTTTGTTTTGCTTTTTTATCTGAGACCCACGTAGTATCATCCGATGGACGGGCTTAACAACAACGACGAGTCTATGAGGAAAACAACTTCGTGTAAGAAGACGTCAGAGTCGCTTTTCTGGTCAACCTCGCTGATTGGCCACAAAAATATTTTTGTGGCCAATCAAGAGGAAGGAGTTCAAACGCTTCTGGAACTGGTTCGGTAAGACAAAGTGCCCAGGGGCTGTTACGCTCTATGTTGTAAACTTTCGCCCGAAAATCCCGTTGTCCCGATAAGCTGCCCGTCGCCCCCACTAACTGCCCCTGGGTCTCCGAGGATGATGACGTTGATGATGATGGCGACACGTAAATATTCTTGAACAGAACAGTTATTGAACAGGTCAAGGTCGTTCAAGCCCATCTGGCCAGTTGTAATTAAGTTTTAAAGTTGCCAAGAATATATTTTTTGTATGTTTTGGTCCTTTGGATTTTACTTTTTACGTATCTTATCTTCAAAAATAATCAAAATTGGCTAGAATGGAAAGAAAAATATGAAAAGAAAGGGAAAAAAAGGTGAATAGAAGAGAAAAGAAAAGAAAGAAAAAAGAAAACGAGAAAAGAAAAGGGGAGCGAAGTAAAGTGAGAAAGAAAAGAATAGGGGGGCTGGAAGGGTAGAGGTAAGCAGGGAAAGGGAGGGGAGATCGAGGAGAGCATAAATTAAAAGAATTGAGTTCATCAGTTTTCAAACAACCTACAAATCCAGATCCCAACTGGTCTTAAAGAATCCAAAATTGTTAATTTCCGTTAACTTTTAACGCGCCCAGCCTGGGTCCGCCACATCCCGTCTTATGTCCAAGAGTGTAAAAGACGACAAACAGTCTATGAATAACCAGGCCCTGTACTTTGGCGAGCGTTAAGGACGTTTTTGTTTCTTTCCAACTCTGAGATCGAGGGGATCTTCCGCATTCAAATCCATATAGATCCTCTGTCACAGTTAACATCAAGTTTGTTTTCCAAATGCGTTGTCTTTGTTGTATTTTTTTTGTAGTTTTTACAGATGTGAGGGCATTCTTCGTGAGATCTTTTCCTGGTCAATCCCATATTCAAGTAAGCGTTTCCATTTCCATCGTCTGAAAATCGTCGTTACATATCTTTGCCCTTCACCAGCACTCTCCAGCTCGCCAGTTTCTTGCTACTTGCTTGAGGACCCTCGTGCGACGCACGTGATTTTGCTTGTAATGAATCACCACGAGCACGTGCCCCACGTGACACGCGTAGTCCCAGCGCATGCGTTGCTTTCATCTTGGCTTCCATGTCCAGGATGTATTTTGGAAAAAGGCTTTTCTCGTCGTAACGCATCTGAAGATCTATGGAATTCAAGAGAAAAAGGGGCAACATTTCAGGTTTTTGAACTGAAGAAGCAATTAACTTGATCATCCCAAAGCACTCAGCCAGTATCATGATAACTACGTTAAGTAATTTTCTACCATGTGGCTCAACGGACGTTTCACTGCTTTCCAACCCTTTAGCCGGGAAAACGCCTAAATGATAGCCACAAAAGGAGATGGGTTTACAGGGTTCGAAATTTTTTCAGATTGAGTAGAGTCACTTTGACTGTTGCTTCACAAACTTTGGACTCATTTTGGAAAATTTGGAGTCAAAGATGATTCTGAAAAAATTCAATATTCACGACATTTAAACAAAAAGACTTGAAAGTTTTATTTTTGTGCAACATTACATAAAAGTAACTTTCAACAGGGTTAAAGAACTTTTTACTAAATTACATGTAGCTTGAAATCTGTTGAATCCAAAGTAACATTCTTTGTAATGACACACACACTAATCATACAAAAGCAACGTTACTTACTGTCAGTGACACTGGGTAGAGTAGGCACACTGGTGTCTTGGCTTCGACGCTTTCCCGCTGACCTCTCGATAAAATATTTTTCAGGATGAGCCACAAAGTCTGGCTTTTGAATGACACCTACATCTTGCAAATCTGACGTCTCTAATGACTGAAATATAAAATATGGATGCTGCACACAAACTTTTTTTGTACGTTTGTTTTTACTGTAGCAATGCAGAGAAAAAACGTCCCCTAACCGCTCTAGAGGGGAGATCATAACAGTTTTAAACAAGAAAACAAGGTTGCTTTTCCCTTTTAAAGTCGTAATCCACTACATTTACTTTTATACTGTTAGTATTTTTGTGAAAATGCGCCACTAAACAGCATTAAAACGTTAAAGAAATACACTTAATGTCATAACTCTGGTTTTTATGGTTTGGTATGAGTCCCCCCTCTCTAATAACTCATTTCTCTCTCTCAAAAGGGTTTTAAAAGAAATAAGACCTACCCCGGGAGAGAAGCTTAATAGAGTTTTACAGTGAACACCCAGATGGAACTATCATGCTACAGTTATATTGTGGTGGATCACGTTAGGAAGGTATGAACGAAGGATAAAAGAGAAGGCAGTGATAATAGCAAAAGTGTTTAAGAAAGATGAAGACAGAGTCTGAGACATAATGTAAGAGATGGAAGCGATACGATGATCAACCCTCTGCTAAAAGGTATACGTGTCTTCTTACGACATCTCCTTTTTTGTAAGTATTTCCCACAATCTGACTATACTATGTTCTAGATGCACAGGTTCCCAAAGCTGGCAACGTCTTTTGAACGTAAAACCTGTTAATGACATACCGCATACGGTCCTGCTGGAGTTTGGCCTGTTTTCTCCCAGTTAAGATATGGAAGGTCCGGGATAACTTGAGGTTGTCTTCTTTCTCGTTTATCGATTCTCTTTTCCTGATAAGCTTTACCTAAACCAAACATAACGCAGTGCGTTTAATGATTTAAACTATTTTATTCTATACCACCACAGTTGTATGAGGTTTTCGTCATTACTCATATATTGATGTTTCCGTCAGTTTTAAGATCAGGGCTGCAAATAACAGTCGGTCATCGGACATTGGCCGACCAAAATTTGCTCTGTCCGACAAAATCTCAAGTGTGGTCGGACATAATGCCGGACAATTTTTTGATGATAAATAATTTTACGGCAACGATGAATAAAAATCTGTCCGACCACAATTTTGTTTTGTCTGACTAAGATGGTGTCTTAGTAGGACATATGTCCTTTCAAGTGAAAAAAAATTATTTGCAGCCCTGATTAGATACATGTAGTTATAGATCCAGAAAAGGTTGCTAATGATTAACATTCTTTTCTTAGAGAATTCCCTCGCCCGAGGAAAAAAGAAGAAGAGAAAACTACCTTTTCTTTGTATGTGTAAAAGGACCTATCAGTGCCTGAACAAATATTTACGCAGTCATTTAATATAAAATATAAAAGTGCATTTTAACGTTTTCTTGGTTTTTTGTGTTTTTTTTTTCTCCTTCAGGGACTGCGTGAATGGTTCAGTAGTTATGTATTAACTCTACGTTGATGAACAAATTGCAACTCAAATTTGAGCTTAATCTAATGAGTTTACAATTTCACCTAAAGGAAAACGTATTAGGAAAAGTATTCGTTGCTATCGTGAGAAGCTTGAGTGTCAATTATATTTTTTCAATCAGTCTCAAAGTTAAGTGACTTTCGTTGTTGACAACTAGAGACGTAATCAGAAGATTGACAGAAACATGTCAAAAGATGAGTTCAGATGTCAAACTATATGATCCAAAACGAATCAAAGTATCGCTTTCATTCATGGACCCATATACCGTTAAAGCCCTTTGCTAGCTATGTATATGCCAAAAGCCGACAGATCATATTGAAGCATCTTACCCAGTATGGTTTGTTCCCAAGTAGAAACCCTAAATTCAGGATCAAATTTGTCTTCACCAAAGAGATGTACATCATCTACTTCGCCATCTTCATCAAGAGGTTCGTCTTCATCCGCGTTATCAGACTCTTCCTGTTTCAAGTTAAGAGGCAAATCAACAGTTTTAAAGGGAACATCAGGAAAATTAACCTGGAAGAACTGATGGACGACAAATGTGGGCCAGAATGCTCCTTATGTAGATCTTAGTTAAATTTTTCACGTTTTTCTTAACTGTACATATGTTATAATTCTCTGTAACGAAACACTTTTAGCCAATATTTGTAATTTCTTTTCCTATTTTATTTTAGTGTCCCCAATTAGCTCTTCTTAGAGCTAAAGTTAGAAAGAAAGATGTAAATAAATTACAGAAGGCTTCGACACACGTCTCTGAAATGAAAGAAAAATTACATGCCCCGAGCAGGGAGACGCGGGTTCGAATCCTGCTCGGGGCTGTATTTTTCTTTCATTTCAGAGACGTGTGTCGAAGCCTTCTGTAATTTATTTACATCTTTCTTTCTACGTTTCTAAGGATTTCATGGCTTCATAAAATTTCTGTCTAGAGCTAAAGTTGTTAGACACTTTAATTAAGTTTATCACATCATCATCATCATCATTACTATTATTGTAGATTATACTTATCATTGCAACTTTAGTTGGGCTTGTTCAGGAGTGTACTTGTTACTAACCTGCTCGGCCTCCTTGGCTTGTTCAGCTTCTCGTTCTTCTTTGGAGATTGGCTCAACCTTCCAGTGCTCCTCCTGTGGAGAAGAATGCACTGACTTTACTTGCAAGCCTGCATAGGGACCGTTCATTTTTTATGGGGTGGAGTGGGGGGAGCTTGTGGGTTTTGATAGACGGTGCATGTAAAATAAAGTGTCCCCCCTCTTCAGTTTTACCCTGCCCCCCTCGTAATCCTAAGCTTTTTATTTGACCCCGCCCCACCCGAAAACGATGACGATTAAAAAACTCACCAAGCTAAACTTATAATATCAGACAAATTTGCAGTAAAAGAAAAAGTGATTAAAGTTTAAAGTGATATATAATACTGCAAGTGCATTGATTGACTGTTTATTCAGAACCTCAGAAACGCCATTTTAGGCATTCTGGTGGAGGTCGCATGTCAATGAAAGCCACATTACATATTCAATAATTTGACCCGAGTTTTCTATAAGCGAATATTCAACGAGCCACAGCCGAGAACTGAGCACAGAGAGCTAAAAACAGCTTGCTAACTGCTCGTGTGTGCGCAGTTTTGTCAGCATCCAGTTCTCATTTATTGAAACATCCACATGACGTGTAAAAAGGAACATGGAAAATTTTGATACATAAAGATCAGTCAGTGACATGGAGCGACTCAAACCTTAATTTTCTGTCAAACTGTTGCCAAAGAGTGGCTTAAAGTTTTTTTTAAATTTGTACCAAACTTACAATACACTGTCGTTTGTTTCTATTTACTGTTAAGCAGTAATTAAAAGTAATTAGCTTCAGAGACATGAATAGTTTACCTGTCCAAATATACCAATATGGCGGCCTTCTATATCCCACAATGCAACAGCGCAGTCGCTGGATGCTGTAAGTACCAGCAGCCTCTCTGAGCGGGTGAACAGCTGAATACTGTTGATGGTGTCAGTGTGTGGTTGAAACTGCTTGAGAAGGGCTGGAACGAGGGAATTAGAGTAAAGCTCACAATAAGTACTGCATGTAAACTATGCGCTAGACGCTAAGTTGTCTCACGCTGGACACTGGACGCTGGATCATGGATGGACGCTGGACGTAACGTCCGGTTGTTGGACATGTAACGACAGGTAAATGTTTTTAAATCCGGTTTCCGGTTAACCAATTCCGGTCCAGGGAATACAGGAAATGGCATTTTAGAGGCCCCGTCCACACTGAGCCAGGTATATTTGAAAACGCTTTTTTTCCGGATAGGCCAACTGTCCACACTGAAACGGCGTTTTTGGTCACCGAAAACGGGACTTTTTAAAAACGCTCACCAAAGTGGGTAATTTAAAAACGCTGGCTTGGTGGTGTAGTGTGCACGGCGAAAACGGGCGAAACCGGGACTTTTTGAAAACGCTGAAGTGAAATAGTCATGTATTCTCTGTCAAAACATAAGGTTTAATTAGCTTAACAATAGCTCTGTGCGTGCGTTGTAACTCTGCGTGCGATGAAGCGTAACGTTTTCAAATTTACCCGGGTCAGTGTGGACGGGGCCAGAGAGTCCAATTTTAAATACCCCCGGATCCCTCTAGAAGTTCGTGCCTCCGACCCTTATGGCGCTCATATGGCACGTCCGTCATGGATCAGTTTAACGTTTAAATCCGGTAGTTAAAAAAGTACGGAAAGCAATGTTCTATTTTAAGCCCAGTAGAACACTATAAGAGAACAATACCACTTGCAGACACGGGCTACTAAATACTACAAGCAAAGAAACAATCTAATCTAAGTAGCTTGCATCACTAACTGATAAATAAACACATATATTAATGTAGACTTACGTGGTCGGCTGTCATCATCTGTTGTACATGCAATACAATACTCTGAGATGTCCCACACTTTGATCACTCCATCCGCATCACCAGTCACAAGGTACGAGTTTGTGTCATCTACAGTCATTGTCAGAAAGCCAGCTGAAGAGATCGTGGTAATTCAGAATTATTAATTACACACTGTGAAATACTTCAATACAATCTATTGAATGACTCTGTGAGGCGAAGATTACTTACCATGCTCGTGTGCTAAAAACTGCCCTACACACATTGATTTATGTGTGTTCCAAAATCGAACCTGAAAAATAACAAAAGAAAGTGTTTATGGAAATATAACATCATTTGCTCTCGGTCACACCGAAGTTTTTAAAAACATCTGCTCCCAACAAGCACCATAAGGACAAATATGAATCCAGAAGGCAGAACTTTTATGTTGACATTGGCTCGCGCCAGTCCTTGAAATTTATTTTTTTAGGGATAGACTGATGTCTAGTTTGAAGCAAAGCCACTGAACGTGTAACTTGTAATCTTTACTACCACAGAAAAAATCCTAATATGTCCATTCAGACTGCGAATTTCTACTTTCCATTTTTTTAAACATTTGTAGGACCTGTCAAGCTTCCAGGTAATTATCAAATTTCCAAGTGTAAAAGTTTTTTTCTGGGGGGGGGGGGGGGGTCACTATCTGGCACAGACGGGATGTTTGTCGTTTCTTATAAGGTTGTTCAAAAGCTGTGTTTATCGGGGGTTTTTTTTGGCACACACTCGCAAGAGAATGCAACCACGATGAAAATGATAACTATCTTGCTTGCCCATGTGGCGTTGACAAGCATTTAAATTCATCAAAATGTGCACGTGCATCCACAAACACAACATAGATACCCAACGGGTACACGGTTAAACCAATTGACTATAAGCAAAGCGTGAGCGAAGGGCTGGGTATAGAACTCGAGACCAGGATATCTGAGCCTATTCAATCGGCCACACTGCCTTGTGTCCGCCTCTTGGTAAAATTAATTAAACAAACATTTGCAAGACTCAGATGTCCTTTACGAGTTACATTTAAAATCATCGGTAGACACCCTGTACCATCATGCCCACTTCCCTCCCTCCCTCAGGTTAATTGTATTCATTCTTACCCATCCACTTGCATTACACGACACCAGATTAGCTCCTGCACTGGAAGCTGACATCGGCCTTTCATTCAGAAATATGAGTTTGGTCACAGCATAACCAAAATCATCCTGTTTAAGAGAACGTAAAGAAATGATGATTTAATATTAACCCTGATGACGACAAAAAGTCGAAAACATCAGGTTGTTTGTAAACGTTTTATTTTAGTTTTCTTTAAGCCTTGTACATACATCAGCTTTTCATTTTCATTAACTAGAATATATTCATTTTTACCAAAGGAAATCCTGAACATCGCCTTTTTGTTTCCTTACATAGTGATCACAAAACGTGACAGTCAGAAATTACATAACACCACGCATGACAAAGAATAGAAATTAGCCTGCATCGTAGACGTCATATAACGCTGGTACATACGAGGTTAATCTATGTCTGCGCAAAGGCTAAATAGGAATAGACAACAACAATAATAAAAAATAATAAAGTCGAAAGTAACACAAATGTAGACAGAAAAACAACTAGTGACGCTTAGCGACTTCTTTCTTTTAACTTATTCTGTAATTTGGGTTTTGAGCGTACCAGTATCTAGTCGTATTACCTGTTCATTGCGTGACGTCTCAGACGTGACAGACGTGGCAGATGATAACCGGTCTGGGGCCTGGGGCGGCTTTAAAAACGATTCTGATTCCAATGAACGTTGAGGGGGACTGGTGATGTCCAGCTGGAACACAAATAAAGTTAGTACAGTGGAACCCCGATATAACGATCTTCGATATAACGATATTCCCGATATAACGATGAATATGTTATGTCCCGGCAATAGTAAAATGTATGGGACGGAACCCCGATATAACGATATAATTTTACTGCCCCCTTGGCATATCGTTATATCGGGGTTCCACTGTACATAATTTGATCCGCAAAAACGTGTATTATTACAGTTACCCTTGTAAAGGGGCCTGCTGCGGGAGTCAGTTTGGGCTGTGCAGTAGAGAGCGAGCGGGTAACACGAGGAAGGAAGAAAAAATATTAACAAATTATCGTATTTTCTCGATAAAATTAATTTAAAAACTCGTTAAAAGGGCGACGTCACGAGAAGTCTTCTACGTTTTTGTGCAAACTATTCTAGAGTTATGAGGGTTCACTCACTGAACAACAAAAGAATCTTGGAACAACAAAGGAAAGGAATAAATTCATTCTCTAAGACGTGAATAAACCGTAATTAATGATTTTTTAGTGATTTCATTCAATTAAGACTTTCAAACTTGAAAACGTTGGCATGACTTTTTCTAGTCAGTTTTACGCTACTTCTTTTTTTTCTGTTCGTAGTCACGCCACATTTTAACAATTTTCATGACTTGTACGGCAAAGCCAGGCCACTATTAGTTGATTTCCAATCAATACCAACACTTTCATTGGATTTTCATCAAGCACTAAACTTTGGTGAAACTGCCCCTTTGATTAAAAACTCAGTTTTGCAGACCTGAAGTTTTACTTAACCTAAACAACGATAGTTCATCATTTGTTCGTTGTTATTTCATTTGGTTATTATTGTTTGACAAAAATGGGCGAAATACATAAAATAATCATTACATACTGTCTTTCTCGATCTTCTAGAAGAACGTGTAGGTTTTCTTTTAGCATGCGATGAAAGATGTCTGAAAGCTTGCTCTGAATTCAAATTCCAGAGTACAATTTCACCGTCATAGCTTGCCGTGGCCAGTGTTGTTGGAGGACAGAACGCTTCGGACAGTACGTCATCTTGATGTTCCTAATGAATACAAGATAACAGTTGTGTATCTGTAAGCCGTGTGCTGTATTAACCTTTGAAATAGGACTACACCTAATTGCACTAACGTTGTCATACAACGAGGAAAAATGAAAAAACAACAACACAAAAACAAAAACAAATAGGAATTAACTCGCTTCAACCAAGAGAAAATATAATACTTTCTCTGTTTCTTTCTTCAACATTTATTGGAACTCTTTTTACATGAGCTGAATTTTAATATGAAAGGAAAAGACAAAAAACCCTGTTATTATACCGTTGTGCTGATTGCTTTCAAATTTATAACGAAATTCCTATTTGCTTTTTTTCATTTTTCTTTTTTCTATGACACATTTATTGGTCTTATTGCAAATAGGTGTACATACTGTTCAAACAAGTGGATGACAGAAACTTTGATATTTGGAGTATAAAGTCCGGCTACCTTTCAATTATATTGTGCACTGGGCCATATACCCAAGATAATTTCATAAACAAAGTTACTTGATGCAGTCCTATAATAATTTTATAATAAATATAAATCAATGACATCATCTTTTACGAATTATGACGTCATCAACGCCCCATAATGCCGTCATGCATTGCTGCACAAAGTAACCTGGCCATTTTTATTTCAAATAATCAAACTTTTTACCAGTCTTCCTTTCCAGTCTGATGGGTAGACATAGAAAGAGTTCAATTGACTGTCTCGGAACACAGAGATGGTTCTGCAAAAAACAGGTGAAGTTCAATTTAAGTTGTTGCTGAAATTGCTGCACCTTTTTACTGCTACAGCATGGAGTACGAATTAAAACGATTTCTGTTCATTGGAGAAAGTTGGGAAACTTAGCCAGAAGGCAAATTATACATTCCATTAAGTTAAACGCGGAGGCGCAGTGGTTTTGAGGCTAATATGCGCCAAACTAAACCGCCGATTACGGCTAACCTGCGAAAAAAAGTTAACAAACACTATTTTTATTTTTAGGTCCTTACTCTAGTGTTACTTCAGTGTTAGTTTAAAGTTACAGTCACTTTGCTAAAAATTAAACTGTTCGACTAATCAATGAAGAAATCGTTATTGTAAACTCATAAAAACACGTGTGTCAATGATATTGATAGCCCGTGACGACACTATACCTTCTTTTCAGAAGTCTTTATGTGCCGCTTTAAAATTAACTCAACAGTTATGCACCTATCAATGTTAAACCGCAGGTGGTGGAGGCCAGGCATAGGCCGGGAATTCGATCTTCGCTGAGACTTTCTGTTCTGTGGATGTTCAAAAGAGTCACTAAACTTCAATAAAATGTTGAAAGAAAGTCCATTAAAACGGTCAAAAGTTTCCACTACGGGCAAACAATTGCTGTCAAATCCCCGGCCTATACCCGGCCTCCCCCTCTCCTCCCCCAGCGGCTTAACATTGATAGGTGCATTAGCCCTAGATTCTTTTCATTTTCATCACCTACCTGTCCCACCCTACAACAATAATGATCCTTTTCAAACACAGTACTTGACTTATCTCTGCTGGGTCGCCATTACCAGCCATCAAGATATGGTGGCAGTGGCCATTAAAATCCCAGATCTGAAACAAATAACACAATTAACAAGAAAATTGAAAAGGAATAAAACGGCTAAAATAGAATGATGTTACCTTGACTGTCCCGTCAGCACTAGCGGTAAACAGCCTCGTTTCTGTGGCGTCCTGGGCCAAGGTTGTAATTTCTGAGTTACCATGAGCATTGGCAAACTGGAGCAGAGAACAAAACAACAACAATACATAAAGAAGTATATAATAAAAAATAAATATATGTTTATAGTGATCATGCACTTAGCTTCATATCTCAACAAGATAGCTAGTTTACAGGCATGCCACCGAAACTGAGGAAACAAATATTTTTAAATGAACATAACAAGGTTAAAAATCCCAACTGGCAGGAAGCAGACCAGTTGGCTATATACAAAGCGTGGTCGAGGATTTGAAGTCGGGACAACAGAGAAACAAATCCAGCTAGTGGCAAGAGCAGGTCTTGAACCGGGGACCTCCAGATTACAACACCAGCGCCCTTAACCTCTCGGCCACGCTTGCCTCCAAAGCCATGCGAGACAAGCTGCAATCTACATGGCCGTTACACACAGAATCGTATGCGTAAGAAAAGAAAGAATTTTTTGGCTTTGTTCCACTGCAACAATTCGTCTCGCAGTTTTTCATTGCTATAAATTGAATTAGGCAACTTGTCTCGCAATTACATGTGTTGTCTTGAAACATAATAACAGAGCTATAAATGGTTCAGGCATTAAAGTGTATGTGGCAGACTACTACAATTCGCCCAACCTGAACACGTTAGTGTTAATAGAAATGAGTCCATTATATATTTTCGATAACAAAATACATGCCGTCATATTTTTTTCACTCACAGCGGCATGTGCCGTTTTATTCCGGACTGCCGGATTAGCCAGTCGCAATTACGTGAATGTTTTGTTGTCAGCCGGCAAGAACGTAGTCAATTCAGATCGGTACTGGTTCTTGTTTTCAAGATTAACCAAACCTTTTACAACTCCTAGGTATGCAAAGTATTTACAGAAACAAGTCTCGGACGGAAAGTCGTTTGCAAGTTTTTGAAGTTTGTCGCTGATATTCCGCCTTAACCTTCCACAGTCTCAACCATCCTTGATTATTGTTGTTTTTTTTTTGGTGTTTTCTACCGTTAAAATCATTTATTTGAGGTTGACTTAAATTTTGTAGGACAATTTGTACAACAGTTTCTTAAGAATCTTACAAATGTAAGACTACAATAACTTGGTGCTGAGCTTTTAGTTTGCAATACTCTTACCTGCTTCACCTTCTGCCCTGTTTCTATCATCCACATAGTTATAACAGATCCTGTACAAGCGCTTACAACCTACAACGCAACAGTATTAATTCAAGAGTGAGACGGTAAATGTAACCCTTTATCAACTGCTGTAAATAAACTGTAGTCACCTTGATAACTATGAGTACCCAGCAGAAGTGGAACCTAGAACTGTCTGCACACCATTACGATACTCTAACCACTGCAAATGCCGGACAAGTTACAACAGAGACATGTAAACTTGAACAAGCTTAAAACTAAGGCAGACATAGTTCATGCATTCTACACTTATTGCAGCTTACAAAAACAAAACTAAATAAGACAGCGTTCACGTACACCCCCACCCCTACTTGGGAAGGACATTTGGCATAAAAATCTCTTTTTGCTGAACACTTATAAAGCTGGAGAAATGTAACGTGTGATTTTAAAGATGGCAACATTGAAGCGCGCGATGAAACATTTTAGATAAATTAAAATCAATGTTCATGCCGCGCCGTTAAAGAGTTTTGACATATGAAAAAAGATGACCCTCCGCGCGCGACTCCTTTCTTTCAGTTTTTAATTTTTTTTACATCACGGACACCATCAGATCATTTGCTTAATGTACCTGATTAAACTTGCTGTTGTAAATGGCAGCTGTGACAGGATGTTCATGGCTCATGATTCTGTCCTTTACTTCTGGTTTCATTACCATCAGAGTAAGCTGGCAGGTAACGATATAATGAATCAATTAGTATAATAAGAATTGAATTTATTTACCATTAACCTTATCGTACAAGGAACCTTATGATACGCTTCGGAGACATATCGGACGAGTTTATCGGAGCCATTTTTTGTATTTTGCAATGATGAGCCCATCTGAAAGTTAAATATATTATATGGTACTAAAATGTAAACGTAAAAATCTCATTACCTGCTGATTAAAGGCTGTGAAGAGTTTACTGTGTTCTTCATCGTAGTACATTGTGATCGACACTGGTAAGACAAAATTAATATAATATCGCCATTACACGTTTATACTGACTTGTTGTACTATTTACCGCTTTGTTTGTACCTTTGTCTTGTTTTGTCTTGTCTTGTCTGTATGTCTGTCTGTCGTTCTGTCCGTCAGACCGTCCGTCCGTCCGTCTGTCGTTTTGTCAGTCTGTCAACTGTTGGACTGTTTATCTCTTCTCTTTTTTAATTTATTAGTTGTTCATAGCGCCCTACTCTTAGTCTTAAGGGATAACAATTTACTTTGAGTGAAGACTACATGCACCTTGAATAAACAAACGTCTAGTCGCGGGCTTGATCCCTCACGACAGAGATGTCTGAAATTCGAGCCAAAAAATTCGTACTGATGACGTAAAACTACAAAGATCCATGTGGTCTCTTACTATAACTGAGTACCAACCAATCAGAGGCATTAGAATTGCTGAACCTGGAATACAATAATATTGGATTACGTGTCCCTTGTTGGTGTTGTGTTAGCAGCAGCTTTCTTACCCTCAGCTGGGCCTTTAGGAAACATCCCAGAAAGACGCTGAAGACAAACTTGAAGATGCGTGTCCCAAATACGGAGAACCTGATGTACATGCAAACACAGAAGCTGTTAATGACTTAAACATCATTAATTCTTTTGTCTTTCCTTTCCATACTCAAAGAAAACAGTTGCAATAGATGTCTGAATGCAAGATATTTCCACAAATGGCTTAAAAGAACTAGCCTACACTCTAGCAAAAGACAAACAAAGTTTGGGGAGATAACATGGCAGAATTGCCAGGGCATCGCACTTGCAATCTGGATAACTAAAGAATCGACTATCCACACTAAGTACAAGACACACTTAGCTACTTTTACCTCAAAAGCCAAATGGTCAGCTATCAGTTCGTTTGGATTCTTGACAAATTGTGTTTACAATGTTTATTTGTTTTTGCCAGTTGGCAATGCTATGCTAAATACATTTGTCATACTTAAAAAAGAAGTTAAATTTGATTCAGATATTTTTATATTCATGGTCTAGTCAGTGTGTGACTGGTTTTGATTGATAGCGCTAAGATTGATGAGTGCAATAACAAAGATACCAAACTTCCTGAGGCAACGAAGAAAAAGAAATTACTGGTGGTAATTTATGCCTTGTCAAGGGTGTTGCACAGGCCAGTATCCAAAGGTTCTTTCATTTATTTCGATTTGGCAGGTTTTTATATGAATACAAAGCAGTAAAGTAAAAGCTTACTTTGTCTTTTGACAGGCTGATAAGTTGGCCTCTAGTCTCAATAAATCGCACTGAGATAACACTTTGCATATGTCCTCTAAGCACCTAGAAACAACATCATGTCAACTCATCACTTAAGCACTAACATGTTCTTATCATTGCATTTGACTGAGTTCTGTTATCTCTATCGTCTCATTTAAAATATATTAACCCTGAAAATAACATGTTCCATACAAAAAAAACCATGAAGTGACACCTTACCCCAACTGGTTTGGAGATGACATAAGGATTCCATAAACATACATGATGATTAACTCCCGCAGTAGCTGCAAGAAACAAGAACATTATCCATTTGTTTAGCTTTTATTGATTCCACATCTCTTAGAGCAGATTTCAATTGAGTGTCGTAAAACCAAAACCAAAGTAATTACTCTAGCCAATCACAAAGAACACAGACAATCCAGTAAACCAATCAAAACTCGAAGAAAATACATGTAGCCGGCACGAAGCGCGGGAAAACGTGCGCGAGCGCGTCATGATTGGTTTTGGTTTTACCTCTGATTGGCTGAGAAAGTGGCGCGAGGGTTTTAAACCAATCACAAAGCGTAGTAATGCAAAACCAATGCAAACGCAAATTACTTTCGACACTCAAGTGAAAACCGCTCTAATACTTAACAAACTAATACAGTATACACTTAAAAAACAGTGATGCTTATAGCAATGATAATGATCGTTAGATACACGTAACGTGCACTTTGATAGGATATTGAGTTGTCATTTTACACGAGGCTATGAAAAGATGGTTATGACCTCATGATTGCCTTCTGTTGGCTTGATATCATAATTTGATACATACAGTGGAACTCCGTTAATACGGACACCAAGGAGTCAGGCCAAATTGTCCGTATTAACGGGGTGTCCGTATTAAGCGAGGTCTAAGAAAAAAGTCACGGATACATGTTTTATCGACACAAAGACGAAGGCAAACGTTTTCGCGGCAACAAAACGTTGTTTAATTGTACTGTTACTGTAACAAATGCAAACTGTGAACTCTCGGACTAAAATTAATAGTGTTTTACACGATCTAGTCAGACACCGAACTAAACTTTAATAAAATCAACAGTGGAATTATTTCAAAATGTCGCAACTTAACTATATACAAGAAATAAAACGTATTTCTAAAGCAACCGAACGTTTTCTATAAAGCTTCCTTTGTAACTGAAACTTTGACCGTAACCGTTCTTAAACTCTAAACTCGTTTAAAAAATTAAGACGGTAACTTTACTTTGCACGGAAGCTTTTAGCCAGGCGGACTGAAGATTCGACAAAACCTTTGCAAGTCACGCTATTAAGCTGCTCTTTGTAATAAAATCGTTTAACTCGTCGAATGCTGTCATGATTTGACCAGGGTCCAATGTCTTTAAGTTACCAAATAATCGCGACATTGAGAATTGACAGTGCACAGATAAACAGTGTCCGTAAAGCGGGGTTGACAATGTATGACAGTTTGTCACTCGGGACACGGTAAAGTGTCCGTTGTCCGTATTAACGGGTGTCCGTATTAAGCGGGTTAATTTAAAAGAAAATGTATGAGGTTTTCGTCGGGACCAACGAAACTGTCCGTAATACCGGGGTGTCCGTAAAGTGGGGTTCCACTGTACTTTCAGTTGTTCTGGACTAACATTTTTTCTGTTAGGTTTGAGACGTATTAAGATTTCCTATAAAATTGGAATAGCTAAAAAAGAGACACATACTACACAGATTTTCAAAAAAACCCGAACATTCCATATGATGGTACTATTGAGCTTACCAATCAAATTGATTCTCTCGCTGTAATCAAACGCATTCACACCTTGAGGAATCTTAAACTGTGTCCTGTACAGAAAAAATAAATAATAATAAAACATTTTTAAAATCACTATACATACAGTAACCTCTACTTTGATTGCCGTTCTTTATTTTGTTCATCCTTGGCAATGTTTATTGATAAACTACACTTCACGTAGATGAATAAACTATACTGAACTCGCAGAAAGAAAGAAAACGTTCGTTCAACTGATGGGACTATGAAATGTCCAAGAAGTGGCGCTTGCTACGATTGGTCAGTTTGAGTTCATTATTTGCGAGTTTAAGAATTTTTTTCGTGAATTGTTGAGTTATATATTATAATTTTTCATGCACTTGTGAACTGTTTAAAAAATAGCACAAAGCTGCGCCTCGTGCTACTCTCTCGTATTCGTCAAAATTTCTGTGTGCTTCTATAACTCAACGTTTCCTGAGTAATTATTTTAAACTTAAAGAAAACAAGAACATAATATCACGATTTTAATTTATATACATTATGTGTAATGTGTTCAATATCCATGTAAGTCTTTTTTTTCGGACCGTTTTTATTTGTTGATGAAGTAAAATCGACAAATAGACTACACGATTAAAAACACTCCATTCGCGTCAAGACAAGGACAGGCAATAATTTGCATTTTTCTTTCTGTCGATACAAGGTACTTACGTTCTCATGTTCATTTTGGATTTCTCTATCCATCCAAGCACCAAAGAGTTCTTGTAGTTAGTTGCACATGAGATGAAGCAGTCTAAATGAGCTGAGTACATCACTGCGGTGACCACAAGAAAATTTAACAGTTCAATAACACACGAGAACTTACATACAATTACAACGCACATACATAACTACGTATACTTTACGATTCTTTTATTTTTTTTTTGGTGAGCAATATTTCAATGAAAAAGACCTTGAACATATTTTGTTTATTTCGATAATTTGATCTCGCCGTGGATGGGTAGAAACACAATACTCCAGGCATGTTTCTAACAGTTTTGAATGCAAATGCCTCTGTTGAGGTGAAGTCTTTCTTTGTGTTTTGTCCAACGTCTTCAGTTCTCTTGTCAAGTAATTTATTTTATTCATTATTCTAACTAAAAGAGCTTACTGTACCAACCTTGTCTTGCCCATTCAGTGTGTCCTTGATGTTTGACAAATCTCGCATTCTTGTAATTGCCTTTGTGGACATCTTGGATATTCACGTTTAAACATACATCTGCACAGATAAAGAAATAACATTGGAAGCTGGAAGATTGCAAGAAGCGTTGACCACAGTACATGTACAACAGAATCCGGCCTTACGACCGCAACCTCGTTAAAACGGCCACATATGTTTATGTAACGGCTTACAGAGGGCCTTGAATTGTGCTTCACTCGCAATTATTGCAATTATTCACCTTGTTTACTTCCTGCAGGCTGGGACGGTCGGTCAAATAATGCCATTGTTGCTGCTGAAAACAGCAGAGCATTCACCTGACCATGAACATCTCCAAACACAAGAATTGCTTCATTTGTTTTATTGGGGTTGCTCCTGCCAAGAACGACATCTATGTTGTTATTATTATACAGATAGTATCGAAATTAAAGGTGCTACAGGTACTTCATAGTGCATTTTGACACTGCTGGTCATTTTTTTAGTTTATGATTCGTAATCTGTATCAATCTTCCTCAGTCCTAACCATTTTTCGTTTGTTTTCGGTTTGTTATTACTTGTTTGGTGTTTTTTCATCCAACATATCTATGCTTTTGAAGTTTCGACCATTTGAAAGTAATTTTGTACATCACTTTAAAGTAAAATAGCTCTTTTAATCTCGTCAGAAACTTTAGTGAATTCATATAGTATTTAACAATTATTCCACGAGCGCGCGTTGGATATGAGATAGTAGATAGCGAGGCGCAATCTCATATCCAACAAGCGCGAGTGGAATAACTGTTTTATTAAAAACGCCCAAAGAATTGCAATAATTGAGCTCCCCAGCTGTCTTCGTTCACGCGTTCTGGCTACCATATTTGTGGTCAATGGTATATGAGCTCATATAACATTGCCTGTTAACCAATCAAAATGCAGGAATTGCAATATACCATTGCTAGTTTTTAATAATAATAATAATAATTTATACATTTATATAGCGCTAAAACTATAAATATTCTAAAGCGCTGTTTACTATATGTAAAAATAATATAAAAATATAAAAATTAGAATGAACCTACATACAAATCAAACTAGAAACAATATGATTGAAAAGTTAAAACGCTTAAACACGAAATGCTTTCTTAAAAAGGAAAGTCTTCAATTGACTTTTAAAAGTCTCCACTGATGACGCTTTGCGAATGTCAACAGGAAGCTCATTCCACAGGGAGGGGCCTGCCTTGGCAAAGGCTCTATCCCCAAAAGTTTTCAGCATTGTCTTAGGGACAACTAGCATATCATGGCCATCGGAACGCAGGTTGTACCGACCAACAGGCTTGGTCTTCAAAAGGCCAGAGATGTAAGGCGGAGCTTTCGCATGAAGTAGTATCACCAGTAGCAGTATCTTAAACGTCACCCGGTACCGAACAGGAAGCCAGTGTAGTCTACTTATTAAGATGGGAGTAATATGGTCAAATTTAGGGACCAAGCAGACCACACGTGCCGCGGCATTGAGAACCCTTTGTAGACGGTCATATTGGTATTGTGGGAGACCATAGAGTAGTGAGTTACAGTAGTCGAGATGTGAGGTGACGAAAGCATGCACCAAAATCTTCGTTGTTTCCTCCGAAAGGAATTTCCTGATCTGCCGGATGTTATAAAGACTGCGGAATGCCTTACTACACACTTTCCCAATGTGAGAATTCATTGACATGTGGGAATCAAACCATGCTCCAAGGTTGCGCACCATCTTCACAGGTTCGATCGTTGACTCTCCAACTGTAATCTTGTCGATATGAATCTTGGACAATTGCTTCCGGGAACCGATGATTAAAAACTCGGTCTTGGTGTCATTAATCAGAAGGCGGTTAGAAAGCATCCAGGCACGGACATCAGCAACACAGTTCTCGATACTCCCCAGCGCAGCATCCTGAGACACAGGTGGGTGTGGTCGGAAACACAGATAGATTTGGGTGTCGTCGGCGTAACTGTGTGCGTTGGGCAGGTGTTTGTCAATGATCTTGAATAATCCAGCCGCATAGAGTAAGAACAGGACAGGTCCCAGACAGCTTCCCTGCGGAACTCCCGACTCAAGGTTAAATGCATCCGATTTATGGTTCTTGATTAATATCCTCTGCTTTCTCTCAGATAAATAAGATGCTAGCCATTTCTGTGCATCTCCAATGACACCAAAGTCCTTTTCAAGGGTCTCCAAGAGGATTCGATGGTCAATGGTGTCAAAGGCGGCACTGAGGTCGATCAGTACAAGAAGCGTAACCTCCTGTCTATCCATACTGAGGAGAATGTCATTTTGGACCTTTAATAGGGCTGTTTCCGTGGAATGATGTTCCCGATACGATGACTGATTCTCAGGGAGAGGAGCGTTAGTAGCACAGTGCGTAGACAACTGGGAGATCACTGCCTTTTCAGCAGACTTGGCTACAAACGGCAAATTACTAACGGGTCTGAAGTTCTTAAATATAATAATGATGTTGTTTATTATTCATTCAAAATATTTCTGTGTTTCTGATTGGCTTTCGATCCCCGGCTAATTCCAGCTCTTCGGATAGCGCCGACCAAATTTGGAAGAAATTCCAATTATTGGATCGCAATCATCCAATATCAAAAATTATTGGATCGCAACCTCGTTTCCAAGAACCGCTGACGTCACGCGACTGAACGGCTTTGCTGCCGAGCAGGTTGAAAGCGCGAAAATGTCCGCTAGATTTGAGCATTACGAAGAGGTAAAATTTAAAGTTATTAGAAGACAAGGAAAGTCAAAACACAGAAAAGCAACGAAGGGGAGTCGATCGATTTTGAAAGCGTATCTTCAAGGGGAAAAGATCCCTGATCCAGCCACAACGGAGGACTTGGAGCGGTTTTACAAAAATTCTACGTCGAAGTAAGCAAGAACAATGGAAACTTGTACTCGAAAACATCGCTTTGTGACATCAGATTTAGCTTTTAATAGACACTTCAAGCAAGTGCTAAATATCGACATTATAAAGGACAAAAAATTTAATGAAGGTAACAAAATTTACAAGCGAACGTTGTTGTGTATTTGTGTACTTTGCCTATTGTCAAAACCCTATTAAATCCATTTTGTGCATTTGGAGCTCTGGAAATATTTTGAATGAATAATAAAACAATTATTGAATTCGGCTTTCGTATGATATGAAGAATTATGCAGATCTCGGAGGGTGTTATAGTTGCTAAATATTATATACGTACTGGGATTTACCCACTGAAAAGCCGCAAAGTAAATTTTCATTCGCAAACCGATTTAAACCAATCAAATGGTGATTATCGCTTTTTTCACGAGTGAGAAAAATGATACATCCAATCAGACGGCTGCGTATCATGCTCTTTGACGTGTGAGACGTATCAAGTTGAAGTTTTCATTCAAGCTGATTGGCGGTGTTTCGCACACAAACCATCTCTTGGTGTAGATAAAAAAGTTTTTTTTTTTTTGTGTACAATTGCAATTCCAAAGTTTTCTTGAAACTTTTTTGTTATTCCTAACAAAAAAGGAAGTGAAAAGCCCATTGTTATTCTGCAGAAGAATACGTCGAAAAACAGGAAGAAGAACACACAAGGAAAATTAAAGCAAAGCGGGACGTGAAACTGATAAATGGGCTATTTTTGACAAGCGAAAGTGCACGATGGCTTCAGAAGAACTGGACAAGTAATTTTCGAAACAAAAAGAACCGAAAAAATGACTGTGGAGGCAGACACAAAGCTGCAAGACGTGCCGTTGACCGACGAAGACTTTGAAGTGCTTAACGCTTCTATTACGAAAGGTTGGACGTACTGTTGGAGTATCTTCGACTGAATTGTTTACTAAAAAGGGACGTTCAATGACTTCAATGACAATCTCCGTATGTATTAGTTATTATACTCGTGCCTTCGACAACGAATACCTTCAGAAATCTCACTCGTTCGCTGCAATCATGCACTTCTTTGATTTTTGATACTTTACCAACTCGTGAGTATTCTATTTATACTTCTGTACCCTTTAGGGCAGAAATTTTATTTTATTTCTGCATGCGACAAGGGATTCGCTATCTCGCACGGCATATACTTTTACAAGTCTTGCTGCATTTCGGCAAGCTAATAATGTAGGGCTTGTCAAAATACAAATGACAAGGTATCAGACGACCGCAATTAGTCAAGATTATGTACAAATAATGCAGGACATACCAGTAATTCATACATAGAGGGGTGTGTTCAAGCCCTTGTATTCTGAACTGGCAGTTAAACTCTGACTTTGAACTCAAGTCGTATATAGCTGAAAAGAAAATACATAAACATGTCAGCCAAAACGTATTGTAGCACCTGTATTAGTGCAGTAGACTTAGTTGCCACCGCTTTTTCTGCATTTTCTCAATTAAGTGCCGGTTCTCCAAGTTGTAGTTTAATATAAGCCCTCAAGTGTTCGAGTTATAACAAGCTATTGTTTTTATAACAAGCTATATATATAACGGCAAGATACACCTAATTGCAATAAGGTTGCCATAGAGAAAAGGAAAAGTCAAAATAGGAATTAAATAAGCGCATGCATGACGTTTATTCGTACAAATGGCCTCAAAATACGAATGAATCAATTTATTTTGTTACAGCATAGAAAAGTGGACTCAAAGTGTACAGATAAAAACTTGTGACTTAACTACTACGTTAATTAATTCCTTTTTACCTTTTTTTCTACGACAATTGCAACGTTACTGCAATTAGGTGTATGTGTCTGTCGGAAATAATGAATAAAAGCCCGTGCTGTAGTGTAAACACCAGGCTCAAATAAACTGCATGAGGAGTCAATTAAATCCCAGTTTACCAGGTCAATTTTGAAATAACGATGGGGGCATTGAATCAAGAAATTATCATCATGGTTAACCTGCCTGAAATCATGCCCTCTCTCCCTCCCTACTAGGGAAAAAAACGCCTGATCGCAGGTCACATCATAGTACGAAAACTACACATTTTTATTGTGTAAAATACACATTTGTGTATTTTAAAAGAATGTTTAAAAACATTTTTTGCTCAAATTTTCCTTTTTTATACACCAAGGAAGAACGTCTAGTCTATGTCAGTGTTAATCTATCACTTTCCTGGTTAGCAGGTCACATTTTTGGACAGTTCTTTTACTTAGTAGCTAGATGAAGTAAGGAAACTAAGGCTTCGCTTGCAAACGACTAAATGCACAAATTAAAGGGCAACCTGGAAAATCGACTCTCTTTTTCCTCCAAAATTAAAGCACAAGACTGTGTTCCTCAGGAGATGATGAAAAAGAAAATTAAATCACTTGTGAAACTCCTACTTACCATATGGCAGAATCGTTTAAGTTGAAAGGTTTGCAATAAATTTATGATTATGCACAACATATACTTTACCTATTTCTTTACTAGTGAGAGCAAGTGCCAGTTTGTAGATATTTTGCATTGGCACAAAGTCTGTCACCCAGAGATCTCTTTGTTTTACTTCATCTTGATCTGTTTGGACCTAGTGAAGAACAGGAATTTTAATTTAAAGAAGTAAAAAGGTTGTTGGTTCTTGCACAAGGCGCAGCAGAGTCAAATTTGTTAAATTTCAAACGTTTTAACCGTGCACAACGATATTGTCAGCGTACATGATCCAGTGCCTTCATGCTAGATTTGTTTACAGTTCGTCTGGTGATATTATATTACGACAAAGTTTGCCTGACAAGGTTTTGCTTTTTTCAGATTTTTTTTTTTCAGAAAGCTTTTTGACATAAAGAGGGCATGAAGGGCCGAGAAAAAATTTTTTAGCCTTGAGTAGCGTCCACAAGCATTGCTGTTTGTGGATGTCGCATAAGGATAATGTCACAAGCAAATCGGAGTGAAAGCTAACCACAAGCAAACCAGAATAACTAAAGCTAACTGCAAGCAACCCGGAGTGAAGCTTATTATAACCACAAGCAAACTAGTGACATTCTGTCATTCCATCATTCCGCTGAATAGGGTCAGCCGATCTGACCATGTTATACAAATGAAATATTTGTTCGGAAGAATGTTCCACTTAATTTGTGTGTTATATCATGTGTTCTCACCTGTACTGTTCGTAATGGTTTCATGTTTACTGACCAAAGAGAAATTATCCCTTCCTATAAAAATCAAGATAAAACAACGACAAAAGGTCAATCAGTACAACAGTAGTTGCATGCCAACTAAGTGACAATACCATTAGAAGTGTTTTTTATTGTTATAGTGTCAGAGCAAGTGGCAGTAACACGGTGATGGTAAATGACAGTGGAAGCAGTTGGGGTTCTGGTAAGAGGCAAATTAAATGGCAGTCAGGCAGTATAAATGGATGGCAGCTGTGGTAGTCGTAGTGTACATGTGCCCAGTGAAGTATTTGGTAAAGGCAGTCAGTAGCTGTACCCCAGGGGGGAACTCCGGCTTGAAAATGACAGGGATGATCGAATGGAGGCAAAACTCAGGACCCAAAATAATCCCTAAGTCTTCCGACATTACCCAAAAAAATCCCTGAACCAAAAAAAAAACCGCCAAAACATCGCTTGTCAAATTACCCCTAAATTGCCAGGAGGGTCAATAATATAACACAAAGAAAACCATAAAAAATTGAAAGCACGTGTTTCGCGCTCGAACTCTCCTTCTCCATAATTACACTAAGGCCGTGCCAAGGCACTTTAGTTCGTTTTTAATACCCAAAAAAATCCCCTATTTAAATCAAGTCACCCCCAAAAAATACTTTCCAACCCAAAAAAATCCCGGAATCAAAATTTCAAACCCAAATCCTTCGATCATCCCCGTCATTTACAAGCCGGAGTACCCCCCTGAGAGCTGTACATGTACTTTAATATAGTGATGCTCGGTGTGGCAGGCCTAGGGAAACTGTAGCTGTCAAGTAGCAATGGCACTTGAAGTGGTAACAACCAGTGGTAGAGATAAAAGTGGATGTATTTATATGGGTTGTGGTAGTAGCAGTGGTACCGGTAATATTAATTATTTTGAAAGTAGCGGCAGTGACAGTGGTAGTGGCAGTCATAGTGGTATTCATGAATTCATTGTGTGGTAGTGGTTGTAACTGTGGCCGAGTCATTAGATAGTCAGGGCTCGAGACTAACGGTAGCCAACTAGCCAAAAGCTAGTAAAAATGCAGTTTTGGCTAGTAGGTTTTGGCCTTTCACTAGCCAAAATGGCAAGTGAAAAAATCAGGCATTAGTGGCAAGAAACCGCATTTATTAAAATCGTCTCTCAGAGAATATAACTAACAAGTAAACTGTTGACATTATAGAATGTGAAGCTTTAAACAATCTAGTTGACAACAACGCATGCAGATGTACAATTGTTATGGTGAATAACATAAGCCCAATTTTGTAAGAAAAAACCATGAAGATTTAAGGAAC
Source organism: Oculina patagonica (assembly GCF_052425735.1). Taxonomy (NCBI): domain Eukaryota; kingdom Metazoa; phylum Cnidaria; class Anthozoa; order Scleractinia; family Oculinidae; genus Oculina; species Oculina patagonica. Next base: position 9,210,747 of record NC_135767.1, on the reverse strand, counting down.
ATTTAACGGCTCAATGTTTAAACATTATCGCACAGTGTTTGACCCTCCCCCCCCCCCCCTTAAAAGAAGAACTATGGTTAAAAACTGTGGCTAGTAGAAAATAAGTTTTGGCTAGTGAAATCAAAGCTGTCACTAGCCACTTGGCTAGTTAGCAAAAAAGTTAGCCTCGAGCCCTGGATAGTGGTAGTGGTAGTCATGATAGTGGCAGTAGCAGTGGTAGACTAGTAAAATGGTAGTGGTTGTGGGAGTGGCAGTCTGTGGTAGCTGTTATGATAACATTCAGTTGTAACAGACTGTTATGTTGCTTACCTTACTAACTGCAATGTATCTTGTTGGATTCATCAAAGGAGATATTCTTACAATGGCCTCTTTGTGAGGGCTGAAATATTAACGCACAGCAGATTATCGAACCGGAAATAATGGATTCTTACAAGTCATGTACATTACATGTACATTCCATGACCTCTGGAAACTATAACTTGTTACTAACACATGTAAGAATTTCTATTAAATAAATATGTATTTATTTTTATGTATTTATTTTTATTAGAATAATTATATTAGGTAGTTATAAATATGTATTTATTTATTATTTTTATTACACGAAATGTAAAAAATATTTAACGTCAATTAACTTCTTACCATGTAACATTTCTAAGCTCTCTCCACTGAGGAACCTACAGTAGAACAGAAATTGGTTTATTAGTGTCTGTTCAAGTACACTACATATATATATATAGATAACTGCAGACAGTACTGTTTCGGCCTTCTATATACGATTGATATGTTGCAAAAAGAAAACGTTTCACACACAAGAAGTTTTTTGAAGTTGTTAAACTTAATTCAAAAAGTCAAAAGTGCGGTGCATTTGACTACTATTGAATCTGTTTTATGTGAATTCGTGTTAGGTGAGGCAACTGAGCTGTGATAACGGCACCCACAAGTATTCCAGCTGGCCAAATTAATAAAACTGTAGCAAATGAAAGACTTACAGTAATGTTTAAAAAAAAAAAAAAAATTTCCTGTTTCAATTTTCTGTTTATTACCACTTTTTCCCAAACATACACTGCTTCAGTCATAATTTATGGCCCCTCAGTAGATGGCAACAAAAACAATTTCCAAAAAGGAGCTTTATTTACATACATTATGTACATGTCGTAAAAAATGTTGTCGTTAACCATCAAGGTAGAGTATAATGATAATAAAAGTACTTTTCGTTTGTCTCACGACGTAGTGTCACTTGTGATGTAGATTGTGACGTTTCGACTGCACAATGCTAGTCTTTATCAGGCGATAAGGTCGACTGGTAGGGTGTAACCTTATAAAGCATGCTGCTGTGCTGTGATTGGTTGGTTGGTCCAATGTAAACCATTATTTGGTCAGCGGTAAACTTAAAAAAAAACATTCGACCTCGATGAGTTCTATTTGGTCAGCGGTAAACTTCAAAAAAAACATTCGACCTCGATGAGTTCTATATGTGAGCCCGCGATATGGTCATGTGATACTGGTCAGCGGATATCTTGTTTTGACAGCTGTCAATTGACCATGACATGGATGTCCAATATCAAAGATGTAAGCTGGCATTAACCATAACCTTAAACCGATTTCTGGAGTATGGCCGCCATGTTGCGCAACTTCGTCGCACGCGCCCGCGAGTCATGCCGCTAGCCATGATTACCATGAAAAACCAAAAGCATGGGTTCTGTTAATTTTCTATGGGTATGGGGCTCTGCTCTGCGGCCCTTTGGGCCGCTGGGAGCTCCGCTAAAATGAAACCACAACATAAATGTACTGTTCATGCACATGCCGACAGAGGAAGGGAACAGGGGAGTGGGAGCCTGGGGGAATAGAGGGTAGAAAGAGAACAGAGGGCCAGAAGTAGGATTCGCAAGGTGACAGGAAAAAAGGGAAATTGAAAACAAATTTTGTAATATTTTGAAATTATCACAAAGAGGTGAGAGCCTAAGGAATGGGGCAAGAAGCAGGAGGTTCAGAGCCCTCTGTCTCCTTCCACAACTACATGTAGACACTCCTGGCCAGTAGTAAATGTAATGGGCTTACATGTGCAAGTGAGCTTTCTTCAGAAACTTAAGACATTTACCAGTGCAGTTACAAAATGTATAGGTATAGATTCCCATACCTGGGTGGTTTTCATTCGGTCATCTTTCTCATAGTATTCAAGCAGCATATGAGAACAGAATTTGTCCCAGTCAACATAACCTTCTTTCCCGACATCAACTTTATTAAACAGATCTTCATATTCTTCTCTTGCCCCTTTGTTCAGTACAATGGAGAGGATTTCACAGAACTGGTCAACATCCAAGCTCAGCTCACGTTCATGACCAGACTGGTTTATCTGAAATTTAAAAAAGAGGGAAGAAAGATAACAAGTGAGTACAATACAGGCAACTATAATGCATATTTTAATTAATGGTGGCTTATAATTTTATTAGCCAGGTTTAAAGTAGCTGCCCCGGGAGTAGTTAACATTTTTCCTTAGTGGCCATTTGGTACTTCAACCTATTTAATACTTTAAGTCACCAAGATATTATAATCTGTAAATCTGTGCCCAAAAGGATGATTGAAGTGAAATTTACGGCGTAAATTTCCTGGGAAAAAAATTAACTAAAGAATACAAAGATCAGTTTACAAATCCCAGAAACATTGTGGTATTGGTCCCTAGTAGGTTTTAATAGCAGAACAACTAATTTTTTTTTCGAAGTGAATCCATAACATACAGGGTATTTTTTAGTTCGGATGATACTCAAGCTCTGGAGTTGTCTTCTTATATTCACCGGGATGGCGACTTGTTCTACAATTCAGTTGCCAGTTCCAAATTTTAGTCGCCATGGCAACTAAAATGGTCACAGCTTTGAGGGTTGGGGAGAGCAGGGAGTTTAACTCCTGATATTGTTTACCACAAGTCCAAGGTGATTGTGCTTGTCTGCTTGTTTACTGCAAGTTGATGTTTTAATAAAATTTTAATCTGCACCACTAGAAAATATCTTCCCACAATGATTCCCGTTTGTTATGTGGCTTTCATTTTGCCAATAAAAGACTACAACCATGGCCATATTTTGTTGGAAAACTCTCAAAGAGATGAATGTATGACCATAGCAACTGTTAAATACCGGTATGTGTCAGTACTCCCTTTCCCCCTTGCAACATTGCCAACATTGCCTTTGTAATGGGGGCACTCAAAAAAGTTTTTTATGGGGAGGCTCCGCCCCGAGCTCTGACCCCTTACCCCTTTATATACCATTTTTGATAGAAATTGTACCCCTTCCGTATTACCTTTTACTGAAAAAGGGTACCCCTTTCATATACCTAAAAGACATGGCATAGACTTAGACGTTTTCTTGTCATTTTCATGTAGGGTTTAATACATTAAAATAATACAGCCGTAAATTGCATCTGTTCGAAATATTTTACTTAAAGGCGCTTTTAAATAACTAAATGACAGATTTCCATACCCTTTCGTATACCAAAACTTGGAATATCCCTACCCTTTCAGTACCCCTTTCGGGCGGAGCCTCCACGTATAGGCCATTATAGGGATCCCCCCCCCCCGGGTTTGGAGCTAACAGTCCATGAAAATGAACATTATTAGCTAAAATACTGTGAATTTTAAGTTCCTTTTAAACAGCAATGGAACAACAACATAAACAGCTAGTTTGTAGATTTGTACCATAAATGCATCCTGGACTGCCTTCAAATCATGCATGGTTAGCCTGTTAACCAGCTTCAAACCAGCGTTATAGGTTGTCATCTTGGGTTCAGTTTTCCTGCTGGAATAAATATAAGTTCTAACCACAATTGAATCATGCTTGTAGAGCTAATATTAATAATTTTAACATGCTTGCCTGCTACTACAGTTATGTGATTTAGAAAACTTAATACTTAACATAGCCTAGTCCAAGTGCTGCAAGAATATCAGTCAGAAAAATCTGCCTACTCTCTACTCATGAGATGAGAATGCTCAGTAAAAGAATAAAAGGTATCTATAAGTCTGTTCATATGAATTCTTGTCGTTTTTCTGTGTCGGGAATCTTTACAACCTCCAAAAATTGTTTATGGTTACGCATTGTTTTTTATAAAAATATTTGTTCGAGTTTTTTATTGTAAAAAACAAATTGACGTCAGTTGTTGGCGACTCTGTCCTGTTATTGATCATAAATTTCATCATAACATTGTCAAAGGGATCCACTTGCCTGTAGCTTGTGGATCCAACCTACTTTGACAATGTTATGACAAAATTTATGATCAGGAACAGGACAGACGTCAATTTTTTAAATGGCCTAGTGGTCAATGTGTTAACATCGATCAAGATACCTCTGGAACGAGACGAGAATACATCGAGCCAGAACCCATAAACATTTTTATACATGTACATTGTTATTTACAGTCTAGAGGGTTTTCCAAGTTCTTATGGTAATTGATCCAAAACTCAGTATAAAACTCTCAAATATGGCAATTACATGTATAATGATAGTTTTTCTTACAATCGAGAATTTAACTCAGTTACGCCCGGGGTATCCAATCGAACGTTCGGTAATCGAACTCAATCGAACACCAATCGTTCGATTGGGTTCGGTAATCGAACATAATCGAACTCACAATAAAATTTGGTCAATCGAACTCAATCGAACGTTCGATTGTTGAACAGTGAACAATCGAACTCAATCGAACGTTCGATTACCAAACAACCAACAATCGAACTCAGTCGAACGTTCCATTACCGAACTCCTGTTTGTTTATAAGTTGCGTACATATTGTATGGTGCACCGTTCCCCTAATCCTTTTTTGGCGATTCGCCATACCCTGGGCCATAGGACGATTGTCTGCACAATAGCCATGGGCACACCAGTCGGCCACGTGGTTGGGAGAAATTTTGCCAAATGTGTGTTCTTCACATATTGAATACAACTGCCAGTGTTGCAGTGAATAAAATGGTGCAACTTCTGTTTGAGTGTAACGGTGAAAAGCAGGACAGAAACCATATCCTTCCTTCTAATATAGAAATGTAAACAATAGTGCATTTCAGTTGTTTTACCGTCGTTTTGTTCTCTTCTACCAAATATATTTTACTAAACATTGACATTCAGTTCGATATTTGGACGTTTTTATATTACTTCCATTAAATTAAAGTTGATTTTGATTAGTCCTTCGTGATTTACTTATCAAGAGAAAGATTCCAAACAAAATCGAACCCGATAGAGTTCGATTGTGTTCGATTGGTTCGATTCGTTCGGAAATCGAACTCACAGCAAAATAGATGTTCGATTTTGTTCGATTACCGAACCCAATCGAACGATTGCTGTTCGATTGGGTTCGATTGATTTTTGGTTCGATTTTGTTCGATTGGATACCCCGGGGTTACGATACGATGGCATCGAGATTGAAATCAAAATAATTATTAAAAGCTTATTATTTTAGAAAAATGTACGAAATCTACATGTACATCCTCCACATGGAAATAGTTTCTGATGATGTATTAGCAAATTATTGATTCAGTCTATAAATCTGTAAGTCCTGCAAGAAGGGGATGGTAAAACTTCGCGGGCATGATTTTTATTTAACAAAACGTTATCTCAGTTTGATCGATCGCGCTTTTTTAAGATGAAGTTATTACTGTTAAACTTGTGCACAAACCTTTCATTGCTCCCTTCTTGAGCCTGCTCTGTATTTGATAGAACAACAGAAGAATCTTCTCCTTTCGGTGATTTAGACATTTCGCATGTTTAGAGGCAATAAACATTGGTGATCTTTTGTATCATTCCAGCCGCCATCTTCTATGAAGGAGAAACCGGTACCGGAGAAACCATAGCAATGACAAACTAGTGCCAATCTTTCTCGGCAATTAACGACCTTTTCAGCGCCGAGAACTGAGTCGAGAACAAACCCGAGAATCAAAAGGTACAATGTGTAAATGTGGCGACGTGTTCATTTGTTCCGAATCCATCGAGAAAATGCATTTCTATTTTATTTTATGTGCCTTATAGCTTATTAAGTTGAACCCTTCCCTCGGGGTCTTGTGCTTCCGAAATGTTTACAAGAACGGAAAAGCTTTTTCCCATTCTTGTTCTAAGCTTTTGCACGAATAATCCTGTAGTGTCAACTAGCCGCCCCTGCAGAGGATGGGTCTTGTTTTGCTGCATTAGATGATGAATACGTTTCCACATATTTTTTGGCTACTTCTAAAGGGGGTTTTAATTAGGATATGTTCTGAAACAGATATCGATGACTGAATGACGCCCGGGCATCTTAAACAAACATTCACATTGAATGTCACGTGCAAGTAGGGCTTTCCACAAGTTTCCCGGCAACTTTTGGCAACTTTTTATATTTCGAGCAACTTTTTTCCCTTTAGGCCATTTTTTTTTCCGAGCAACCTTCTCCACTTTGAGCAATTTCCACCACCATCGGAGACCCAGGGGAAGTTAGTGGGGACGGGATTTTCGGGTAAACTTTCGCCCGAAAATCCCTTCGTCCCGATAAGCTGCTCGTCGCCCCCATTAACTTCCCCTGGGTCTCCGAGGATGAGCAATTTCTAGACCAAAGACCTCCGAAGATTGTCCGAGTGTTGTTTGAACGCCATGCGAACATTTCCGAGGAAGATTTTCAAGGAACATCCGAAGACGTTTCGACTTTCGACTCATTCCGTATTTAAAGATTACAAAATTAGTCAGCCAACATGACGTCATCGATATCTTCACAATTTTCTCAGTGAAAGAGATCCCTGTAATTCAACAAATTTGTGACCGAAAATGTTATTTAGATACTTCTGTTTGAGTGAAATTGCATGAAACTGCTTAGAAATCTTACCTTCAAAGGGAAATTAGCATACATTTGGAGAAATTTTCTTGATAAAACGAACCTTTTTGGATTTTTGAAGCAACTTTCCAGCACCTTTTTCAGAAATTTCGAGCAACTTTTTGAAACATTTCGAGCAACTTGTGGAAAGCCCTTAGTTAAATCTTATCATCTTCATCATTATCATAACTATTATTATTATTATTATTATTATTATTATTATTATTATTATTAAACTTTTTTAATCAGTTACTACAGAGAACTTTAAATATATATACACTCACGATAATTTTGCTTTCTTGTCGGCTTCAGTCGTCACTCATATCATAGTTCGTGCATACAAACAAACAAACAAATAGTCCTGGGGTTCTGCGTAACGTTAAAGTCCCTATTTATAGAGCACTACTCTGAGAGCAAAGAAACCATCAGATCTGATGCAATTCCAACACAGCAATACGATCCTTAGACGGGCACTTTAAGTTAAGGCACTCCATCAGACTGGACAAGGACAATGTGTTAGCTGCTAACGGAAGAGAAGGATGTCTTTCAAGTGTAAGGACCAAACAATGCCGGCCGTTTTTGTAGTATTTCGTTCTACTTAGAAAAGGAGGGTGTGATATCAAGAATATTACAGTGCGACGCGCCTTACCGTGGCCACCCAGAAAACTTTTTTACAAGTGTGCTCTCGTAATATTATTATTTATTTGACGAACACGCCTCCTTGCAAAGTTGAATACGATCACTTGTTACATCGTATTTATTAACAAAACGCAGTGAAAACGTAAAATGTTTATTTGAAGCGTTTAATCAAGATTTGTGACAAACAGGACACAAACAATATGTGATTGAACAAAAACGGGGCAAATAAATATATGTTATGGGTACAGAATTTTCAGTTCATTAATGGCAATGTCGTTAAACCTTCTCGTTTATAAACGTCCTCCTCCAACTCATTATAAACAAACGCTAGAGGATCCTGGAGAGACCCTCGCGATTTCAACAACAGTGAGCAACAAAACACAAAAGGAAAGTTCCTTAGTTATAGCTAGTTATGACAACACGTACACCGGAACGCAGGCATTGTTGATTTATTTTGCTGTACAGCATCCACCCTAGTTTTTGCAACACCAGACTTTTTCAGTCTGATTTTCAGGGTTTTGGATAACATTTTCAGTTGCCGGATTCAAAGTTTTAACTGGCGGACGTGAGCGGGGAAGGCGCAAGCCTTTGGACCGGAGTCAGCAACTTCTAGGGTGTTCGGGGACATGCTTCCCTGGGAAATTTTTTTAATTGGACTCTCTAAACTGCCATTTCCTGCGTTTCTTGGACCATATGCCTTTTTGGCATTAAAAAATGCCCACAAAAAATGAACTGGTTGATTTAGAAATTATAATTATCAATCTGCAGTTGTTCGGTTTTTAGTAGATTCCAAAACAGACTCCAATTGGAAAGAGAATGGGTTAATCCCGGGCATGAAAGATGGTTTTCTTAACTATTTAAACATTAATTAAAATAGTTTTCAGCAAGTCCAAGTGAGCCAAATAATAGACAACTCTATCTTTGATTAACAATTGCAAAACCAACCGATTTTCAAACTTCTGAAGATAAATATTTTTTTCTGAATCTACCGAAAGTTACATGTCAAACAACCAAACGGCGTCCAATGTGAAACGAAACCCCTTAGCAGTGAGCGTGGGGGACAAGCCTGCAAAATAGCTACATAAATGGGGTATCTAGCACTTTTAAAGAAAGATTTACATGAATGCATGTTTGATTCTCCGGATTTGCGCGTTTTCGTCCCCTGAATTATAAGATTTGTCTATGGCTGATAAAAAATATCTCACAGAGGGGGAGGGGGGGATGGGCACCCCAGGACCCCCTCGCTACACCCTTGGTTTTTTTTAACACACATTAAAATTACCAAAGCAGTATTCCTTACTAGTATGTCATAGCAGCCTTATTCAAGTGATATTTACTGGTTAGCTCGACCACAAATAAATGCCTGAACCTCGATATCAAACGCCACTGGTGTTTATCACCATATGATTTGTCTAGAGGAGAATAACAAATCAATGTAAAATTATCTAGAAAGAAAGTCATCAGAACCTGACGTCAGGTGCAAGGGTCCATTGAAGGCCAGAAGGTATGCTGGGAAAAGAAGGTACCAAAAGAGGGATATGGCGAACTATTTATTTGTAAGATTTTTCTTAAAGATTTTTCATTTTTTCCCTATGGTTCCCTTCCCCCTTCCCCCCTCAAAATTACAACAGAGAAAATCTTAGTAATCTTAGTGACCAGATTTTAGGCTTGGAATCTGCTATTCTTTCTTTATTGAAATATATTTTCTCCATCCTGTTTGTTCTGGTAAATCTTTAGGATTCGGTGGAACATCTGGAATTTCCTGTTTAAAAAGAAAGTTAAGTTCATTACAGTACAGTCAGAACAATTTTATCTTCAAAAAAATAAACAGTGCCATGTGGAGAGCCTCCCCCCTCGGGAACCTAATAATTCTAACAAGCAGCTATTACTAAGGAAACAAAATACAAAGGAAGTAACTATTGCAAGCTATATAAGCTTTGTTAAATCTTCAACAATGCATTGATAAGACTGCCGCGGACAGAAAGTGGTCTACAGATGATCACCAACCTTAGTGAAACAACAAGAACAATTTATGAAAATAAAACAAAATATTTAACTGCTAGACATGAAATGTAAGTTTATGTCCTAATGCTCAACTCATTTCTTGTTTGACTTAAAACAAATTTCTCTTGTAATTTGTTGGAATATCTTAAGCAGAGGTGCCTACCATTAAGCCCCTCTTCACATTAGCATGGTAAATGGGCTGGCCTATTGTTAGTGAGAGAAAAAAATTCTCTGTTCATTTGGGACTGGGACGGCAGAACATTTTTCAATTGGGGGGCTGACTAGTGATTTCAATTGGGGGGTTTACTAGACTCTTTTCTTAGAAGATCTTTAGTTTTTCGTTAAAAACTGAGGAGTTAAAGCCCTCCCCCAGCCACCGGCTTCAGCCAGGTTCGATACAGAGGAAAGAAGGTGTGCAAAGACCATGGAAATGAGTTTGGGCATTAATAACAGTTCAGAAAGAAATAAAGGTGCCACATGAAGTTATATAATTTGTGCCTGCTGTAGCTTTGCCAATTCTTGTAACTCTATAACTTTGCTATATGTGGAAAATACTTCAGACAAGGCACAATCATGTTTTCTGCCACAATTGTTTTTCATGCCAGTTAATAAATATGGAGATGGGGTGTTTTAAAAAGAAAGGAAACAGTGGTGAGATAAAATCTTAGAAACCAGGCCAGCCTGCTAGTTGACCATGCTAGCAGGCTTGAAAAGGCTCCAGCTCTCTAGAAAGTAGCAAAGGGTTTATGTGTGACGCTTGATAAGGGCAAAAATTAGATCGTGACACGTGAAAATAGCTCGAAAAGACTTGTGATTCATGAAATTTTTACTTAATCTGCTGTTTCAAGAATACCTGACACGCAAATTTGGTTCAAATTAGTGCGTGAAACAAGATCACGACCCCTCCCCCCTTTACTACCTTCCCTCTAGTCTACTGTTGGGATCCTTATGCCTCCTTTAATTTCAAGCATGCTGATTTCGTTTGGATAATTGTCAGCCTTTTAAGGGGTTTTTGGTTCTGGCACTGTGGAGCATATTCTCACAGAGGAGTGAGCAGGATGTAGTCTGTTCCAGATATTCAGCTGGTTGGGGAGCAGTGCAGAAACTGTCGCTCTTGGCACTAATCACATTTTTCACACTGCTAATAGAGTGCCTGGAACAGGCTCAAGTAGGGAGATAGCCTGTTTCAGCATTGGTTTGTAGCAAAAGGGGCGAAAGAAAACTGCAAGTGGCAAGTGAAAAGTTGGGAGGGGACTCACACCGTTCCCCGTTTTTTTTCTTCTTTGCAAGCTGCTTTCTTTCATGTCTCTCCCCACGTCACTTACCAAACGCCTGGAACAGGATAGCTTGGATATGACTGCACTTACAATTCACTGACCCATTGCCATTTTTGTAAGAATTCCGATTTATTGCAGGCACAGGTCAGTGAGGTGTCAAGACAGTCCCATTCAAAGTTTTGGGTAAAAAACAAACAAACAAGAAAAACAAAATAATCTTACAAGACTTGGTTTGTAGTACAAATGAACCACTTGACTTCCCGCCAGCCCTGAAGCTAAGCTGGCAGTTAAGAATGTTAGATATCTTGGCCACGAGACTCCAGCAGGCATAGTCAGTTCACGTACAAAGTTGTGCTGCTGTGTGTTTCGTTTTACTTGTCTTCTGGTTCGGCTTGTTTCTGTCTTTGCAGTCGTCTTTCTGCCTCCTTTCTGACATAAACGTCATCTAAATTAAACAAAATCAGGTCAGTTTACAATCGTTTAACTGGCGCCTTGATGACAGATTCTGAAATATAAAGCTTGTAAATACCGAATCGATCACTTACAGAAAGTCTCCTTTCCAACGCGAACTTTAATCATAAACAGTTCAATGCCAGCTCCAACCAAAAAAAACAATGGCAGGAATCTATAGACACCAAGGCGTCGTTTAACCGCTGCTAGTTTTTCTAGCAACATTCAATTCTGCAGGCAAAACTCTATGAAGAGCGCGTTGTGTTCAATAGCTATCAGGAGTTATCTATCCGCCATATTGAATTGATTACCGCTGACTGTACTACTGCAGACTCAACAATTTGATGTAAACATTCGACTTTCAAGAAAGGCCGGGCATTGATTGTGAAGATGCAGAATCAAGAGAAATCGTCTCGTTACAGTCCATACTTGTGAGTAAAATATAGATGCACAACTTTTTATATATATATTTTATCAATTTACTTGGCTGGATCGATTCATTTCAATGGCAATTTATTCGATTCGATGACACAAAGTTAAAGCTTATCGACTGCGAATTTTCAGTTTTACGGATTATGCCAGTTGATCTACAAAACAATCAATTTTATATTTAATATTTTCGCTAAGTAGGTGTTTTTCTATGTGTTTTTATGTTTGGAATTCGCTTCACCGTAAACGTTAAGGTTTTCTGAGTTAAAATTCGTATATCAACCCGGCGTAATACACTCATCATGATATTAAACCAACCTCGCTCCCAGGGTAACTCCTTTTCGGACTCTGAGTACAATGTCGAAGGAGGAAAAGGAGATACAACGTGAAAATGAGGTTGTATTAAAGCTGAGGGAGGAGAGGAAGGGGAGGAGACCCCAGCTGTTTCACATAAAACGAAATTACCGGTATAGGAGATGGCTGTTTAGTGGATGTTGGCTTGTCGGGGACATTTCACGGTACCCCAAGCTAGAAAAAGAGGTCAGATCAGGCCAAATCCCCTCAGTACCTTTGACACAAATAATTAGCAATTATCCTGCAAAATCGCATGGAAATATATTAACTGATCACCAGAGGCACGATCCTAACTTCAGCATTAAAGAATCACAACCATTCTGGTTGATCCAATTTGAAAATTAATCATTCATTTTCCTGTCATTCTATTCAGATTCAAATATTTTTTCAGCCAGAAATGTACCTTCTTTTGAATTGTTAATTACTGATGGATTTCAACAGTACATTAATGTTGCTGACAGAAGAATATAGAGTAAAATTAACTGTACAGAAAGAAATAACTAAGACTTATTATCCCATGCTCCAAATTTAAATGGTTCTTATATTTATGATGGGAGGCACAGTGACCTCATGCATGGCTAGGGCATTGGACTCTGGATCGAGTGGTCCGGGTTTGAGCCCTGGCCAGGTTCATTGTGTTTATTCCTGGGCAAGACACTTTACTCTCATAGTGTCTCTCGTCTCTCTCCACCCAGGTGTATAAATGGGTACCGGCAAACTAATGCTGGGGGGTAACCCTGCGATGGACTAGCATCCCATCGCATATCCAGGGGGGAGTAGAAATACTCCTAGTCGCTTCATGCTACAGAAACCCGGATCAACTCCAGCCTGTACTGTATGGGCCACTAGGCTTTACCTTTTTTAGCTATTATTTTATGACACCATTTAGTTTGCAATTTTAGTATCTCACATGTGGAGGCTAAAGCTTTATAAAATTATTGAATTTCCTTGCAATTTTTAAATCAATTTTATGATGATACCTATACTAGAACAGTTAAACTGTTAGAAAATCCTAAATATTTAAATAGTGAACTTTACACAAACTCTAAGGAACAAAACTAAAAAAAAGTGTATCAATGAATGTGTAGCATAAAGAAATCACAACTGCAAGAGAGTGGTCAAGATGCTGGAGGCAGCAATGAGACATCCAACTTAGGAGAACAAAATCAGCCAGGAAAATCTCCCAAGAAACAGAGGCGAGCAGTGAAAAGATTTGGAGAAATGTCAGAGGAGGATGTACTGAAACTGAAACTACCTGAACATTTGGATTACAATTTAGATATTTTATTTGTAAGTGTTTTAAATCTTATCACTGTCTATTGTTAAATAGTCTATGCAAAGAACACAGTTGGATTGTGGATTTAATGTTTCACTTAGTGGCTATTCCAGAATTTAGTTAGACTCTCCTTCAGTTCTCTCACCGTTCTTTCCCCGGATCCAGTGATCTAAGAAGAATGCGAAAAAATAGAGGGCTGTAAACAGTCTAGGATTTAGTGGACAGTGGATTAAAAGTTGATTGAGAAGGGCAGATCCAGGGGGAGTGGAGTAGGTGGCTATCCAACCCCTTAAGATCCACCAAAAAGATATAAATAAGAACATTAAAATAGAATTAATAAGGACAATGACACTAAGAAGGGTGTGAAAATTATAGATAACTTAAGCTACAGTAAAATTGAAATATTTGCTAACATCCTTGCCTGGGTCATTCTCTATAAAAAAACCTGGTCCTAAAATAAAATAGTGAGCAAAATATTTGTTGACGTCAAAACTGGAGGACAAAAAATATAAACAAAAGAATCACGCGAAAACATTGCGCGAAATTTAAACACTCGAAAATTAATATCATATTTTGTATCTCAAACAATAAAAAATTTACATGTTTGGAACTGCAACTATAGCCCTCCTTGAAAATATCTTTCCGTCTTGTTTTCGACCAGCACCCTTCCTCTGATTACCATTTTCTTCAGCTTGTAATTCGGCCAAAACCTCTGCTCACATCATGATCTTTAACTCAAGACTTTAATGTTCACAGGTAGGAATAAATCCAGGATTGATGGCAGCATATAAAGGGCACCACTATGCCGGAGCAAATAATCATTTCTGTGGGTAATTTTTTCAATTTATTTTCCGAGGTCCAGTGGTCAATGCCTCAAACCACATTTTTGGTGGCAAAAATTGAAACTTATAAACGTGCGAATCTTCCCTCTACAGGGCGCTGCTTGTATGAATCTGGCCTGGTGCCAGAGAGGTTGACATACTTAGATGATGTTAGATGCCCATCACGATACGGAATAGGATTAACAAACATGGTTGAACGTACAACAAGGGGCAGTGCCGACCTTTCAAGGTGATTTTTAAGTAACCACGAGCGTATGAGATATGAGTGCAAGTTCCAAGTAGTCTTTAGCATTTGGACCACTTTGTTTGCCAAATCCAGAGTTTGCATTCAGCTTTGTGAAGTACTTTGCACCCGCAAGCTCCCCCAGGGTGACGTCAACAGATGGTACACGTGGTTCTATATCTTAGAAAGTACTCTATAAGTTTTAGTCCACTGCAGACTCTTTGACTTTACCAATTTGCTATGTGGTTCACTGTCGATATTACTCAGTATTCCTGTAATTTCATTCTTGTGGCTCTGTCATAGAGTGGCCTGTGAGTTCAAAGGGTTTTTGTCTCATCCCTTAACTCAATGATGTACTTTTATTTTATCAATTCAAGTCCTATGAACAGCTTTGGGTCAGAACTGAAGTCATGCAACATCTTCGCTAGTCAGTTCACAGTTTTACTCAGTGCAGCGAAAAGTGGTTGTACTAAACTTTTCACAGGGTAAACCGAGTAACAGCCTATCCAAGTAGACTAGTAATACTCATTAACTGCATCTTACATTTTATGCTAATTGAAAGTGGCTGACTAGTGAAGGTACGCCTGTAGTTAAAATAATGAACGGTCAACTAGTTTTATTGTTTTCTTACAGGCAAGAAATGAGAGATGGAAAAGATGAGTTTATACGAAAAGTGGTGCATTACAAGCCATTAATAGTTTGTTTCAATGGAAAAGGTTTGTGCTAAAACACTGGTAGTACCGAACATGTGTTAGAAACAGGAAAACAAAACAAAAACAATAAAATGCTCTTCACTTAACGTACCAATTTACAAATTGTGCGCGCAAAACTACAAATGGCTACAAGCTACCTACCTATACCTATATCTCTCCATGCCATAAGGCACATAAGGCTTTGACATTCTCTTTCCACCCACTACGATTTGCTGCAAGGGCTCTGACATTCGCCCATGACTGCCACCCAGCTGTTTGCCTTTCATCTTCAACCATCCTCCTCCATGTTGTTTTCGGTCGACCCGGTCTTCTTCTCCCTTCTGGCCTCCACTCCAAAGCTGTGACACAATGTTCCTCTCTGCCTTCCCTCATTATATGGCCAATCCAGTTCCATCTTCGGCGTCTGATCTCATCGCTCGTTCTGTTCACTCCTGTATTCTCCTGGATTTGTTGGTGGAATATGGTCTGAGGCCACCTTATCCTTAGAATCCTCTTCATACACTTGTATTGGAAACCGTCCAGCTTATTTGCTTCTGTTTTCGTAAGTTTCCAAGCCTCGCATCCATACATCAAAACTGACCTAACAATTGTTTTAAACAATTGTACCTTCGTCTTCCTTCCAATCTCACTGGTGTTCCATAATCTTCGCATCCTATAGAAAGGCTACAAACTATCTGTCATTTACAGTCTTAGCTTTTTGAGTTTGTCACGTTCCACCATTTTGGAATTTGCGTAACTGTCACATAGTAACTTTTGTGATGTAACAGAGACAACCGTCTAATATCGTGATATCTAGAATAGCAACACATATAGGAATGTTTTGGATCATTTTAATCTTTTCGTGCGCTACCGTTTTGAAACTTATGAAACTTTGTTAACATGGTTAGTTTTAATATAATAGGAACAACCATGTCATGAGTTCTAAAATGCATGGTAACAAATCAGGGTGACGCAAAGAAATCCACCGTAAGGAAAAGATGAGGGCTGTACTTTTTACCCCAATACCTTCCAAACCTAACACAGCCAATTGGCACGTAGAGAAGCAATTTTGACATTTTTGCAAAATTCGTCCCTGTGTTTACAACATTGTGTATGCAAGGATGGAAATTGTTTAAATCTTTTCTGAGCGGCCGGTCTTAGGATTTTCCTGGGCTTAGAGTTGTGGGTGAATGTTGAAGTCGCCATCTTTTTCGGTACGGTGGAGTACAAGCTAGCAATTACTAAGCTGTTGAAGTATGGTACTGAAATATTTTTTTTTCTGACAGTAATCTATGAGTTATTCTCTGGATCCAAGTGTACAGTCGGCCGACAGAAAGATCCCATACCTGGTACAAACACAGTAAGTGTAGACTGTATTGCCATAGTGAATGCAGTTAACCAGACATGAGCTAAGAGCCCACACGCTGGTGGTAGCAAGACCCTTTTGGGAGAATCTGACTTCGGTGATTTTATGCGAATGTTGACCAAAGATTTAGAGTTGATTGTTAATTAATGTTCCTGAAAATGCCTTTGTCAGCACTTGCAACTTCAAGGGCAGTGACAGTAACATAGGTAATGAAAATGACAATGACAATGACGATGGTAATTGCAATAAGACTGGCATTATATTGGCATGACGATGACGATGGCAACAATAACAGCGACAGTGACACTGGCAGTGGCAGTGGCAATCATAATGATCTAGGAACTCCATCAATTCACTAAACGTCGTTTTGTTTTTCATCTGCAGGCTGTATATGTGATGCCTTCCACATCCGGCAGAACACAAACTTACCCTCGTGCGACTGACAAGATTCCTTTCTTCACTGAGCTAAAAACTCTTCGAGAAGAAGTGAAAAGCAAATCCGCGGACAATTCTTGTATTAACAGACAGTAAAAATATCAACGAAAAGCAAAAGATATAATTTGTTGCACTTCAATGAGATAGACTACAACGCTACACCACGTTTATTTTTTAAGCGATTCTTTCCAAACTTTTTTTGGTACCAACTACAAACCTCAAAAAAGAGCATACTGTATGAGACAAATTGATATTCTAATATCAAGGAAATCGCTTTAGCATTTAGAGACCTTAATCAAATATCATAGCGCGATACAATATTTATGTTATGAGGTTTTTATTTTGCCCAGTAACTATGAACCTGAATTGTATCTTCGTATCACTTGCAGACACAAAGGGGCGTATTGCAGGGACACAACACGTGCACGCACTACAGGTCCCACTGTGCCGTGATGGGACATGCCGCTGCACGGTGTCCACGCTACATTTTCTTATGTATGTGCAAGTGGTTTTGTTCACGTAATACGTCCCTCCTATATGTTCCTGCATGTGTTCATTATATTTAAACATAATACCTCAAAAAGTGATAATAAAATAATGTCAGCTATTTATTTTAATTTATATATAATGCACGGGTTTCTTAACATCTTGGCTTTAAGCAGAACAAAAAAACTACAGCTATTGTATTTGTCTGGGAAATTAACTAAATACAATTTTCATGACACTGTCAGCATCTTGCTTTCGGTGGATTATAATATAGGAAAAAACTGCGATCGTCTTCATAATCCATAATTGATCGAAAACTTTTGGCGACGCGATTAGCCATTATGGTTGATGACTTGTATAATCGATTGTCGTGGAAAAATTAAAAAAAAAACATATGAAAAAAAGAAAACTGTGTTATGTCTAATGGACTTGCTAACACTTACATCAATGCGTTGTTTAACATAAGAGTTAAACCATCGGAAACCGTCAAGGAACAAAATGGAGCCGAGGAATCTCAAAGACCATTTCACTTCCTCGATTTATGAAGTGTTGAACAACTGTTACCCCAAAATGCAGAGGCGACGGAGCGTTTGAAAACATGGTGGGGGGGGGGGGGGGGCAGCGTTTTCCAAGCCAAGCGCATACCACCACCCCTCCCCGTGGGGGCGCACCCCCGTACTCAAATTTCCCAAAATGTCTTCAACAGTGTCCGCAATCGATTTGTGACAATGCATAACCTGGCAGTTCAGACGATCCTGCTTTAGGGTGCTTTTTGGGTTGTTCTTTAGACGTCAGAGGGCAACAAATGTACGCTTTGAAGTCGCTGATGCCACAAGTAATGTCAAATACAATCTTAACTGATTGCGGATCTTTCCTAGTAGAGTTTCAGTGATGAAATGAGTTTCGTTAAAATTCCTATAGTGAATTCACGCTTGCATCAACCGATTAAGTCGATTAACAACTGTTCAAGTTGCCGTAATATCGTTTCTGTTGTGTTTGTTTTTCTTCCTATTGCGTTTTCAACCTTCATGGTAGCTGTCCCTTCACTTGCAACTGTGGGACGTCGTGTCTCTTTGCTAATTCCCCCCTCCCTTTTTCTGGAGGTTGATTCTGCGGTATCCTGTTTAGTGTTTACCGTTCTTCAGAATAGTCAACATCTGTGATTTTTTTAAAATTTAATTGTCTCTTTAGTTGATCCAACTGGTAAACAGGAGCTAACAGCTACTTGTATAACTCATAATTCCTGTATGTCGACAGAAGTACATGGATTATCGATTATGGACTTCTGATGTCGATAGATATTTCAAGTACTCAAGTATATGTTACACTGAATTGAAAAACTTTGATAAGCAGCCGAAAAAACGTGACAATGATCGATACGCTGATGATTTTCTAATTCTGGCCCGATTAGTTGCTAAGGAAAGATAATTTCAATATGTACAAGTTCTTAGAATAAGCGGTTGAAAACATATATACGCAACAATGTAAATATAAATTGGAGGAAAGTAATCTGAAGGTCCGACACCCCGCTGAAGATGGATATTTTGAAGAAACAACTAAGAAGCAAGTCCTGTAAGTAACCCACTGGCAGTTCAATACTGAATATATTTAATTTAGTATTTGTGAGCATGATCCACCGACAGCTGGATTACCGGGCTCAAAGCTAACTCCCGCAGAAAACTCTTCACACCACAACAAGGAACACAAAATTTGAGAACATTTTTTTGAAAACTGAGGCCCCGCCCACCGTTTTCGATCATACTTGCTTCGTTTGCGTGACCCAAAGTCACCCTTACGTCACGCACTAGATCGTGCCTGTTGCGTTACATGCGCACAAAGCATTGAGCAACCGTCCGAGTCGACCTAAGGGAAACTTCGACATACCCAAATCTCGATGTCCAGTTGCAGTTTTCCCGTTTTTCAAGAAAAGGAAGGAGAATGGACATCGCCAAAGACTTTTTTAATGGAAGGAATTCCAATTCATCAATTCTTTACACCAAACCCTGCGGCACTGCGAGATTACATCGTCAATTTCCAGACAAGAGCTGATGATGTATTTGTTGTGAGTTACCCCAAGTCAGGTAAGCCAGGGTTAAACGATATAAACTGAATACTGCTGAATGCTAGACCACTTTGGATCACTTCATTAACGTGTTTAATTCTTTAACAGAAATCATGCAACATAAATATAAATCAAAGTTATCCAGGAGCATTATTTTAATTATCTGTTTTTATTTATTCATCATCATCATTAACCTGAGTATAAGGCCTTCCTAAGGGGAGGGGGGAGGGTAGGGAAGGAAGGCCTGATACAAACGCTTTGATTGGGTCATGTCGAACATCCAGATTCTGGATGTGGCGCTGATTGGGTACCTTTCGCGCTTTTATTACCCTTTCTTCCTTCCCCTTTAGAAAAGCCTGATACTCAGGCTACATCATCATCATCATTAACATAATTAAGCCTACGGACATAACATAAACTTTATAAGCTTACTTTTCTTTTCATTTTGGGATCATTACTTCTGTTTATGACCCGTGAACTTGATTTTTCTTATGTGACATACTGATACTGTGGGGAGATTTTTTATATTAATCACTTTTGGAACTTTAATAAAGAGCGCCCCCAAATAAGCACAGCATCTTAATAACCACTGCAACCAAAAAAAATAAAAAATTAAAGAGTGCTGTGGTACTCAATCAAGTAAGGAAGGTACCATACTTTCTTGATTAAATGCCTGCTACCGAATAATCACATCTCTAACTGTGTGCTTCTGCAAAACTAGTTTTAAAATTATGATAGAATATATTTTAAACTTGGAATGTTTCCTTGAAAGGGACAACATGGCTTCAGGAAATTCTCTGGCAGGTGTACAACAATGGGCAACAAAGCACAAGAAAGATTTTTGAACGAGTTCCTATGTTGGAGCGTGGAACAAGTCCTGATCGAGCTGACGTTAGCACACTCCCCAGTCCACGACTTCTCCATACACACCTTACCTATGATGTCATCCCGAAAGGACAAACTGACGACACAAAGTGCAAGTACATTTATGTTGCACGAAATCCAAAGGATGTGGCAGTGTCATTTTATGAATTTACGAAAGATTTTGGCTCAGTTGCTGGGTATAATGGCCCATGGGAGTTTTTCACCAGATTATTTGTGGAGGGAAAAGGTGAGGAATTTGTACAGTTAATTACTACAATCAAGTCTCTTGATCTTATTATGCAGAGATGCCAACTTACAAAAATCCAAACCTGGGATATTCCCAAAGTAGATTTGCATATAAGAATCTTTTGTCAACCCCCAAAACAGGTATCTGGGAGATCAATTCTATATCGGGGAGACTATTATAAACTGTGGAGAATTGGTAAAGATGCTTATGGATAGTCCTCCATAACACCCCACCAAACAGTTAGTATCCAGTTTCTTTTTATGGCACGAACATTGATGCTTCACATGTACATATACCTATGAAACTTTTCTGTTTTGGTACTAAAGGTGCTCCTTTACAAATTTTCAGATGCTACTTCAGGCAAAGATCCAGCCCAGTTTCCACCATGTCAAAAAAAATTGTCCTAAAATTTTGCTGAAGGAGCATTTTTGCCCCAGGACCCTGCTACAGGCTGATGCCTCGTTGCTTATGTTATCGGGAAATAATCACCATTTTTCCTGGATCCCTGCATGTTCTTTATATGACTTTAACCTCTTACGGTATCGAAGCAGGAACTGACTGTTGATATCAAGCAGTGAGCTTAGTCTTTCTTAACATGCCTTTACAGCAAGGCGCCCAAAAGTTTGACCACTTTTAATTTATTCACATTCTTTCGTGCAGATTTAATCCAATCAAAAGCCGTGGATAGCTTGCAGTTGACTTCTGATTGGATTAAATCTGTACGAAAGAATGTGAATAAATTAAAAAGTGGTCACACTTTTGGGCGCCTTGCTGTAATGGCTCAGTTCGCTGATGTCACATATCACTTGCAAAATAGTTATATTACCTAGTTGCTTCAAGTATCCTTGTAGCTCAGTGGTTAGAGCATCCGACCATTATGTGGAAGGTCATAGGTATAATTCCCGCTGGGGACAAAGTGACAGTACAAACAGGTCAAGTTTTGTCTTCTAATCTGGCACAACTTTGAAGTCCATGGCGATTATAATTTTTTGTGTTGCAGTGTCTTATGGAGTATGGAATGATCATGTGTTAAGATGGTGGCAACATAAAGATGATCCAAATGTGTTATTCCTAAAGTTTGAAGACTTGAAAAAGGTGAGTGTGTGTTAGTGGTCTGCCTCTGCTAACTGTGGACTCCTGCAACAACACAGTCAAAATTTCACTAAAATCCCCCCTCTGAAGATAGACACCTCTGATATGTGGACACTTACTAGTCCAATAACATCTACAGCATGACACTTAGACATACAAATACTACAATTTTTAACCTCCCACAAGCAGATACCTTTATCTCCTAAGCTGACGTTTTTCTAGTCCTAGTAAGGGTGTCTGCCTATACTAATAGGAGATTGAACCATGGTAGCTTCAAAACTGTATTTAAACAAAACGCAGTGGTGGATCCAGATCTTCAGGTAACTGGGGGCCCAATCATCCAGACCCTGGAATAACGTCAAGGGTATGGACATTTGTGCAGTCTCCCCATACTAAACGTTCTTGAGTACTAGCTCCCTCCTCACATCCATATTCCCCTTCTCGCTTCACTTTTTACACATGCCCAGGAACTATACTTTGACCTTAGGAATAACTGTACCAGGACTGACATTTGAGCAGAATCATTCTGAAAGTAGGATAGGCATCATGAGCTTATGACCAAACATAAAATCTATATTACGACCCCCAGTAAGGAAGCACCTGTCACTAATGGGACACTGTGACATGGGCATGACTGCACATGCTGTGTCCGACACTTCATTTATAAGTTCCAATAAAGCCTGTAGACTTGCATAAGTAAACCTAACCACTTCCTACCCTGACCAACATAGGGACAGGGTTTAGAAGGTCCATGTAGTGAACACCCGGGGAAGGGGGGAGGTGGGGGGGTCTCAAAAAAGTTTTATATGGAGAGGCTCTGCCCCGAGCTCTAACCCCTTGCCCTTTTATATACCATTTTGACAGAAATTGTATCCCTTCTGTATACCTTTTACTGATAAAAGGAACCCCCTTCATATACCTAAAAGACATGGCATAGACTTAGAACACGACGTTTTCTTGTCATTTTCAAGTAGCGCTTAATAAATTAAAATAAATAAAGGCATAAATTGCATTTGTTCGAAATATTTTAATTAAAAGCCCTTTTTAAAACCTAAATGACAGATTTCCATACCCTTTCGTATACCTTAACTTGTGAAACCCCTACTCTTTTATATACCTGAAGCCTGAAAAAGGTACCCCTTTCGGGCGGAGCCTCCCTGTAAGCGCCATTATAGGGAGTACCCCCGGGAGTGAACGGACTTATTGGTAATCTAGACAGAGCCCCCTAAACAATACCCTTTAGGGAGGTTTCACTAGTCTATAATTGATTGGTTTTTATTTTAGGACTTGCCAAGCAATGTTCGCAGGATTGCTGAGTTCCTTGGCAAGCCACTAACAGAAGACATCGCAAACAGGATTGCAGAACAGTGTAGCTTTAAGGGAATGATGAAGAATGCATCAAATTACTGGTTAGAAGGCACAGCCGAGGGGCCAAAACTGCTACGAAACGGAGAGATCGGTGATTGGAAGAATTACTTCACTCCAGAAGTGAATGAGATGTTTGAGAACAAGGTCATGGACAAGCTGAAAGGGACTGGACTTGTTTTTGACTTTGGAAGTTGACAAAAGACGGTTCTCAAGATCAGAAATGTTTATTTTAAACATAATTACTTCTGTCAAATTTTCTTTTTTTAACCCAAGCCCACCTAATTAGGTCTCCCTCTCTAGAAAGCCCACTTTCCCTTTCCAAGATGATCAATCATGAGAATTCCTAAACAAGGCAACTGTCCGTTTTGAAGTTACCATATTCACTCGGCACCCAACACGTGTACATTTTTTGTCACTATTTTACTGCAACATTAAAAAATGCCACTTTTTTGCACCTCTCTAATAAGCCTTGTTTTGCTGCGTAAGTGTGAGCTTTAGTCTTAACATCGATAAAATTTCTGACCTATCTTTTTATCTTATTATAGGAAATTAACGCGAATTCTCAAAATTCGCGTTAGTTTAAGACGCGTTAATTTTTTTGAGCGTTAATTTCCGCGACATTATTTAACTGGAGCGTTTATTTCCAAGACCTTAATTTCATTCCAAATACTGGATACAGACCGAACACATATAGAAATGAGGAAACAAATAAAACCTCTTTTCTGTACACTATTTTTCAATTTTTCACAATGGTAAAGCCTTAAAGAATGATTATTTTTGCTTTCAGAACAGCGGTACAACAGCCAAAATATCATAAGAGACAAAGAATGCGTAATTTTCTTCATGTTGCAAGTCTGCCCCGTCCCTCGCGTTTTAAATTTCCTTTATTTAAAATAAATTTTCCCTCCAATACGCGTTACAGTGCGACGCGCCTTTACCGTGGCCACCCAACAAACTTTTTCACAAGTGTCATCTTGTAATATTTTACGTTATAACCCTGTTTTGTTGATAAATACGATGTAACAAGTATCTCATCATCAACTTTGCAAGCAGGTGTGTTGGTCAATATTACGAGAGCACGCTTGTAAAAAAGTTTATTGGGTGGCCACGGTAAGTCGCGTCGCACTGTAATTTAAGTCGCGTTAATTTTCTTTATTTAAAAGAAATTTTCCCTGCAATACGCGTTAATTTAAGTCGCGTATGCGCGGAGAACCTTTCGCGTGTCTCTTAACTTAGTAGAACTACTTGAAAAAGATATCCTCTCCCTTTCTTCCCAATCCCTTTTCGTTCAGTTCACCTTTGATTTACAATGACGGCTGTTTTCTTTTGAAGGTCTTATCAGTTCTTATATTTTAAGAAAGCAGCCTATTTGGTCTTGGATGCGTGATGCGTGAAATTCACCCGTGGCGTGACATGTAATTTCACTTCCGACACGCCGCATCAGATAGTCACGCGATCACGCAATGTTTACTTTGTAAACCTCGATTGCAAAATCGACCCGAGCACTCACCGTTTTTAATACGCCCATTTGGCGAAAACAGAACAAACTCAAAAAGTTAGGCTACTCACTGGTTTCAGCCAGCGATAATTGAAAAATGGAAAGTTATCCCGTTTTTCATGAACAAGATGGCGAATGGAAATCGCAAAAGACTGTCCAAATTTCTGGTTTGCCGTTCCCGATGTCTTTCGCACCAAACCCCGCCGCTTTGCACGATTTTATAAACAGTTTTCAGACGAGAAAGGAAGATGTTATGGTCGTGAGTTTTCCCAAGTCAGGTAAGTCAGTTTGAGATCTATAGTTAGAGGTCTGTTTGAGGTGTATTGTATTGAGTTAAGTTAGTTTGAGGGTGCGTTTTCCTTCGGGATAATCCGGATCGGAGCAGGATCAATGATCCAGAATGCCTATTACCTCACTACAAGGGAGGCTCACCACTAACCAACTCGCCACCAAGCAAACTAGCCTCCCCACGCTTAAAGAACGAGAAATATTCAGGATTATATTTTAACTTCTTCGCTTGGTGGCGTGAAACCTTGGTGACGAGATGACCTGATACCATGATCCAACATCACTCGGATCGTGGTGTAATTCATCCGTTCCTTTAATACACCAAGATCCAAATGATCTTGGATCATTGTATCCTGATCCGGATCATCCCAAACGAACGCACCCACAGTTGAACTGAGGTAGTTTCGCGGTAATAATCGAACGTAGCTGGTGGTTATGCGTGACGCGTGACGCGTTGAATCTGACTGTGATCCGTGACAGGTGAACAAAGCGTACTATACAAGTTTGTATGGATTTGGAGTTGAGTTAAAAATCTCTCTCTTTTTTCCTTTGAAAACCTACAGTAAAGCTTAAAACCTTTTCTTTCCAGTGTTTCAACGTTCTATTATACATACGTGATAGATGAAAGCAGCCGAAAGTAAATCAGAGCAAATTTGTCACAGCGTTTTTCCGAGCTTTTCTCGTCTGTGCACAAAATAACAACTTAAGATAGGAAAAAAATACGTTTTATGCAAAAAAAATTAATTATTATTAACCAACCAACCCATCATCATCCACATGGTGGCTCTTCCGATCCCACTGATTCCAGATCGAATTGGAATTTAGTAGTGTTGGTTTTTGTGGACGGAGGAAAACGGAGAACCCGGAGAAAAACCCTCGGAGCAAGGACGAGAACCAACAACAAAGCTGCGCTATCCCTGCTCCCCTTAAAAGTTAGTAAGAGAACAGTTTCTTGCTTTTGGGCGAAAGCCTGAAAAACGCTATGTCTTTGCTTGGATACAGAGACTACGTTTAACTATGGGTGAAAGCTTGGTAGTGTTGTTTTTAGTTTTCTTCTAGCTATGTTCTTTTCTCCCATTTTATTTTTACCATTTCTTAAAAGAAAATCAACTCTATTCTTCCCCATAAATCACATCGAAACCACAAGATAAACACTGAACCGAAAATGTGTTGCTGACAAAGAGTTTGCTTTGATAAGTTTGAATTCGATCTTTGCTGCACATCCACTTGAACTTCTGAGACCTCTTTCGTGTTACGTGAGTAAATAAATTGTATTCACGTCTTGTTTAATTGTTAATATTATTCACAAGGAACGACTTGGGTTGGTGAAATCGTGTGGCAACTTTTCAATAATGGAGAAACTAGTGCAGTTGACCTGGCTGAACGAGTTCCGTTCTTGGAGTACTCCACAAAACCAAATACAAACCAACCTACCCTCACGTCTCTCCCCAGTCCCCGCATCATCAAGACCCACCTCACCTATGACATCATCCCCAAAGGTGATAGCAAAGAAACAAGATGCCGGTATATCTACGTTGCACGGAACCCGAAGGACGTCGCGGTATCTAAATACCACTTTGTTAACGCCACGGCAGCTCGGTCAGGCTACAATGGACCTTGGGAGTTTTATGTAAAGTTATTCATTGATGGGAAAGGTAATACATATAAACGTTCTTGTAAATTTTGGCTAGTTTCAGGCTTCGTGACTTTTCCGCGCGGTCCATGCCAGTGAGATTGCAAGCTTTTATTCAGAAGGACTTGTAAGAGCTTAAAAAACTGTTTGGAAATGGGCTGGCGTATATTCATGCAGTTAATCAATTAATCAACCAACCAATCAATCAATCAGTCAGTCAGTCAGTCAGTCAGTGAGTCAATCAATCAATCAATCAACTTCAATACATTTTACTCACTACCAGTGTAATAGGCTCCTGCCACTTCTAAGCACATTACCAAACAGCAAGCCTAACTGAAAAGTTAACTTATAAACAAAACTTAATGGAAAAGGTGTTGGATAAGGTGTCACTAACTTTACGATTACATTTAAAAGGAACATGGGGGTGATGTTGCCACAGATAGCCTTCCATAAAGCAAGAGTAGAATTTTGTGGCCTTGTTTCAGTGTAAAAGTTTTTGGGATCTACTTTTCCAAGCAGTACCCTGCCCCACCGGGTTTGTTTTCGCATTAAATGTTATTTGTCATAAATTTTCGTTTCTTCCACACAGACTCGTATGGCAGATGGAATAATCACGTGATAAGCTGGTGGAATCACCGAGACGAGGCCAATGTATTATTCCTGAAATACGAAGACTTAAAAAAGGTTCGTTTACCCGGATGTAGGTGTCCATCGATTAAAACTGTTTTACGCAAAGGTGCAAGGTGTTTCAGTGAACAGAATAAGATGTTGTTTTCTGATTAGATAACTTCCGCCAAAAGCTTTCCATGAGACTAATCTTATTATTTGTTAGCACCCACCTCTAGAAGTATCCACATTCTCTAATAATAATAGTTTTCCTAATGTTGGGAAACGTCAGAAACTACAGAAACTCATAAAAGGTAACTATATTACATCAAAAAAAAAAAAACTGAAAAGGAACAAGGATTTTTAGCTTAGATTTTTTTCACTCCCTGGACCAAGCCTAAGTCAGTTAATTTCGGTGAAGCTTAATTCTTGTCCGTAGAAGAAAACCCTTTGTGTGACCATTTACATGATAGCTGTTGAGCAGTACGTGTCGTACTGTTTATTCATGTTTATTATGCTGTACAAGGGGTTAAGTGGTCCTAACTTTAAGGTTTGTGTGAAACCCTAGTGTGCGACCATTCAAATGGAAGATAGTGAGCAGTACTTTCATCATTTTTGTTTGTATTATTCTGTACAAGGTGGACCTAACGTTCAAGTCTGTGGATGAAACCCCTGTGTGTGACCATATGAAAGCTATTGAGCAGTACTTTCATGTGGTACTCTTTATTATGCTGCACAAGGTGGTCCTAACGTTTACGTCTGTGGATGAAACCCTAGGGTGTGACCATATGAAAGCTATTGAGCAGTACTTTCATGTGGTACTCTTTATTATGCTGCACAAGGTGGTCCTAACGTTTAAGTCTGTGGATGAAACCCCTGTGTGTGACCATATGAAAGCTATTGAGCAGTACTTTCATGTGGTACTGTTTATATACATATTTCTAACTTAAACTCGATCTGTAAATGAAGCACGTCTTCCTTTCTTTAGGATTTAGCAGCCAATATCCGAGTCATCGCCGAGTTCCTTAACTTGAAGCCAACAGAAGAAATTATCCAGCGAATCGCTCAACAGTGCACATTCAAAGGAATGCAGAAGAACAAAACGAGTTTTTCAGCTTTGGCGGGATGGAGTGAAGGTCCAAACTTGTTACGTAAAGGAGAGACCGGAGATTGGAAAAACTACTTCACCCCAGAACTGGACGAGCGGTTTGAAAACGAGGTTATGGACAAGCTGAAAGGGACTGGACTTGAATTTGACTTTGGCATTTGACAGCCCGCTTTTACATGTGTATTTTTAAAATTATACTACATGTTTAATGAAAAAAGTTGTTATTAGCCTGGCTACGCTTTGTTAGGAGGATCTGGTCCATCTCGCCTATTAGAAGACTAAAATTAAAACTGACCTTCAAAAAACAAATTCTGCCGTAAGAACGTTATCTTGATTGACATTCTGGGGCGATAAGAAGTTTTCTTTGTTTTGTTGCAACGTACTCCGTTAGTATACTCCCTCGCGATCGTTGCTTCCATTGAGATAGATTTAAAATTTTAATTGATTAATTTAAGTCGGCAAGTCGAATTTTGTATGGGGTCTTTGAAAAACCAGTTATATTCAATTAACTATAATTCGTTCCCAAAACTGGATTCTTGCATAGAGGAACCCTGGTAATACGGACCCCAAAGGGACACGCTGAAGTGTCCGTATTATTGGGATGGCGGTTTTAAGCGGGCTCTTAAAGTATACGTCAAGGGCACATTGTATAAATACAGACTAAAAGAAACAATTTTGAAGCAACAAAACGATGGCTAATGCCTTTTCAAACTGAAGAAACGTTGTGCTCATTCAATGAGTCAAATGTGTGTTTATGGCAGTCAAACACCGGAAAAACGACAGTTGTCAAGCATGGCACGTTATTATGCTACTGTATTACTAATAAAAACGCGTTAATCTGTACAAAGTTTTCATTTTTTAGCAGGATGCATTAAGCACACAGTCGGTACAAATGGAAATGTACGGTGCAAAGATAAGCAGTGACCGAAAAGTGTCCGTAAAGCGAGGTTAACTTTGTATGAGAGCGTTTCACTTGGGTCACAGAAGTGTTCGTTGTCCGTATTAGCGGGTGTCCGTATTAAGCGGGTACAGATCAGAGAAAATGTATGAGCGTGTTGTCGGGAGAAACGAAACTGTCCGAAATAAGGGGGTGTCCGTATTGAGCGGGTGTACGTAAAGCGGAGTTTCACTGTACCTTTCAAGGGCGCTTTTAAATTAAATTTGAAAGGCCGTCTCCCTCGTCAGTTATATTGCCCCTGCCCCCCCCCCGGAATCTCGTATTCCCATACTGCTGTGCAACACGAGAGCGCTATCAATCGAAAGTGACACAGCAAATACTACAACCAGTTTAATTTATTTAACGAAAGACGAATCTGACGACTAAGTAAATTACCCTAGGAAATTCAAAACATGGTTAAGTAACTTATTCTGCTGTGCAAAAGTATTGTAAATTATCTAAATGCCAAACTTACCCCATTAGACCTTAACAACGTTATTTGGAAAGCATCGGTAGCTGGAAACTATAACTACCGTTATAACTTAAATATACGATAACTGTCATGTCGGGGCTGAAACTTGAAGCTTAAGACAGCAAGCCACATCACTACAGTTCCAATAACCGCCATTCTGAATCAAGTTAATTAATTAACTGTTAAAACTGTTAGAATTGACTAAGCGAAAACGTTTCCTCAATGGTCCGCAACTGAACCTCTTCCTCTCACCCCTCCCTAAAAAAAAAACACATCACCGCTACCTTCATGAGTACCTGCGTGACGCACGTGACTGCAATCCTGGTCAACAGTCATGGCGCATTTACATTTTTGCCCACAAATGCACTTCTGCTTCACCACACTATCCTCATCTGCAACACAATGTTGGTGTTGTTCCATCGAAGGCTGGCCCGATATCCCTAACACTTTATGGTGGGAAGGGGATTCAGAGAATTGAATGACATTACAATGCAAAACCATTTGTCACCAGTCTCATTGTCTGGTGTCCCAAGGACTTGTAGCCAGGATTGTAGTTACTGTAATGCTTAGAATG
Organism: Oculina patagonica; assembly: GCF_052425735.1. NCBI lineage: Eukaryota > Metazoa > Cnidaria > Anthozoa > Scleractinia > Oculinidae > Oculina > Oculina patagonica. Next base: position 9,180,712 of record NC_135767.1, on the reverse strand, counting down.
TAAACACCACCTGTCAAAAGTTTTCTGTCAGATCGTTATTAACTACTTGGTGTAAGTAAGCAATACAAATGTTTCTACTGTTCCTATGTAATGTTAACACACATTGGTTACCGAGGGTGCTCTGACCAGCTAAGCAAAGCCTAAATCATAGCCAAGGGACTGGGAAACTGTGATATCGGGGTTTGTTCCTCGCATTTTACTGTAACTTAATTGACCGGGCTGAATAACATCGTTATTTAATAACATATTTGTTATGGAGGGATAGCTTATATCGATTTTTTTTTGGGGGGGGGGGGGGTTCTTCCTCAGTACGATATAATGGCCAACATTTTATCTACTAAATCAAGTCTTCTACTGGGCCAGATAAAATCTAACTAAAATCCACCTTTGAAATGGATTTCTCTTCATAATATAAGGCGTATAAAACGTTTTAAGGCTTGTGCATTCTGTATTGCTCTCGTCTTCCCAAATACCATTCGTGTTTAGTCCATTTTTATAGTCCATTGGTGACTTGAATTTGATTCTGATTATACTGAAATAAAAGGCATAAAAATATGCTTTCTGCATGAGTGAGCTGTAAATGTTTTAGAGTTGTGTTTTCTCACAAAAATGTTATAAACCTAAAAGAAAACCTTGGCCTGTTTTCTCTTTCGTAATATTTTACATATCTGCAAGGCAAGGTGCAATGATATGCAACTATTATGGACCTTTGTTGAAGGTACAATCACAGGGAGACCACAACAGTAAAAAAAATTAAATAAATAAAAGAATATTATCCACGTGGTTTCGTTTGTTTTCTGCGTTGTTTTTCTTTATGCGTAGTCGATAGACACGACAGCACTGTTGTCGTATGCTGAGCTGTCTTGTTCGCGAGCGGATTTCAGATATGCAAATTTCCTCTTTTCTTAATAATAATTGACAAGGGTGGCAACTCTTTCACCAAACGATTTGAACACGCTTTACGAAATCGCTTTGAACTCTTTTCTTTCTCGCCTTTTTGCGACAAAAATCGACACAAAAGAATGCTGGATAAATTTTGAATACGCTCACCTGTCTGTTTCCTGAAAAGAAGCGTTTTCCAGAGAGAATTTGAGCTTCCTTTTAGATGTTTTCCTCGGTGTTTTTTTTCGTAATAGCTGCGGCCAGTTACCTTGGCACATTCGTCAGCGAATTACGCGCCATCAAGTGCGAATCAACTACGCTCCCTCCCTCGCAGAGATTTTTTGCGAGGGAGGGAGCGTAGTTGATTCGCACTTGATGGCGCATAATTCGCTGACGAATGTGCCAAGGTAACTGGCCGCAGCTATAACGAAAAAAAAAACCCGAGGAAAACATCTAAAAGGGAGCTCAAATTCTCTCTGGAAAACGCTTCTTTTCAGGAAACAGACAGGTGAGCGTATTCAAAATTTATCCAGCATTCTTTTGTGTCGATTTTTGTCGCAAAAAGGCGAGAAAGAAAAATAGTTCAAAGCGATTTCGTAAAGCGTGTTCAAATCGTTTGGTGAAAGAGTTGCCACCCTTGTCAATTATTATTAAGAAAAGAAGAAATTTGCATATCTGAAATCCGCTCGCGCACAAGACAGCTCAGCATACGACAACAGTGCTGTCGTGTCGTATCGACTACGCATAAAGAAAAACAACACAGAAAACGAACGAAACCACGTGAATAATATTCTTTTATTTATTTATTTAATTTTTTTTACTGTTGTGGTCTCCCTGTGGTACAATATAGATAAACTCCAATTAGCAAATATGACAACTATCTCGAGCTTTCGATCAGCGAATCGTCAACGATGAGAGAACCAATCAGATTCGCTGATTTTAACAGAAAACGCTTTGTTTTGTAATGCTAAGAAACACGAGTGGAAGTTTGCGAAAACGAGAAATGTTATTCAAACACAAGTCTTTGGCAGTGTCTGAACTTCTCACACATGAGCAAGGACAAATGACTGTCTTACGTTCTTTCGAAAGTATTACTTCATTGCCATATCTACAGATAAAGAAAAAATCCTTTCAGTAAATTGCAGCGCACAATGTTTATGGCGAGTTTTCCTCCTCTACTTTCTGACAAGTTTTGCGTTACGTTCAGTAACTGTGGCTTTGTGTACAGATTCTACCTTCAAGATAATTGGAGGAAAAGACATAAAACGGAAACCAGCATCAACAAGTGCTCGATACCCTGAGTCATCAATGTTATTGCCTGAAAAGTTTACAAATTTTAAAGTGGAAGTTTGCGAAGTTTTGCGTCCCTCAGCAAAAACCTGTGCACCAGAAGATTGGATGCCATTGCCTGACAAATCCAGGTCACTCAAGGTGGCATTGGTTTGGAGGGCCCCTGAGAGTGAATGCGCTCCAGGATCACCAATGGCGTTACTTGAAAGGCTAAGCCAAGTCACAGTGGCATTTACTTTAAGGGCCTCAGCTACTGAATGAGCACCTGCATCACCCATGCAATTACTTGACAGATCCAATTGCGTCAGAGCAGTATTGACTCTAAGACCTTCTGAAAGAAATTGGGCACCACGAGCATCAAGGGCGTTCTGCGATAAGCCCAAAATGGCCAGGGTTGAGTTAACTTTGAGAGCCTCGGAAAGGAACTGTGCACCTTTGGCTCTGATGTTGTTCCTTGACAGATTCAAATATTTAAGGGCGGTGTTGAATTTAAGGCTTTCAGCGATTAAGCGAGCCCCACCAACACTGACCTTGTTTCCCTGGAAGTCAAGGGAATTCAAGGTAGAATTAACTCTTAGGACTTCAGCGATTGGTTTAACACTGTGGGCACTAATCCTTACATCCGAGAGCACCAAGGAGGTTAGACTGCTTGGGGCTTTGAGGACTGCAGAAAGTGAACGAATTCCAACATCATGAATACCAGTTCCTGACAGATTAAGCCAAGTCAGGGTTCTGTTGATTTGCAGAGCTTCACACAGTGAAGTAACACCATGGTTACCAATGCTGGGGTTTCTTGATAGATCTAAGAGCTTTAAAGGGCCATTCATCTGAAGACCTTCAGCAAGTGCTGTGACACCTGGATTGCCAATGCCATTTGCAGATACGCTTAAGGCAGGGAGGGCTCTTTTGGCCTTCAGGAACTCTGCAAAGATTCTGGCTCCATCATCATGTAAAAAGTTTAATGAAAGGTTCAATTTCAGGAGGGTGGTATTGACCATGAGTGCGTTCACCAGTTGCTGGGTCCCAAGTGCAGTGATTGTGTTGTTTGACATATCGACTTCAGTTAGTGTTTTATTAACGTAGAGAGTCCCTGCCAGAGAAATGGCACACAAGTCTCCGAAACTGTGTGAAGGCATCTCTAGTTTAGTCAGTGTGGTGTTGGCTTTAAGGGCCTCGCCAAGAGACTGGACGTCACAGCTGTTGTGAGAGATGATCAACCTCTTAAGCTCTAGACTGGTGCCAATTGAGTGCAACATTTGGGCTCGAAGTCTTGGATTTAATGTAGAACACTCGCCAGTGCAGTTTAAGGCAAGACACAGATAATAACTCTGAAGAATAGAATTGTGAGCAAGATTGGCTTTCTTGATAATGGTCTTCAAGACATCTAGACACAAAGCATCATCCTCACCTTTAAGGCCAATAATTCCAACTGCAAACAAAATGACTTGTTTGAGCTTGCAGAGGACCTCTTCGTCGGCAACATAACTTTCAAAGTCAATTTCTCCCTTTGAAATTTGGCTAGCAAGATAAAACCCTGCAAAGAATTCTTGAAAACTCTTGTGTGAGAATCCATAGCACAAATGAGGCCTTCTTTTGCTGTTCCTGGTCTGGACTGACAAAAATTCCAAAACAGGTTTTTCACTTGTTGAACCGGCTCCAATTTCATGCTTCTCAAAGTACATCTGATCTTTTTCCAAGCCTTTCAGTGCAATAAGACCCAGCTGCTCTAACTCTTCCTTGTAAACCTCGATAAGGTTTTCAATGTTGTCAGGCAATTCTTTCTTCCGGCGAAATCTTCTAAGAACACAATTTGATATTTCAAGATACAAGTGAGTTCTGCTCGACGGTAAACGTCCTTTAAAATCATCGCAAAGAAGACAGAGAAGTGCTGTGGTTAAAGGATTCACCGTCAGTTCCTTGAGTTCTTTCTTGCATTCTATTTCCCTCAAAAGCTTCTGGCCTAGTTCGTCCATGTCTTTAAAGTAACGCTGGACAAACTTTCGGGAATCCTCCTCTGTGAATCCTACAATTTCTAACAAGGTGTCACAGTACTTGCTTACCTTGACTCCACCCTCGTGCCTGGAGGTGAGAACGATGTGGCACTTAGGAAGCTCTCTACTTTCAACAAGGTCAGAAAACATTTGCCTTGGATTTGAAGGGGCTTCATCCAATCCATCAAGCACCAGTAAAACTTGGGACTGGTTGGCACGGATGAACTTGAAGAAGTTCTCCTTTGTGTCTTCTTCAATATCTTTAGGAAGAAGTTGATCATCAATGGCTTCCCAGATGCTACCAGTCATTTCTCCACACTTCAGGAGAAGAAGCAATTTAATCTGTGGGAACGACACGTGGGTTTCTTGTCCTTTAGCCCAGTCATACGCCAGCTTTTGACAGTAGGTTGTCTTTCCCATTCCAGGCTCTCCTTCGATCAAGACAGTCCTGGGCTTAGGACATTCCTTGTGAGGTTTGAAGATTTCGGTCATGCTGATGTTTTGCTCATTTGTTTCTCTTCTTGTTTTGTCTCTGTTGACGATCTTTAATCTGGTAAAAATGTCGTTTAGGCCAAAGTTGAAATCTTCACACCACGGAAACAGTGAAATCCGACCTTCACGAGTTATGTAGAGTTGGCAAATCCTTTCTATGAGGTCATTTGGATCTTCAACATCTGGAAAGATAAGCATTTAGGATTTTTCACTGTGATTTTTTTTCAACAGCTAACTTTGAGCAGCATTTATTCAACTATAGGAAATTTCTACTAGATTGATATATATGTATGTCTACATTATCGACTCTCTCTATACAGGCACCACTGTAAGGCAGATACCTTTATGTGACAAAGAAGCATGTTTGGATGGCATCATTATGTTTGTCTGTAACTAGACTCTCTTTTAAGGTGAACACCTCTCTAAGGTGGACATGGTTAGACATAGGTTAGGCGGCAGACATGGTTAACTGGCATTAATGTTTGTCTGAATTGGACTCACTTAAAGGTTGTCACTTCTCAAAAGCAGGCAGGGGTACGCAATTATTTTATTCAAATCACCCTTATGATGACTAAGTCTAAGTTCAAAACGTTATTTCCTCCCTTTTAAAGTTCTTAAACACAATTTTTGCCTTCTAAATAGTTATTTTAAGCTAAAGCGAATATTATGGAGATAATAATTAGCGTGTATTATTACATTTAAAAGTGATATATTTTATTTGAAATTATTTTCAAAAACATACCTTTAGCCTGTGGTGTACTTGCTGATGTCTTTGAATTTAGTTCTTTAAGCATTCTGTGCATTTCTTCAAGCAGGTCTTTAATGTTGTCTTCATCCTTTTTCCATTGCCTTAAAAGCTCTTCGTAGTGGTCCTCTATTTCAGGGTCCATGCATTCATTCTTTAGATCATCAATTGCCACCCCATAATCGGCTCCTCCCAATCGGACCAGAGCATCTTGGATATCTTGCCAGTAAGCATTAAAAGTTGCATCATCGACAGAGGCTTGCTCAGCATGACCATACACAGTATTTCTGAAATACTTCACACGGGCAATATCAGCCTCAACACTCGTGTCAGTGACAGGAGGAAGTGCATCCCAACCAGTTGCTGGGGGTGTCAAGCCACAAATATTTCGCAAGAGGACTGTCAGGAGAGTGATATCAAAGTCCCTGGATGAAACGGAGGTGCGGATTGCAGGGTACAACTTTCCCCACTGTGTTGCATTTAAAATTCTCCTCGTTCGAAGTAACTGAAGAGTAGAATGATTTCTTGTAAGGGCTGTGTGAAGACCAGCAGGAGGATGTAACTTGTCAAACGTTTCTCTTAAAACGTGAGATCCAACATCTACCAGAAGACGACAAAGTCGCGCATAATTGGTGGTTTCTTTAGAAGAGGAAAATGATGCTGTAGCAGCAGCCATAGTTTACCTAGGACAAGTCAAGTGAAAGGTATTAGAAGGATTCCAAGCACTCAAGACAACCATCCCAACCATTTGCAGAACAGTCCTTCTTTTACTTCATTAATTTGGTGATGGCTAGCCTGCGTAGCTGGCCGGAAACTCCGCCCAAAACAAACCATTTGGTTGCAAAATCCTGCTAGCTATGCAGACTAGTGGATGCAAAAATAGTAGCATCCAGGAAATTCAAAAATTTGCACCTGAAGCTTTGTCATAATTGAATATGGTTACAACTGCCCAGGGTAAGCAAAATTTGAGAGCAGCTTGTCAAGGTGCAAGCTGTAACTGAATCACGGAATCCTTCTACTGGGCATTTACTGTAATGATTCGATTTAGCGCCCGGGGTGCTTACTTACTTTTGGCACCTCAAGGGAGGGCGCTTATTCGAGACAGGGCGCTTATTCGGGACAGGGCGCTTATTTAACTTTTTGAGAAACAACCAAATGTTCAAAACAAAACTTTAAATAAATATTAAAATAACTAACAATAATAGAAAATGCAAAAGTAACCAATTGTTGAAAGTTCAGTTACTTTTAAAAGAATTGTTCATTGTAGCAGTAAATATATACATGTACAGTACGGTGAATGTTCATGAGCTTATCTTTGTGACGTAGATGACTTCAGTAGGGACAGTCATCCACAGTAGGGGCACTTATAAGAATGGGGGCGCTTATAAGAATGGGGGCGCTTATTAAAATGGGGGCGCTTATTGGAATAGGGGCGCTTATTGACAAAAACACATTCGAAGGGGGGCGCTTATTGGAAGGAGGACGCTAAATCGAATCATTACGGTATGAACATTAAGCATTAATTTATCTCTTCCATTCACTTGAACGCACTCTAAGACCCTCTAAAAGCAATAAATGTTTTAATCAATCATTTGTACTAAAACAATTAGACTACTTGACGTCTAATTGTTTTCTATGGGCAATAGTCAATTTAACTGCACTTTGTTGACTATTCACTTATAGAAAACTTGGCCTTGTATATTGTTAATCGATAGCAAGGTCACAAATATCAGGAAACTGCACAATATTGATTATACAATTCAGAGAATGTGCATTAATCAAATGAATAAAATGATTTCAGAACTACCTTTCCAAGATAAAATAACCAAGTAAGTACAAAAAAACTAAAATATATAATATAATTATAATGACTGTAAAGATAATATAATAGCCAAGGAATGAATTCAATAGTAATGTGTCCTGGAAGCAACATTATATCAGTTATATATACACCAAACTGAAGAAATGTTGGCCCTGTGAAAAGCATAAACTATTAATGAATGATAAGACCGAATTAGACTCTGCGTAGACAGCATATTGGTAAGCTTAGTAGTATAATTTATTTATAATTGTGATATTTTCTTTCTTTGAGAGTGTAAGAGCATGATTTTTGCAAATGGGGGGGGGGGGGGCAACCTGTCTTATTATAATGTTCATTCTGTCATGGACGACGATTGCTTTTTTTCCAAATAATTCCCAGTAAACATTTGTAGCACATCTTTTCATGATTCAACTTTTTTTACCATTGAAAAATAGCCCAATGTCGATATGTTAAAACTTAGCCTAAAACTATAGACCTGATCAGTATGAAGTTTTGGGGTTTTTGTGGGGTTTATTCCCCAGAGCCTCGTAGTGATGTCTATTGTTTTAGGCTGAATTTTAAAATATCGAAATTGGGCTATAGCAAAGATATCGTTGACGTCACCTATTGTTATTAATGTGCCAACCAAAGAACTATTGGCTAGTGAAACAAAGAGTTCTTTTGTTTAACTTGTTGGACATTTAAATAACAAAGACAATGTTTGTCAACAAATATCTTCCCTATTAGGTTCTTATACAGATAACTTTGATTTAACAAGACCTCGTTTTCTTATAACCATCACAAACTTTTGTTTACGTTTATACATCTGCGAACCAACAGACGTATGTATAAAGAAGGCATGCAGACATCGTCAGAAAATATCATGTCATCAAATATGGCGACATGCAAAATGAAAGCGAGACAAAACATGAGTCAGAGACGGTATGTAGCCACAAAATATTGAAACAATTATTTGAGAAAAAATCAAGAGAACTTTAAGCTTTAAAGGTTCCGTATGCAACGTTCCTATCGCTGAGATAAGCAAAAAAATTAAGATCTATATTTCGTTCCTTTCAATGTAGAAATTCAAGCTTTGTACCCTGCCAGGGGGGGGTCCCGGAGTCCGCTTGTCTGAATTTCAAAATGCTTGGTGTCGCTGTTTCATCGGCCATTCTAGGCTTTTCTGTCACTTGTCGGAATTTGGCGAGAAAGGTTATTGTTTGTCGCAATTTCATTTCATGTGCTGTCGCTACTTTTTGGGCCATGTCGCTTATTGGAATTTACCCTGGCAGAGCCTCTTTGTACATGCATGTACACGGAAGTGAAAATCTGAACAAACGCTTCACAATTTATCGAACTTATAGCTTTGCAGTAACTAACACTTAATTTCCATTAATTCTCAACCAACAAGGCTTCTGTGCGTTTCTGTATTCGCGAAGAATGCAACTCCACGCCATAAAGGTACAGAAAAACTAAAGCGATAATATTTGAAAATCATAGCCGGAGAAGGTGCAGTTTCGCCTTGGAGTGCATTCGCATTACTAAGCATTTTCTAACAACTTAGTTAAAATTGATCAGTAGCTTACCTCGGTCTTAATTAATGTCCAACGGTTTACAAATGTAACCTTTCACATCTCAAAAGAAACGAACAACACCAAAACAGAAACCAGCCATTAGAAGAACCACTGCCCGCCAATATTTTTTGCTCAATGCGCGCGGACGCGCAGAAGGGTATTCCCCGACGTCATCGTCACGTGATGCGGCCCTCGTGTCACGCAAAGTTGACAAAGTTAACTTTACTTTCGTACCTATCAATGTTGCAGTTTTGGGCAAAGTTTTTTCTATATATTCAAGTTTTTTTCTTTTTATCCACTTTGTTTATTTTTGACCGCTTTAGCCGTCAGGATCAGTTTGCCGTCTATATTTTCCGTTTTAACTAATTTACTGATCCAGGTCTTCAATAGATCCGGCACCACTCATCGGTTTGTCGCTGTGATATTGCAGTATCTTATTATATTTCTATCAATGTTGGGCCGCTGCGGGTGGGGGGTGGGGGGGGGGGGGGGCTGGGCATAGGCAGGGGTTTTGACACAATTGTTTGACCGTTTCAAAAAATCTGTTTATACTTTGTTTGAACAAAGTTCTGTTGGTTTTTGGATCTTTTCCGTTGTAAACTCATTTACTCACAAGGGGTGACCTTCTTATAAAGTACAGAGCTAGATCATGGAATTACACAGATAATCTTGCACATGCAATTACCGATTACATAAACCCTGCCAACTGGAACTAAAACAAATGACTTATTTGTTCATTTGTTCTGGTCATTATCATGATGTGGGGAGCGGAAAAAGAAGCCTGGGGGGGGGGGTCAAGGCTGTTAAAGATTGGCAAGAGGGTGGTCTAATATTTTCTTTAAGAATTCATTTGGGGGTGATCATTTTTTAGGATTTGCAAGAGGTCTGGAGGTCACTTAATACTTTCAGTATTTGGTGGAGGAATTGGGGGGGGGGGGTCATCAATGAAATATTGAATCAAAAGAGAGGACCCCTTGCCATTTTTAGGCCTGATTGTAAGGAAGGGCCAGGGGTCCTGGCAGAAATTTTTATTGATCAGTATATCCCCCCCCCCCCTCTCTACATAAATAATGACTGGTCCCTTACAATCAAGAGTTGACTTCTAAAAAAGATTGAAGATAGTCATGTTGCAAACTCTATTTGTATTCCCTTGTTCAAGAAACGTTGGAAACCTAACTTTGCAAAACAAAATTGGAAGTTAAGAAGGAATCCCTTAAGGCAGAGAAGGCTGAGAAGGAGATCCACAGCACCAAGGCTGCTTTATTCAATAACCCCCTTACCAGTAAATCAGCAGAATTTCACAACAGATACTGTAAGTTTTTATACTATTCTTAATTTTATCTGTTCTTTTTTATACCCCCATCATGCACAAAGTAAGGTGGCGAGCATGTGACTATAACTTACAAACTTAATATCAAATCATATTTAATGACTTTAAGTGGTATTTACACTCAGAAAACACAATGGACAGTCAGTGTGTTCTTATTTTTTTATAAACCTTTGTGGGGAAATTATTTAACATCAAATCTTAGGCCAAATTTAGCTTGTTTCTGTCTGAATTCCTCTCCCAGGATCAGGAGTTAAAATTTGTTCAACCCATTCTTTCAAGTAAGCCACTTCATCAGGGATAATTTCATGCCCTTGCATAGCATAGTTCACTTGGAAATTAGTCTGGATTTTCAAGTCCATAAAACACTCCGCAGTGTGCGCAGCCCATCTTAACCAGTTTTTATCCTTACGGCCATGCCACATCCATAGTGCAGGAAACTTCTTGTCTTTATTGAGTTTAAGGTCTGTTCTTATTGTCTCAAGCACAATTGATTTTGGTGACAAGATGGAGGAATGAGTAAAAACACCTGCAATGTCTGGAAGAAACCTGTGAAGTAGAGATTAGAAAGCACAGTCAAACCCCTATAAGTGGCAAGCTTTGGGGAAACAAAAGTCAGGCTGCTTATAATAGGGGTTGGCAAATTAATAATAAAGTTGGTCAGAAATAAGCATAACACAGGGTAGATCATCACTTAGCTTAGTGAAAATGGATGATAATAAGCGTGTGTTTAGGTTGCACTTCCAGCGTCAGACTATTATCTGTCATTACCTTGTTGAAAACAAGGCCAAACCATACATATTCAATTCTTGGTGACCGCTTACACCGCTTCTTATTAAAGCGTGAACACTTAAAATATGTCTGGAATGTTCTTTGTGTTTTAACCAATCACATGCGAGAACTTCAGACCGCAGAAACCACAAACAACGAATGGGTTTCCATCGGTCACGGAACGATATTTGGTTCTTGTTTCGCTCCAATTTACAAGTAAACACTAACTGTAATTCCTTCCTTTTTGAGAACATTCAATGCCCTACTGAAGAATATGTTTGAGTGTTTTTTTTTATAAAAAAAATGAAAAACCGATGCGCCCGACGCTACGATTTGCCCCAGTTGCCGGCAATTTTCAAAAATTGTAACGAATTCGTATCTGCAATTCGTATTTGATACATTGATAGAAGGAGGGTTCGTTTCTTCGATAACAGCGAAACGATAGCGGGAAGGAAAAGCGAAAATCAAACGATTGAGCGATTGAGGTGTTTACTTTGCACCAATCATACCAACATTTTCAATAATTTTCGTCTGGAGCCTTTGCAGTTTGCAGTCTTACGATCACGGAACCTCTTATTGTTTAAAGGTTGAAATCGTTTGCCAAAATAAATCGAATCCCTTGTTCTACCGAAAAGATTTACAATCAGTAACGAAAACTCCACAATTTTGTATTTTATATTCGGTTTATCGTGTTTACATCTTATGTCTAGACGTGTCTACAACATACTGCATGCGCTGAACCATGTCGTATAACGTCGCTAGAGAAACTGTCCTTTTTTTTTTTTCTTTCAAAAATCCCTGAAACCATGTTCTGGATGTGGCCCTCGATACGAAAGAATAGCAGTTCTTTAAATTCCTGAAAAAGACAGAGCGTGTATCCTGAAACAAAATATGAACTTAAGTTGCTCCGTGACCGATAGAAACTCATTTATTGTTTGTGGTTTCTGCGGTCTGAAGTTCTCGCTTGTGATTGGCTAAACACAAACATTCCAGACATATTTTTTAGTGTTCACTCTTTTATAAGAAGGAGTGTAATTGAGGAAAAAACAATAGACAAACCCTCACTCGAACAACCAAAAGGTGGCTGCAAAAATGTCTAGCTGATGTCAATTAGCAGGTAACAATTAGTGAATGTGATGTCACAGGGATGATGTCACCAGAAAATTAAGAAATAAACACATTAAAATAGAAAATAAGGACAATGACACCCGCTAAGGTGTAAAAATGTTGATATTTTTGGCTTAAAAAAAGTTTAAATATTTGTTAACATTCACCCCCTCCCTCCATTAAAAACCTGGAGCTAAAATAAAATAGTAAAGAAAATATTTGTTAGTATCTGCCACATGTTGGAAATCCTGTACCCTGCCCCTGATGATGACATTCCCCCCACCCTCCCCCTCCACTGGGTGACAGCCTTAAAGGGTTGACTTAAACAAGGGTCCTGAAAGGAGAACGGGGGGCAGGGTATAAATCCCATTTTCCCAGTCCTAATTTTCCCCAAATCCCATTTCCCAGCCCATATTTTTAAAATCTGAGTCCTAGTTCCACTGTTTTTCTGTCTGTGTCCTTTTTCCAGTGATCAAAATCCCATTTTCCAATGAAAATTTGCCCAAATCCCAGTCCCCAATTTACCTCTTCAGGACCCTCTTAAATGCCTCAGACTAGACTTGCTCGGTAAAAAAATCGGCGAACCAATACGCCCAAGGCTCTCCAACCTTGGGCTTATACATTGGCATTTACAGATTATAAAGTCTTTTTACAATACAATAAGTTTGAATAATCTTAATTTACCTGTAGGCAGTATGCATGGCAATAATTCCCCCCATACCAAATCCACCAATGATAATCTTGTCAAGTGGAATCCCACGAGATTTCTCCAAGTTTATCAACTGGCTTATCAAAGCACATGAATTGTCTATCGAATCCATCCTTTCCCACGCAGTGGGGCTAAATGATGTCCGTTCATACCACATTCCCGTTTCTTCTCCCCCACCGGCGACCTTGTAAGTTATATCCGGAGCTTGTGGATAAATCACTCGAACATGGTCAAACTTCAATTCTCTGTTAAACATGGAGTTTAAAAGTCTTCTCGAGCTCTCGGCGGTGTATCCTTCGCCATGGAGAAAAACTAATGATCCTATTTGATGGAGATTTTCTCGTGAAATCAAGCACTTCAAGTTTGGAAGCGCCATGATACTCGATTTTCCGCCAGGCGCAAACCGCCTTGGCGTGGTTACAAAGCGAATTCAAAATGGCGGCACAGAGCGGTCGATATGCAAGAACGCTTATGGGATGTTTTGCCGCTAGAATTTCTTCTCTTTCGGCTAAAGACAGCGTGAAAATAACAGGTAACGACTACTTTTTGCTTGGCATTTGCCTATATTGTGGTTTACGTAAGAGATTGAGATGTGTTTTTCAAAACAGTGGCTTGCAAACTCAGAAGAATTTCTGGTTGCACGCCGCCGACAAGAAATCGATCAGCGTTCACAGGCTACATATACAGCAGCATTACACAGGGTTGTCAGCAGGTTTTTGAGTAGCAGGTTCCACCCTGGGCTTTGCATGGAGTCGCAAAACATCGTTTGGGGAGAGTGGGAGGGGTTGCCCCCCCCCCCCCCCCCCACTTTGGGAAATTTTTGAAAAGTGATTCCCAGAGATGTACCGGTAATAAGGGACTATTTTGGGCAAACATTGTGTAGATGGTTGTCTCACTCTTATTTTGGTGTTATAGTTCTGGAATGTACCGTATTTTCTCGATTAAACGTCCCCGGCGTTTATTACAAACTTGACCTGATGGACCCGGCGTTTATTTGACTCCTGCAGCTTTTTCGAGCCTGAATGTCATTTAGCAACGGTTTTTATTCGTTGTTTTTGACAGAAATTTATCTGGGTCATATAGCTACAGCTTATTATTCCTTAAATAAATACCTTAGGGGCATATTTGTAACTCCACCTTGGAGACCCGGCGTTTATTCGGTACCCGGCGTTTAATCGAGAAAATACGGTACTTTTAGGTCATTGCCCTGTATTGTGTTGCGCATCCTTACTGTGCAGCGATTGGGTGTAGCGATCAAATTCTTTCTGAAAAATGAAAACAGATAAATTCCTAGTATTTGAAAAATAAATTATCGCTAAAAAAGAGTACTTTGCCAGTACTTGCAGAGGAATTATAAAGGAATTATATGGAATATACAAGGTCTTCCTGCTCCTAAACGATTGTGGTGACCCCCTTTTTTATTTCAAAATTTAAGTTCCCTTAAAGTAATAAACCAGTAAGCGAAGTTTGGTTAAAAATCTGTGTTCAGTTCAATTTCAGGGTAATGACCTTAATAAAATAGTGATAGCTGAAATTGTGTATAACAGTCACCATTGTTTCAACAGGGCTTACAACTTCTCTCCCTAAAAAATGAAAGTAATGAGACTTGCTTAAAAACTGGCCTTTTCCAATAAGTTATTCTCAAATTCAGTGTTCATATAAATGACACATCAAAAAGGTCAGGGAGGCAATAAAAAAACTTTTCATTCCTTTTCCTATATTAAAGACTTCTTTTATTAAAGTTACAACTATCAGATTGTCCTTTTAATTAAAAACGTAAAACCTAGTGAGAATAAAAACTTATCAAAAACTAATTACTGTAACAGAAGTGAAGTTATGTCTAGCAGATAAAATTGGCAATCGCGCATGCAGAATTTTATCGCTTTATAATTTTTGATATTTTAGAATAATTTGAACAAATTTCTTACAAACGCAGTGGTCACTGGTCACTAGTTACCCATCTGCCAGGTTACTAAGCAGCCAAGTTCGAAGCATGAACGATGGAAAGATGTTACCTCGAGCAAATTTACGTCTTGTATTAGCAAGAAATCTTACCTCTTTACTCGAAAATTTTGCCAAGGAGTATGAGCAACTTTTAAACATTCAAATTCTGTAAGGACAACTGTCCTTTAATTGATAACTGCATTTTTTTAACTCCCAAACTCGTGGTGCATCTTATAACCGAGTGTTTTGGGAAAATTTTCAGTTTGGAAACTTAGCATGGCAAAGTTGCCAAGTTTGGGTCCGAGGGCACCTTATAACCAAGAAACTATGGTAAATATTTTTTATTCTCTGCGATCAATTTGGGTTCAAACAAATTATTTACTAAACAATTTTATTTCCATTTTATTTCTCCGATATCACGCTCATAACTGACCTACACGAGTTCGGAGTAGCCAGCACAGTTTTCAGAATAGCCGGTGAAATGCGCTGGTTGCCGGCTTATTTTGACAACCCGGCCTGATTACAATTTAAAACTTGCATGTCTCCTATTTATAAATAATGGCCTCTAAATAATGATTTAGACTTACCGGTATAAGGTAAGTTTGTACGTGAATTGAACCCACTGCCCCACCCCCTCCCCCCCTCCACCCCCACCCTCTCAATTTTTTGAAAAGCTGATAAAAAATGGACAGGGGATACTTAAGGATTTGGAATGGCGTCATGAAATTGGAACTGAGGAAATGATCATGTGAATGGTTATACCTCATTATATAAGTTGATAAGGATGCTACTGTAAGTGACCCGTTTTGGACAGGGTGGGGTTTGTCTGATGTTTGATGTTGTGGTCTGGCCTGTGATTATTGTATGCTGAATTGTAACATACATGTGGAAACTGTGCTATACAAATGCATAACAAATGCATTACATTACTACTTTACCATAATGTTTCAGGATGTCTACTCTCAGACTTCGCAAACAAAAGAAATTATAGCTCTGTTCAACCAAAGCCAAGGAGTTCAAGGATTTTCAGTGGCGTCTGTGTGCAACGCTTACCAGTCATAACAAAAGAGAAATCAGAATTAGAAAAACGATACGAAGCACTTCAAGAGCAGCTGGAACTTGAACACAGTGCACTTTCAGAGGATGAGGTTCAGTGGAAAGAAATTGTAGAAAGAAAGGAAAAGCATAAAGATGATGATGATGATGAAAGTATTGCGATAGCGATATCTGAGTCAGAGAGAAAGGTACAATAATACCATAAAATTTTGAAAATAACTCTTACCCCTAAGTGGAAGCTTGGCGATTTAATGATTAATGCACTGGACTTCTGATAGAGCGGTCCAGGTTCGAGCCTTGGCTGAGGCACTGTATTGTGTTCTTGGGCAAGACACTTAACTTTTATAGTGCCTCTCTTCGATTCACCCAGGTGTATAAATGGGTACATCAGCAAATTTAATGCTGCCCAGGGAAACCCTGCAATGGACTAGCATCCCACCCGGGGAGGAGGAGGGGGTAGAGTAGAAATACTCCTAGTCGCTTCATGCTACTGAAACGGGCATAAGCTTTGGCCTGATGGGCCACTATGCTCGTGTGCAGACTTCACCTACCTACCCCCAAAATAACCTTACCTACCCCCTCCATTTCCAATGCAATCCATAGGATTATTTAATATTTTCATTGTAGTTAAAGCACTTCAACAAAATAACTTTTCTGTTTTTACAAATGTAAGCCACTTGTTGTAGAGCTTGCTTTGTATTTTATGTTGTTGAAGTATGCTCTTACTTTCATATTGCTCTTATCTTTGATGTGTGATTTTTGTATACACCTAAAAATTTTTGCCACAGTAAACCATCAAAATATAAAGAAAAACATTTTGAAACACAATTTATCATCTGAAAATAAGCCCACTTGTATTTTGCCACTACCCAAAAATATAAGAGAAAGGGCTGTTGAGCAGGGTTTATTTGGGAATTTTAAAGTATTGAGCAGTCAGGGTGATCATTTCTATATACTGTATGTTTTTATTACCTCAGCAATTTGAAGAGGAACAGGAAGAGGAATTGAGAAGGTATGAGCCAGGAAGCAGAGAGACAGAAGCAGACAAACTTGACAACCTTAAATCATTACATCGCAAACTGCAAGAAACCTTGATTTTGTTGGTCAGGAGGCAAAAAGATGATGCAACTTGGGAGGTGCCACATGCGGAAGTTATGGATACCAACGACACACTTCGACAGGTTTGTGCAGAAGTTTAAATAATTATTATTATTGTTGGCAGAATATTGAAGAACAAGCTATAGTGCCACATAAAAATACTGCTCAGTAGCTTTCATTTGAATGGTCACACACTAGAGTTTCAGCTGCAGATTAAAAGGGCCATAGTCAGCCTCCACCAATTTTGATGCCGTCAAAATTAGAGAATTGTATGGTGAAGAAAAATCTTATCGCATTGCTGTAAGTTGTGTTACTAGAAGTCTGTTTAATTACCTTTAGCAGTTTCACAGTGATCTCTTTCAGTTAGACATGCTCCGTGTAAAATACAATGTTCACTGAAACTATCCTATGTAAACAAAAACCACCTTGTACAGTAAACCAAACAATACCACCTGAAAGTACTGCTCAATAGCTCTAACATTCTTGTGCTTAGCACAAGAGTTCATTTAAATGATCATGCACTGAAGTTTCTCATGCACTGAAGTTTCTCATCCACAGACCTTAAAAGTAGTACCAACTTTTTTCAAATTTTCCAGGTTGCCTCAAGAAGTTTAAGTGAAACTTGTGGCACAGATTTTCATGTTCAGTTCCTAAGCAATGCACCTATTGCTGTGATGAAAAAATACAAGAACACAAGTAACAAGGCAAGTTTAGTAGAAGTGTTATTTATTCCAACTCCATTCATTAGAGAACAAATAAAACATGAAAACAGGTACAAACATCCTGCATTATAATTTGTTGCATTATTCCTTTCTTTTTGTTGGCTGAGAGCCAGAGCTGTGCTCTAGCAGATTTAAGATCTGTATAATTTAGAGCCTGTATTGTATTCAAAGCTACCATATTTGAGGGAAAACGGGCAAACAAATGGAAAAAAAATATTTCCCTAAAAGAACCTGGCTCTAATAATTTTGTAAGGTCTTTTTTTAACACGTTCTCTTGGCGTTTTTAGGTGTTTTTCTACAAAGTGAACTATGTGACAGGATGCGTCAGACTACATGAAGACTATTGTGATCACATCTGGGTCACGATAGACGAAATGAAAGACTTTGTTGATGTGGAATACTTTAAGACTCTTAAACGATTCTTATTCTAACTAAAAAATACAAACTGAGGCAGGAGTTAATGAAATAAAATCAACAAGATTCGAATGGCCTCTGTATCATTTTCTAACTGTTGACACTATGGACTAGGGTCTCAAAGAGGGGGTATCTGGAGCCTAGGAGCCCTAGATTTTTTTTGTAAAGCCTGGAGCCCAACTGTTTTACTGCTTGCAGCCCTGTTATTATTTTAGTGGAGCACTGAAAATGTTTTCCACAGAGCCCGGAGCCCTGTTTTTTTGGGCTCCTTGAGCCCTGTTTTTCGGGGCCCCTGGAGCCCTGAGCCTGGCAATTTTGGGCCTGGAGCCCTGGAGCCTTGAATCCCTTTGGGACCCTGATGAGCTATTCTTACAACCTCGTTCCCAGGGTCTCTCTCTGGGAACGAGGTTGCTATTCTTACTCTCAGTTACGGAGAAGTAATATAGAATAGTTCTTGCAACTGTGTAGTAAAGTGAGGTATGCATGGGTTGGGCTTGCATGCATGGGTTTCCTTGTTCCGTAACTTGCCTATTTTTTCAAATGGGATTTGGATCACTGGGACTGGGAATCACAAACCAAAAAATTGGACTGAGATTTGGGCCAAACATAGGCCGGGAAATGGGATTTGAGCAAAATGTGGGCTGGGAAATGAGATTTTTTTCCCCTCCCCCGCCTTGCCCCTTCAAGATCCTCAAAAGAGGATTGTACAAAGTACAATTCTGATTGTACAAAGTACAATTCTGAAAACGTTTAATATTTTACAAGTATAGCAAACAGTAACTGCATGTAGAGTAAAAAATATACAATGAATAAAGCGTTGAATAAGGGACCGGTCATAAATTAGAAGAGGGGAGGGCTGGTGCAAACATGGGGAGGGCCACTGTTTTTCATGGAAGCATAAAAAGGAGGGTCAAACAAATTGGTGCATGTCATTTAGGGGGGGGGGTTGGTCCTATGCCTAGATTCTCATGACTTGAACAAACAGTAAATTGTCAGAATAATTTTATATCTTTTAAAAGATAAATAACTGGTTTCTTGAAGTAATGTAAACTAGTTACTGGGAGGGGGGGGGGGGGGGTCATGATAAATTATGCAAACTATTTTGGAGGGCCAACACTTTTACTGCACCTGTAATGGGAAGGGTATCCCCAAACTGGTAGGCCAAAATAAAAATGCACCAGCCCTGCCCCCTCTAATTTATGACCAGTCCCTAAATAAAGCGTTGTTGTAACCATAAACAGGAAATTGGATACATACACCCAAGTGTAATAAATAGGTTAAGTTTATATGAATTTGCTTTCTAAGGTCGCAATTTATTGTGCGTTGTCCGTATTAGAGAGGGTCCGTATAAGAGAAGTGTCCGTAAGGAGCGGTTCGACTGTATTTTCTGCGAAGGCTAGATGTCTCAAACTTTTAATGTCAGTTGTCGAAAATAAAATTTCTTTCTGCAACTAGTTTTGCCTGTGCGCACAAGGAACGAAGAAACATTGCTGCGGAAATACAGCCTCGCAAAATATTTCCCCGTTTATGAAAGCGCATTTTGGGAAAGCAAAATGTTTACCAGAAACACCTCTCCTTCTGTTACTTCTCGGAAACAAAATTTACTTCCGCAACAAATAGTCATAAACTTGTTGAAAGTGCGCGCAAACGGGGAACAGTTAAAGCAATATCCCCGCGACATCTTTCCCTTGTTTATGAGGGGCCTTAATATTATTATAAATCCCGTTTAAATTATAATGATGTCAAGACTCGCTACTAAGTTTGGCCTTTTAGTGCCCTGTGTTGCATAGGCTCTTACCAAATCCTCCAAAACTCTCTATTTGTGTACTTCCTCAAGTAATCACTGGACAAAAATTTCTGACTCCCTATCGACTTCTGCTCCAGTACAACATAGTTAGTAGTCTCCTCTACTAACTATGAGTACAACAAACATAACTGATGCATTTTATTTTGGATGAACGCGATTTTTATTTTAAAGCCTTAGTACAGTGGTCGAGGGACGTAAGCTATTTTTATTCAAGTTTCGTCAGTGAAGCCTGAAATGTAAAAAGAAAATAAGGTTGTTGACGCCAACACGCGGTCTTTGCTCACAATTATACTGTAGGTATACTTACAGTAAAAAAGGAGGTATTATATTACTTCTCTTGAATACTGCAAGTTTGTTTTCCAGCAAATCCGGAAAATCCGTCTTTTCCAACATCAAAAATATATAAGTGTCTTGTCTTAACGATTTCATGAACAACTCTCTATTCTGCTACTGAAAATGGCGGATTTTCCGGATATCCCGCAGAATCGACTTACAGTAATAATGAAAGTGATATAATACTCCTCTATTTTACTGTAAGGATATTTACAGTAAAAAAGGAAGTATTACATTACTTCTTTTGATTACTGCAAGTTTGTTCTCCGGGAAATCCAGAAAATCCGTAGGGCGTTTCGAGATTTTGCGTCTTCCTAAGCACGCGCAAGACCCTGCATTCAATCGAAATAAACTTTCGACTTTGCTTTCTTGTGACAGTGCAAGCGCGCAATTATGGCGAGGAAACGTTTTAAATGATTTCAATGTACACGCGAGTTTGCGTTATTTATGCGCTACTTTGGTTATGCAAAAGCTCAATAGCGAAGTGCGCGAGTGACTTCACGACTCAGACAAGGCTCAGACAAACAAACCGAAATGGCGGACGATTTTACACACTTTCTAAAACAGCCGGTGTTCCTAAAACACTTTCATAAAACGGGAACTTCGCCTAGATTTCTTTTATTTTTCTCAGAACACGCCGATGTTTTCTGAGCCTGGTGGTGTTATATTCATTTGCATTCTATTTTTAGACCTCGCGGGCTGCGCTATTACTCAGAACCACACAAAAGTTTCCGTTGCGGACCTACTTTCCTTGTCCGCACTCGAGCCAATCTTTGGTTCAGAGTGCACCGGCTCCCAACCAACAACCAACCGCGGAACGACAAGTTGGCGGACTCTGGGCACGAGCAGGGCACGAACAAGGCATGAGTGGGGCATGAGATTGAACTCGAGCGCGCGCTAGCATCAGGCGCAACTAAAACAAATCTCATTGGCTGTTTTTTGCACGCGCATCTTTCCCTTTGTTATGTCATAAAGGAAAGTTTTTCAGTCGCAAAACAATTCCGTTTGCTTCAAGGTGGATTTCCACTGACGCGTAAATATTTACGTACGTAAAACGTGCGTAAAAAAAGATACGTAGGCAAATTTCCACTGTCGCGTAAAAAGTAATAAAAAGCGTTTCCTTTTTACGCGCGTTGAACGTGCGTAAATGCCCGCCATACTGAATTATCAAGTTGGTGAATAGAGTGCGTGATTGTCGGCCATATTGGAGAAGTGAAACAATAAGTTGTTTTTCCTTTGGGAAAAAATCATTAACATTTTTATGCAAATATCTTGTTGTTTGACTCTTCCAACATGGCTGCCATGAAAACACTTTGTACCAAACGCTAGAAAAAGAAATGCGTGAATATGACCAAGAGGCATTTTATAAATACTTCCAAAAGACACCATCAAGTGAAAGAGGATTTGAGGCGACCTTCCCGGATTCCTGGTTCAAAGTCTACGTGACCCGACGCCAAGCGTTTTCTTTTACTACTGCGTTCGTGTAATTTGGTTCTGTAGCCAGTTCTATAGATTATTTCTTGAAATGTTAAGACTTTCTCGATGAGAAGTGTTTTTACATCTGAATGTTTTCCCAAGTAAATCGATGGGCGATTTAAAACAAAATGATTTTCCACATGGTAAGTGGTGTCATGTGACGATATCCAAAAGTATGATTGGGTAAATCGTTGCGTAACCGCAGACAGCCGCGAAAAAAGTTGAACTCGGTTCAACTTTTTTCAAAACTCCCAAAATCGCTACGTGCGTAAACGTGCGCGTCACCTGCGTAAATACCTGGAAAAAAACGTGGCATTGGAAATTGGACAACGTAAATTCGACGCACGTAATCGCGCGCGTAAAATTTCATTTTACGTACGTTTATAATTTTTACGCGCGTTAACGTGCGTAAACAAAAACGCGACAGTGGAAATCCACCTTTACGGTGCGTGGCGCGTCGGTTATTTTCGTTGATTCCGAAAATCGCAAACAAAAACAACGAAATAACGGTCAAACCTTTTAAGTTCCTTTTTCTCCTTTCTCTTTTCTTTGTAAGAACTCCAAGCGATACCCATTTTGAGCAGTTTTATAAGTTATTTTCTCTCTTTGCAAAAACACGTCTGAAGGTGGATTTCCACTGTCGCGTTTTTGTTGACGCACGTAAACGAACGTAAAAAATTTAAACGCACGTAAAACGCGCGCGATTACGTGCGTCGAATTTACGTTGTCCAATTTCCAATGCCACGTATTTTTCTAGGTATTTACGTACGTGACACTCACGTAAACGCACGTAAAGATATTTGGGGTCGCGAAAAAAGTTGAACCGAGTTCAACTTTTTTCGTGGCTGTCTGCGGTTACGCAGCGATTTACCCAATCATACTTTTCGATTTTGTCACATGTCACCACTTACCATGTGGAAAACCATTTTGTTTTAAATCGCCGTCGAATTTACATGGGAAAACATTCAGATGTAGAAGCATTTATCGTCGAGAAAGTCCGAACAGAACCAAATTATACGAACGCAGTACGTAGTGAAAGAAAACGCCTGGCGTCAGGTCACGCAGGCTGTGAACCGGCAATCCAGGAAGGTCGCCTCAAATATTTTTTTAATTGATGGTGTCTTTCGGAAGTATTTATAAAATGCCTCTTGTTCATATTCACGCATTTCTTTTACTAGCGTGTGGTACAAAGTGTTTTCATGGCAGCCATGTTGGAAGAGTCAAACAACAAGATATTTGCATAAAAATGTTAATGATTTTTTTCCCAAAGGAAAAACAATCTATTGTTTCACTCCTCCAATATGGCCGCCAATAACACACTCTATTCACTAACATGATAATTCATGATGGCGGAAATTTACGTACGTTCAACGCGCGTAAAAAAGAAACGCTTTTTATTACTTTTTACGCGACAGTGGAAATTTGCCAAGGTATCTTTTTTTACGCACGTTTTACGTACATAAATATTTACGCGTCAGTGGAAATCCACCTTAATTCAGCCTGCCGAACTGAACTTGGTGGAACGTTTGGAACAGGCTTTAGACGATTTGGGGATAGCCTATTCATCAGTGTTTGTAGATGTCTCAAATATAACACGGATTTGTCTTTGAAACATTTACAAATACTGATGAAAAGGTTACATCCCCAAAACGTCTGACTGTTTGTGAGGCACTCCCAATATACGTTTCACTTTTTTGTCATACTGCATTTCAGTACGGCGATAAAAATCAATTTGTTTACTCCACAAAGAAAACCGAGCTCACTTTTGAAATGCGAGAAAGATTCCGCGCTCGAGTTAATTGCATATCCATGGCTGTAAGCGACTAGGAGTATTCTTGGATGGGATGCTAGTCTATTGTAGGGTTACCCTCTAGCATTAAATTTGGCGCTACCTATTTATACGCCTAGTGTGTGTGAGAAGAAATACACTCACGAAAGAGTAAAGTCGGTTTTAACCACAAACCATCTAGCAAATCAAATCACGTGTCTTCAGATTCATTTGTTTCTCGTGCCCCAGGCCGAGTCAGTCGGGTAAGAACAAGTGGCTTATGGGAAGAAAATGGCCACAATCACATTGACCCCAGCCCAGGGCTCTAACTCGGTCCATTCGATCCGGAATAAGCCGATTTATCAGTAGGCTACTGAGCCTGTCGTACTGCTAAACAAAATACTTCTTACCGAACACTAGATTACTGGTAGCAACTCCCTGAACTAGAAAAAGTTTGCAAAAATAAGAAAAGAAAAAACATTGAATACAATTTTAAGCCCTTTTGAATTTAAACAACCATGTTCTCAAGACCTACTCCACTTTCAAGTGGCTCTGGGCACACGTGATTTGAATGGCTAGATCTTTTAACAAAAAAGTGTGATGCTAGGCAATCAAATCATTTTGAAAACTCGTAGCCGAAAAGACCCTTGGACGCCTTGGGACGAGCTTGGAAGTTTAAATTTTGGGCCCCATTTTCACGAGCCAGCCGCTTTCCCAAGGCACCCCATCTCTTCAATTTGGCCCTGGGAACGAAGTTGCCCGCGTACGTGGCATCGTGTTGGTTCTTGGGGCATCTTATCGTTATAGTTCTTGGTAGATTATAATAGAAAAAATGCATTAAATAAAAGAAAAAAAGCTTTATTAGCATGCCGTTTGTCATTTCCTATAGGAAGCAGAGGCTTTGCAGTTCCTTGCTGAACTTCGAGAAGGCAAAGTTGTTAAAGATGAAAGCTCAAATGGAGCAACAAATCCAAGCTCTCGAGGAACAGATTATCCTCGAAAAACATGCACTGATTGACAGAAGCAACAGGCTTCAGCAGCTGGTCAAGTGTTTAAGCTCTCCTGAAATCAACAAACTTGCAGAGCAAAGAGCAACCTCGTTTCCAGGGAACGAGTCTGAACAAAGTGAGGCACCAGACCTCCCGCAATCAAATGACTCTGAATCACAGAGATTGATGCGTGAAGCCTGTCAGTTTGCACAGTTTTTGAGGGAGCATCCGCTGGAGAAATGGACAGTGGGTTCGCTTCCAAACCTAACTTACCTGTAAAGACAGGGAACTATAAACTGAATAATATGTACTTTGGAGAGCGTCTTGTATTAAATTAAAGAGACCTCAATCCACGGCATATCAGAAGTGGATTTTGTACAAAGAGTTGTAAAAAGTTTTACATGTAAATTTGATGATAATATGATTATATAATGTCCGTATTACCCACGGCATATAAGAAGTGGATTCTGTGCATGTACATTTGATGAGAATAGGTTCATGTAAATAAACGTTTAATTGTGAATAAGAAATATTTGTTATGCATAACGTGGTCTTCATTTGTAGTTGGCATAATATTTCAGGCCGTTATTTTTCTCAAGCCCAGTTTATTATACACCCCACCTCCAGTCGGTCCTCTTAAACCAGCCTCCCATCACTGGAAACAATTCGCGAATTCAGTTCGTTTTGAACAAGAAGATCATTTGGCTACTACCTAGTGGGGGGGGAGGGGACCTTCTCGCTACCTTGATTTGGCGCAAGGCACGTCTCGCGTAACCACGCCGCTCAATCCCAGGCCTTTGCGGCGTATGAGTCGACCACATCTCGCCCTCAGAGCCGGAACCTGTGCAACAGAAACAAGTGGTTCTTTGGGTACATTTTAAAATCCCTTTGTTATACGAGTGATTAAAACGGTTGCTTCGATTGGCTAGATATGAAAATTCCTTTGCTAAAATCTAGGAGATAAAATCATGTCCAGTGTCCTTAGAGCCACCTGTTTTCTCGTGCACAGGCTCCGCTTTGCTTAGAAGGACAAGAGGCTTCAGTAGGACAAGAATGGTGTCGTCTTCTAGGTTGGAGGGCTTAAAAATGGGCCTTTTTGCCTGCTCTCTAGAACGCCTACAACGGCTTGCTCAGACTAACCAGCTGACCCGACTGGACATGTTACATCATAGCCCATTTACCTCTTCGAAAACCAAAACAAACATTTCGTTGTACAGCAGTACCACAAAATTAACTGAACTGATCAGAGGTGATATCACATTGGCCATCTCAATAGTTTGTTTACAGGCTCTCCCATCCCCCTTCCAAATTTTCCCTCATGTTTTGTGCGCCGTTCTTCATGTTGTTCCTTTGCATTCGAGAACCTCCTCATAGCGACACAATCTAAAAGGGAACTCATTTCGGTTTATAGATCGTAGTTCCAGGAGTATGGTGTAAAGTGAAATCATGCAGTTTGGTTTTTATATCGTTGTAATAAGAGTATGGTAAAAAAGGGACCTAATTGCGGCTTTTATATCCTTGTAAAAACAGTATGGTAAACGAGGAACTCATTTCGGTTTATATATCCTAGTACTGAGTATGGTGAAAAGGGAACTCATTATGGGTTATACATCCTAGTAAAAACAATAGGGTAAAAAGGGAACTCTTTGCGGTTTATGTATCTTAGAAAAAAATATAGTGAAAAGGGAACTCATTTGGGGTTATATAACGTAGTAAATGGAATATGGTAAAAGGGAACTTATTTCTGTTTTTATATCCTAGTAAAAACAGTATGACAAACGAGGAAGTCATTTTAGTTTATATATCGTGGTAAAAAGAGTATGGTAAAAATAGAACTCATAAGGTTTACATCTACTTATAAAATCAGCATGCATTGTAAAGGGACCTTATTTCGGTTTAATAGTATCGTGTTAAAAAGTTTGCGCTGAAAAGGCAACTCATTTTGGTTTTTATATCCAAGTAAAATGATCGTTTTCGAAAATTATTGTTCCCTACTTCTTTTTGTATTAATTTCTCTGAATAAAGCCGCTTTATCTGGTAAAAAAGCTGTTGATTCTAATATAATAAATGACAACCAGTTTTTCTAGATTGAATTTTGTTTAGTTTTCCTGTCCTGGTCGAGTTTTATAGCATATCTTTCGCCTGTTCTCGGAAATTAGGGAAAAAAAAGCATAGGCCCAAATGATTCTCATCTTAGTTTACTGTTTACACTTTGAAAATGTTTGATAAAACTGGAAAAGACGGATTTTCCGGATTTCCCGGAGAACAGATGTACAGCAACGAAGGGTTTAACGAAAGGATACTTACAGTAAAAACACTATATTACTTTTCTTTATAACTGTAAGTTTGTCCTCCGGCAAATCCAGAAAATCCGTCTTTTCCAACATCAAATATATCTAAGTGTCTTTTGTTTTCATGAACAAACCTCTTTGCTGAAACTGGAAAAGACAGATTTTGGGAACCGACTTACAGTAATAATGAAAAGTAATACAGTATAATAGTAATAACACCCTGCGAGCAACGTTTCTTTCAAAAATTTTCAAAACATTTCTCGGGAATTGTTTGGGAAGCCGGCGAAATCGATTTAAATGTGTTAAGTTTTGTGAATATTTGTGCTATATTCATGTTATGATTCAATTTTTTTCTTTTCTTGATTCTCTGCAGTGTAAACTAAATATGCTGATCCTTTCTTGAGTACGATTTTATTTTAAGCGAAGCTATTTTATTCGGAATTAAATAGCTAACAGAATTTTTCACTCTTGCTCGTCGATCAAGTCTGACCAGAAGCATATAACCCCGAACAAGTTGATATGCTTCTGGTCAGACTCAACATTGAAATCAAATCCGCGCGTATACAAACAAGGATTTTGGGACACATTTTTTCTTGGTTTCTATTCCAAACATATTAAAGTAGTAAAAAAATAAAAACGTTATTTGCCGGCCTAGGTCAGTCCGTCTCAAGACCTCGGGTACAGTTTTCCCAATACGGACCACCCGGCCGGCAAATATCATATACAGTATATTTATAAGAAGAATTAACGGGGTTCTCAGCTAATTATAAGAAATCGACTGAGCATTTGAGCAGCCAAAATTAACAAGAAATAAGAAAACAAACAAACAAACAAAACTGACTGATTGACCATAATTGTGACAAATGCCGGTAATTTCAATTGCACTCGAGCTCATCTCCTTAGTCTATGGAGCATATTAGGTTTTTGTGAAGATATTCAGTTTATAAGCTCAAGTCAAACAAAATTTTGAGATTAAGTTACACAAGTTTTGCGATAGAAATGTAGGCAAGAAAGTATTTAGCTTTATAAAAACACTGATAGGCACTCTTCGTACCAAAAGAAAGAAGTAAGAGTCATTACAAAACTGAAATGATAAAAGCCTTTACAAGGTTAACTTCATGAAGCAAAAGAGTGCCTTGATATAAAGACTTCCGTGTATAGGCAGATTGTTTTTCTCCGCATCCATTTGATACTACAAAAGGTCAACAAAACACCAAACGACCTTTCTTAAGCAAGTACAGAACATAAAACGATTTCAAACCAGGAAGTTTATCTTAATCTAGCAGCTGAAACGACAGAAGGTGTAAAAAAAATTCTCATTGACTTCTCTCAGTGCAACAGGTTAGCTAAATTTATTGACTTCCTATATATTTCACTTGTTTCTCGAAGAAACTAGCTTGTCTTAGCTATATTAAATTCGAGGATAAATAAAGTTTTATGTTATGTATGTTTATGTTTCCTTCAGCGCAACAGGTTAGCTTAATTTATTGACTTCCTTCAGCGCAACAGGTTAGCTAAATTTTTATACCAAAACATGAAACCCAGAAGAGTACGAAAAAAACACATTTAATAATAGGGCCTGATTACATGAGCCGGGCTGGCTCGGTTTGCCGAGATGACTTTCAGCCCGGTATTACATGAGCCCGGTTAGCCGGGCTGGCCCGGTTTGCCGAGATGACTTTCAGCCCGGTTTTAGCATGAATGATCAGAGCACGAATGATCTTAATCAACTTTTTCCGATAATTTGGTGGTTAATTTTTTGCACTTATGCAGCTGGATGGGTTAAGTTACTTCTACATCCTATTTACAAGAAGTAGCATTGATTTTTTCGTCGGATATTGTGCTCGGAAGAGAAATTTAATGCTGGCCCGCTTAGCCGGGCTGGCCCGGTTAACGCGATTACATGGAAATTTTTCAGCCCGGCTAGCCGAGATCCCGGCATCGCGATACCGAGATCTCGGCTAGCCGGGCTGGCCCGGTTGTCATGTAATCGCGAAGTTGATTTTTGTTGCGTTTAACAAACGTTCCGAGATCTCGGCAAACCGAGCCAGCCCGGCTAGCCGGGCCAGCCCGGCTCATGTAATCAGGCCCTAAGCCTGCATAATTCCTTATTGACTTCCTTCAGCGCAACAGGTTAACTAACTTGTAGAAATATAAGCGAGGCACGAATATGACCAGTTTCAGTAAATTCGGACACTGCGTAACGTCAAGAGATAATTGTGAAGAATATTTACTAAAACATGGTATGTTTTAAACACCTTTCTTCAAAACTTGACAATAAGAATATATCGGCGACATTACTGAACCGTATTTGTCTTTACAGATATTATATTTATTCCTCAGCGAAGTCAGAAGAATTTTATGCCCATATCAATGTTTCCTTTCTCTTCTAGGCATTTCCTGTTGTAAAAATCCTGTTAAGTCTAGTTGTTTTCCTTTTCTTTTGTGGACTTCAAGTGGACTGCAAAGTAAGTACGTTTGAATTATTTGTGCCCAACTGAATCGCTTTTGTGAGGTATTCGCTTTCTCAGAGGGTATTTTACAAGAACTTTAACCGTCAGTTAACTGTAAGGCCTGGTCCACATTAGCGACATCACGACATAAAGAAGAGGACAGTTCTTTCGTTATAGGGACTGTGTTACGGCTGAGTGAAGTTATTTCATTATGTTTTGCCAAATACTCGCTATGAGTCCTAATGTTTGCAAAGGAATTACTTCTTATTGATCTAATTGATAAAACCATAGCTTCATTGAAACCAAATGTGTCCCCGAGCGTTAACATTTAAAGTTACAAGCAAACGAGATTAACTTTGAAAACTGTTCAGCCCAGCAATATTTCAAAAACTCATATCGCAATCCGCTTCAATCTTCGTCACTTTTGGCCATCTGTACTTTCTTTTGTATTTGCTGTGTCATTAAAATGTTCCTTCACTGTTTTAACAGGTCATTTTACATGCCTAAATTTGGATAAAATTCGAGACACAGTCCCTGTATGTCGTTATGTTTTGTTGTTTACACCGGTGACATAAAAACATCAAAACAAGGTGTATTTTTGCATTTGCGCAAACCAGGCCTTTAACCGGAATCAAGTGCAGAAAAGTGTGTTTCAGCCATTTTGTCTCTGTAAGCTATAGTCTTGGAATTAAATAAAAAATTAAGACCACCCCCTTAAACAAAAGACCGCAATTCTATTTTAACTCTCCCATCACAGGTTGAAAAGTATGCAGTTAATATTGTTGAAAAAGGAACAAGATTCACAGAGGATGTGGAAGTGGACGAGGACAAACAAACAGAAGTGTTTCGAGTTCCTAAACACAACAATGCGGATGCAGTGGAAATCATGAACGACTTCATTGCGGTAATTTATGTTTATAACGCTCAAGGAATTTTAGCTTGCTTGATTCTTCTATATCTCTGAACTGGAGAAGTCTGTGTATACTGCCGCACACACTAGTAGAAGTGATGTTTTACGAATGAGCGCAACCAATGTGTAAAAAAACCATTATCGTTGGTCATACTTTTTCAATGAAAAAGAAACTTGAGCTCATTTTTTTGCTGAACGCAATTTATTTTTAGTTTTTCGGCCACGGGAAAGGTTGAAAAGAAAATTTTATAAGGTCTTGTAAATTCTTGCTCGAATTGACTTGTACAGGTGACATAAAAACATTAACTATTGTTTTTCACGGCAAAGAAACTATAGGGGAGTTTGAGGAAGGAGTATTTACTGAATATTTATCGTTCACTTGCTTCACGTCTTTCGCACTACCAATTTTGCCGTCTTTTGCGTAGTTGTTTTGTTTAGGTTTAACTAAAACGTCCTCGTCATTCTAAAAAACTACAGTGTAAGACAATTATTCCATTTGCTGTTACTGGATATGAAACCATTATTGACCAACTCCAGGTGTTACGCGCCTCAGAAGTTATTTATTGCCTCTAATCAATGCGCGCTCATACAATAATTGCCAATTGTAAACTCCATGTTATTGTCTCCACAGGGGTTATCAGTTCGTCGTGATTCAGTGAAAATGGTTTGCTACGTGTCAGAGCTGGACCCTTCATTTTCTTCACCAGGAAAAATGAAGCTTGACTTGGATCAAGTGAGTATCGTTGACAACAATTTCCAGCAATACCGTAAAATTCCGGTTATCAGCCCTCCCGCTTATAAGCCCCCCCCCGGTTATAGGCCCATCTATCTGGAAACAAAAAAATACATCCGATTAAGCCCTCCCTGATATAAGCCCCTCTCTGCCGGATGACAGTACTAAACAGGGCTAAATGTTGCTTTATTATGCGTTTTTAACTTCAAAACGTATTTCGATCGACACTCCCGTGGCACGTTTCTAAGGGCCTGTTTACATGGAAGGCGGGTGCCCCGGCTAACCGAGGTACCCGGCTAACCGAGCTACCCTGGGCGAGCCAACTTTTCATACGTTTCCTTAGAAAATGTATTGAAGCCTTTACATGCTAGAAGGGTAACCCGCCTTGCCGGGGCACTCGGTCTACTTGCCCGGGGCACCCTTCTAGGCGGGATAGCTTTTTGCCATGTAAACGGTTATGCCCGAGTTATCCCGGCTTGCCGGGATAAGTTTTCGCGCGTCTTTTTAAACTAAATTTGAAGTTAATGGCATAAAATGTATAAATTCTGAACCCAAACAGTGCTATTTGATCAAAATTAGTTTTATCAGTCGGCTGGAAATATTTCTTTGAGCAACAGCTAATTAATTCGAAATTTTCGTGGGAATGATTATCCTAATTCACGAAACAACAAATTTAATTTCAATTTGGCGGCCAAATACTGTTGAATTTCGGTTGAATTTCGTCAAAAATGAACACAGTAAATTTCTGAGAACTTGTACATCAAATTAAAATAAGTTTGAAGACGAAAAGCCTTGATTATTCAGTAAAAAGTCATGTTTTTCTTCAATCATTTGGAGTTACATTGTTTTCCCACGCCGTGACACGCTTCAATGACGCTGTCTCATCTCGGGTAGAAGGGTTGTAAATTCTACATGTAAAGGAGGGCTAGGTTTTATCCCTTCTAGCCGGGTAACTCGGATAGCCGGGGCACCCTCCCTCCATGTAAACAGGCCCTAAACGTTTTTTTCTATTCCGCTTATAAGCCCCCCAGATATAAGCGTCTCCGCTTATAAGCCCACCCAAAACCCCTTACGAAGTTGTATAAGCCCAGGGCTTATAACCGGAATTTTACGGTATGTCCTATGGTATACGAATGATTTGTTCGGGTGTCGGTAAACGCCGACTCGGGGTCGGGGTCGGGGTCAATTTTTTTATTTTTAAAAAAAAAATTCACTGATTCAGAAAAAAAATTACAAAGTTTATATTAGCGTGTGGGGCATTTCAAGTCGAAAAAAGCATTTCCTTCACAAATTCGCCACAAATCTTGATCCTTATAAGTTCAAAAGTATAAGAGAAGAATTTCAGTTAAGGACTAACAGGTGAGAGATGAAATTTAACTTTTACATACAGTTTAGCGGTAAGATGTTGTTGTCTACTTCTCTGTAATTGAATAAATTACACCCGCTTTTTTCTACGTCCGTCTTTCGACTTTCGACGTGTTGTTTGAAATGAGCCAATCAAAACCGATAGATACCCTTGTTGGTTTCACCCACAAGGTCAAAAGGTCATTCTGGTGGGCTGTGATTGGCGGATTTCGATCCGTGTTGTTTGTTTTAACAAACCGCTATGCACCTATTAAACACTGAAAGCAGGTGGAATACTTTCTAAGGATGGGCCGATACTGGTTTTTCAAAACGATACGATATCGATACGATATTTGCCTTTTTTCTCGATATCGATATCGATATCGATATTATGACGTCATTTCCGTCCTGATGTCATTGGTTTGTCACGTGACCATACAAAGAACAGACCTGGCATTATAAATGTTAGCCAAGAATGCTGATTTTCGTCTTTTTGTTTCACTGTTGCATCAGCAATGTGTGGACATAAAGTCAAGGCAAGAAAAATTCAATTATTGACAAGAACATCAATATTTCTTTGAGCAAAATTGTATTTTTAAACCGCAAGTGCTGACCAGAAGACCGCAGGCTCAGGTCACGTGTGCAGTATCGAAAGCGTATCGAAAGTGCGATATTTTTCGAAAGTATCGATACTTTTCAAAATTGTCAAAATATCGATGTATCGAATATTTGGTATCGAGTATCGGCCCATCCTTAATACTTTCTCGTCAGCATAGCCTCAATTTTTGTAGTAGAATTTAATGGGCATGAACTGTCTCGGGTGTAAATTAAATTGTTTATGTTTTTGAGTAATCAAATTAAAGCTGCCCTTCATATTAAAAGAAGTATTTTCAAAGAAGTAGAGCGGTTTGTTTCGACAGAGACACTCGCATGTCGGGCAGTTTGTTGTAACATGTTTCAGTCAGGAAAATTCCTCAACAAACGAAACATACAGCCAACTTTTAAATTTTGCACAGACGTGAATTGCTTCATTTGCGAACTGGATCGAATTTGAACAGCAAGCGAAGATTGTATGGTGTGTGTAGTAAGCGGGAGCGACGAAAAGCGGGCAAAAACGATGTGCACATTTACAAAAACGATGTGCATATTTACAAAGGTCAACTTCAATTAAAATGTCTTTCCGCATTTCGGTCACGCAAATTAGAGAAATGGCTAGATACCTCCACTTATATTTCTAAAACAATAACTTAAAGATTGCGAGACATGTTAACGCGAGCTTCGCTGTCTAAACAAAACAATTCTGCTCCCTTATAAATATTTTTTCACTGAATACGAAAGGCGGCTTTATTTTAAAGCTGAGTTCCAGTCCGTACTGCGCAGACTCGGGGTTTGTTTTCGTTTTTGTTTTGAATTCGTTGAAACGTTACACTTCGGTGACAGCATACATAAGGTTTTTTAGTCCGCCATTACGGTTCCTTTCGTTCAAGAATTCCCGATGATCTGAAACGTCGGTTTGAAATAGCGTCAAGGTTCTTCTACTCGTTAATATTTGTTCTGCAAGGATATCTGGCGTTAATAATGAAGAAAAAGGTAAGTTTGTCACAGAATTGTTAGTTTTGCTTGTAAACATTCCTTCGTGTGAGGCTCACATAAACATTGCAGCCGAGATTGCGCAGTACGGACTGGAATTCATCTTTAACGATATAAACCTGAATTAATTTTCTCTTGCTGCACAGACGCATGTACAATTTGATTTAAACCTGAAAAAGTTCATGCTATGTTGGCGAGGAGATAGCGCTCAGAAAAAAGTCGGCAGCAAATTCTATCCGCCAAGCTGTTAGAGAATTTCACCCTTCGCCTGTTAGACCACAAATTTCTTCTTTTATACTTTTGAACTTATAAGGATCAAAATTCCCGGCTATTTTGTGAAGGAAATGCTTTTTCCGACTCGAAATTTCCCACACGCTAATATAAACTTTGTAATTTTTTTTTCTGAATCGGTGAATTTTTTAAAAAAAAATTGACCCCGACCCCGACCCCGGCCCCGGCCCCGGCCCCGACCCCGACCCCGACCCCGAGTCGGCGTTTTACCGACACCCGATTTGTTCGCCTTTGTCCCAATAGACATCCTTGGAGACGCAGGGGCAATTAGCGGGGGTGGGGGAAAGTCTATACGGGCGAAAAGACTTTCCCCCGCCCCCACTCCGTTCCCACTAACTGCCCCTGGGTCTCCGAGGATGCCCAATAAAAAACGTTTGTATGGACTTCTGACCATTTTCTGGATGTTAAAAAATATTGTTCGATAATTTTTCGTGCTCTTCTAATCGTTTCCCGAAAATTCCTGAAGAAAACTCTAACTGTGGACAATGCGAAGATGTTTCAGTTATATTAATACCACACTTACTTTGAGTCGGTAAATACCTTGGAGACATTAATCATTAATATGCTGAATTTACTCGAAAAACACTTTTTTAACCATTAACTAGTTTTTTGGCGCTACGGAGCTAAATTTTTCTTAACTTTCCTAGAAATGCACTTTCCCACACTGTAGTTAAATTTTCAAAATTGATTTTTTTCAAAATTGATGAATATTTCATGTCAAAATGTACAATATTTTACTTTTGGCGCATTTTACTTTCTGGCCTGAAAAGTTTTGATCTTTAACAATGAAAAACCCTGGCAATGAGACCATGATCTAGCCTACGAACGCAGACGTATTTCCGACTGTCGTTTCTCTCTGCTTATTTTTCGGCAAAGAGAAACGACAGCCTAAAATACGTCTGTGTTCGCAGGCTAACCATGATCAAGTACAGGTACTGTATACTGATCTATTTTAACCACCAATTTTGCACTTAAAACTGATCACGTTTTTTCGATTTATTAGCTCTGTCAGAATACAGTCGATATTCGAAATGGACAGTCGTGTGGACAGATCTATCCAAGACATCCAACCTGTATTACAGTCGAAGCTCTCTTAACGGACACTCTCGTAAGCGGACAGCTCTACTTACGGCCGCCTAGTCTGAAACCCCGTTTTAACTCCCATACAAACTCTGTATTTTTACATTCTCGTAAGCGGACATTCCCGTAAGCGGCCGCGGACACTTTCAGAGATTACGACTTAGACTTTTTCTTTGTTTTTTAAGCTCCCGTAAGCGGATACCTCAAAGAAAATCCTCTTAACAACCTCTGTATCTTGTTTTATCAATCAACTTCACATCGCCGTTCGTCACAATGATTTTACAGTAATTACAGTACCATATTTCAGTGTTTGTTTTGTCGTCATCCAAGTCCGGTTACATTTCGAAACACCACTTACATGCATATTAGCATTATGTTAGCTGGGCAAGCTCCCGTAAGCGGCCATCTATCCCCTAAACCTCTAGTGGCCGCTTACAAGAACCATTCTCGTAAGCGGCCAGCTCCAGTTGCGGACACTTTTTTCGCGTCCCGAGGGTGTCCGCTTACGAGAGCTTCGACTGTAGTTACATTTCACAAGAATTTGCTGACGTGCAAACTTTGCACGTCAGCAAATTCTTGTGAAATACCTGGCATTGGAAAAATCCGGGTGTAGCATAATAAGGGTTAAAAGTAATTTTTCTTGGGATTAATGATTTTTTTCCTAAAATACTCCAGGCGTCAATGCAATCCTCAGTACCAGATGTAGTGACCAAGAGTAATGTGTGGAAAGTGGTGGGTTTTGCAAACCGATCGGCATTATCTGAGAAGATTTTGGAATTCTGTTACACTTTTTTGATCTACGAAATCAAAACAGAAGAAATTTCTTTGGACATTTTGAACACATCACTGCGCCAGGTCTCCGGTAAGAAAACATATTATGCTATACTTCGTCATATGCGTTTATCTGTCCTATGAATATCTAGAAACTTGTCCAGATATGGGCACCTCGTACGCTTTTGTGACTGTAGCTAAGATTGGATCGATTTTTAAGTCGTAGTTCCTTATCCATTTCTGTCCTTATTTGGCAGGCAGTATTTCTGTAAAGTCAGTGCTAGTTTAGAAATATTGAGCCATCAGTTAATTTGAATCCAACTTGTCCAATCCTAACGTTACTGAAATATACTTTTTTTAAGGCCGGGTACGTAGCAAGCGGCACCATGTGAAGTTTGAACTACCTACATATATGTGCCGGCATTCCGACCACGTACAGCTGGAGAACTGTTTGAGAAAAGTTGGTCACTACAACCTTAATTATCAATGTAAACATGCAAACAATTATTGCCACTATACTGCTAAATGTTATCGTAGGGGCCCTCTTCGATATGACTATATATGCACTTATTTTCATTATGTTAATTTACTTGGCTTTTGCTGTACTCCTTCTTGTTAAATGAACAGAGCTGCAATGCTGCTCAATCCGCGGAACAGTGAATTAACCGTTATTAATAGATATAATCGTATTTGTTTAATTGCGCCTGAGGCAGAAGTAATCTTTTTGCAATTACATGTACTTTTTCGATCCCCCCCAAAGGTCATTTTTTTACTAGTTTTGCTCTCGATAACTCAAGCCTCTGATAACTCGAACCTTTTTCGATTTCCGTTAAATTAAGGTTTGAGTTATCGGGATTCGACTGGTCAGGATTCTTACTTTTCCACGCTACTTTAGCTGATCTTAGAGTGTAAAACAAAACTATATTTACCTTGCTGTAAAAATCATTTTAAAGAGCAATAAACGTCGGAATTTTGTTCATTTCAATACTGGTTGTGACTCCTATACTCTCCCCCCTTCTCTTCCCCTGGCTATTTATGCCCAGGATTAATAATAATCATAATAATTAATTGGAGTCAGCATTTCATATTTGACTGGGCTATTTGACATTTTCATATTACTTTTTATTTTTTTCTCAAGCATCTCAGATGTCCGGAATCTTTTTTTTTAAAAAAACCTTGAATCTGATTGGTCAATGGACCGTTTGCATCATGACGTCAAATTAAACGCGCAAAGATCCCTGGTAGTTGGAGTAAAGATCGCGCCGTTCGTGGGTTGTTTTGCTTTGCGTTCACCGGCTTCCTTAAACAATGCAAAGGAATTCATAGGAAAGTTTCCTTTATGTTTTTTCCAAAGGACAAACATGATTGCAGAGGGCTGTGGTAAAGGTAATAAAAAGTATAAAAATTGAGTACAATTTTACAATTGAAACGAGTAAGAAAATTAAAGGAATATCGTTTTACAGTTTTACAGTGATGTTAATAAATCTTGCCCAGTAATGCTCTCGTTCAAAAATAATTTCCGTATTTCAAAGTTACTTCGGATCACGTTATTTACGTGTGATATTTGTCATTGGCTAGTCGGAGCAATTTAATGATCCTTTGCGCGCGCTATCTTTACTACAACTGCTCATGCTAATGAACGCATGATATGGTGTGTTGCAAGTTATAGATCAGAGGTGAGTGCGAGTATTTTTAGCGTTCATAGCTCAACAGTGTCACTGTTAAACTAAAAAAGATGCACTTTGTTGTCCCACATGAGCTAAAATCACATCTAGCAATTTACAATCAAATATTTCGTGTATTTTACTACATGGCTGGAAATTCCGAGGTTTAAATAATACCAGCACAAATTAAAAAAAAATAATTAGTAAGTTTTTATTTTCAGACTTGCATCAATGAGTGGTGCTTGCGATAATTTAAATAAAGTATAAACATATCTATTTATGGTCATTTATCTAATCTCGGAAAATTTGATGGACTTATATATTAATACATTATTAAATGATGAATTATAAAAACTTAAAACTTTTCACATAAAAATGAGATATTCAAAATCTATAAAACTAAATGGCAAAAATAACTTCATGAAAAGCGAAACGAATGCTCAAAATTTGTTGTAAAAATTCCGAGGAGTTATAAAAACAAATAACACAAAGTGCTTGATACTGCTACGTCAATCAAATTGGGAATTATTATTCTACAACGAAAACCACTCCGAAAACAAGTCTTATTACTTTTATTAAAGATTATTTAATTAATAATGCAAAAAAGCCTTGAATATAGAGTCTAAGCAAATGTTCTCGGAGTGGTTTTTGAAGTGTATTTCTAAAATATCTGTAGGTTTGACAAAAATGTTTTTCCACTGTTATTTTTCAAAACTTTGGCTTCATTGTCACAAAGTCAAAGTTGTAGCAGTCCGGCTGAAAGAAAAAAGAACGATCACAGGTTAACAATGCTTAAAAGTACAACATGTCAAATAAAAATATACTTTGACTGAAAAAATGAACGAACGAAAGAACAAATGAGCGAGAGAACGAACGAACGAACGAACGCGTGAACGAACGAGAGACAGACCGACCGAACGAACGAACGCACACAAGAACGAACCAACGAACAAACAGGCAAACGAAGAAACGAACGAACGAACGAACAAACGAACGAGCGAACGAGCGAGCCAACAAACAAACGAGCGAACAAAAGAACGAATATTCTTGACACTGTAGGTTAGACTGAAGTTGTCAACCTTGTTCCAAATTGACTGCAGATAAAATTCTTTAAGGATTCTTACCACAATCAAGTAAGTTGTCGACTAACTCTGACCTTGAGTTAAATGAGCTATGTCACGATATTTTAACCCTATCCAGACCCAGGGGGGATGGAAAGTGCCCGCGCTGACTTTGAACGCTTAAAACTTTTTCAAGATTCAACCAAACGTTGTCAAACTTTGAAGGTTTATCTAAAATTTATCTGGGAATAATTTGGTAAGATAGGTTTTTAGTAAGGAACTTGACGTCACCATGGCAACGACATTTTGTCAGGCATGTTTTCCAAGATTTGTAATGTAAAATAACTTTAATGCAAATATTTTCACCTTTTTACGGTTTCTACGCACAGCTTTATTGATTTTGAGTTTTTGGCGGTTTTCTGACGTTTTGGAAAAAGTTTGAAATCAAAGATGGCGGATCCAAGATGGCGACTGCTTTGACATTATGATGTAATTGTCACCTGATGTGACGTCATCGTCCCACGTGACGTATACCAAAAGATAGATTTTCGGACATACTATATATCCTCAAAGTTTCATTGTGAGTGCTTAAATATTCTGGAAGTTAAAAAGAACCTAAAAGTCCGGTCTAAATAGGGTTTAAGTCATTTTCAAGATGTACAAAAACCTCAAAATAACAGTTTTTTAAGGAAGAAAAACATCATGAAACAGCTCATTTGGTTCCAAATACTGAAATGTACTTACCAAACCAACATGCTTGTTTGGGAAGGAGTAATTACTCCAGCAAAACACGGGTAAACCCTACAAAAAGAGCATGGTATGGGATTAGAGACAAACAACACTAAAGCAGTAGTTTGAATGCTACTAATTAAGATACCAAAAACTTTTCGAAAGATACTGATTGCATTGTAAAGAACTAAACAAAATTCAGTGTTACCTGATAAGTGGGGCCACTGATAGCTTCTGACATTAATGATTTGGCCCTCGAGTAATCCGTCACCTGAAAACATGATAAAACAATAAGTGTATCGGGTCTAAGAACGGCATGGGGAAACGTGAAGTCACGCTTAAAATAGTCAGGGTTTTTAGCTCTGTAAGCAACAACTCTACCAAAGAATGCCGGGGAGTAACCCCAGCCATGTGCGGAGGGAGAGGTGGATAGGAGGGGATAAGCGATGCTTTTGCTTGGTTTTTCGACTGGATATCTCTTTACCCAATCACAGCAAAGATTATTCTTCACATGCAGACAATCACCTTACATGACTTTCCTTGTGCTTCACTGCTTACATGTTTTCCCTCGCTTGTCACTTGTTTCATGTTTTCCCTCGCTTGTCACTTGTTGCATATTTTCCCGCGCTTGTCACTTGTTGCATATTTTCCCGCGCTTGTCACGTGTTGGATATTTTCCCGCGTTTCACTGGTTACATGTTTCCCCGCGCATGGCACTCACTGGTTACATGTTTCCCCGCGCATGGCACTCACTGGTTACATGTTTTTCCGTCCTTGTCACTGGTTACATGTTTTCCCGCGCGTGGCACTGGTTACATGTTTTCCCGCGCTTCACTGGTTCAGTACACGTTTTCCCGCGCCTGCTACCGGTTACATGTACGTGCTTTGACCTTGCTATTTGACGCAGCAATGCTGATTGCCATTAGGAATAAGAAGCTTTACATAATTTAAAAAAACAACAACAACATTAGAAAACTGTTCCATTGTACTGCCACAGACATAGAAGCTTACTTTGGTGTCGTAACAGCCGCCAGGGCTTCTGTCTGAAGGAATTAGAAGATCACCTCTTGAACAAATGGAGTTATACGGGTTGTTATCCGAGTATGGATCATGAGGATAGTCTGTAAAGAAGAACATGGGTTTATACATCACTTATAAATACAACTTTCCTAAAAACACTGTAAAACTCTTCAATGTGCAGGTTTAGCCATGGACGTAAAAATGACTTGGCGTAATATGTATTTTCAACTCTCTTCTCAGTGTTTGGATATCCCGATGAAACACTCTCTCGAGTGTTTGATATATCTTCTCAATCGAAACAAGAACTACGGAGTAAAGGGAGAAATAAAATTGTATAAATCTATGCTTATTTAGACCGGGTATCCAAATTTCCTGCATGGTTATGATTTTCTTCGTTTTAACTTAACAATACATGCATGGCTTTGACTTGTCAAGTTGTTCATTAACATTGAATCCTTCAGCAGTTACTAATATGACTCTGAAGGTGACTAAAATACTTTTATTGATTAAAGAACGCTGTTTGCTTTCTTTAAACTACACGGAAACCTGGTCGGAGAATCTGTCTTTTGCATACCAGTATTTTCGGATTGCAACCACGTGACAAAGCGGCCAAGTTGGTGGACAAAACAATAAAAATTTTTCGCAGAATTTGCATGATAAAAGAGTTAAGTTCCCAGCGGAGAGGGACGCTTTGTTTTTGTCCACCAGCATGGCCGCTGTGATGTCAGTAGCAAGCTTGCAATAAGGGGACTTCAAGGGGAAACATACCATTGTAGCGCAGAATGTACTTCATTGACTCAATATCCACAACCTGAAAAGTAAGAAAACTGAACTATAAAAAATTAAATTTTGGCATGCACACAAAAAATTGAACTAGTCTACGGTCGCAATAATTATCTTACCACAACGCCAGCTTTAGCATGACTGTAAGGTTGTTAGGTCTTCTCGTTTCAGTTGCGAAAAAAGAATGGCGACTTTTGATTTATCACGATTTTTATTTTATTACATTTTGCGTGAAGCTTGCAAGAGGTTTAAATTTGGCAGGGACATTTCTTGACAATTTGATGTGAACAAATGACACAAAAAACTGAAAAAAACATTGAATAGAGATGTGCAGGTGTATTCATGCAACAAGCTCTGGAATCACTTCAATTGTTTGTCAACGGACAACCACTTGGTCACATCTAAACTTCAAAGGCTACATTTAGGATCAACTTAAAAAGGAACAATTTCAGCTAGAGCAGTTACCTTTCCTTGATCCCGACGGAATATCATAGCTCTTGGAGCCAGCTGGTATGAATATGACAATCCATGTTTCTTCACAAACTCAGGAAAACCACTCAGATTGTATATCTAAAGAAAGAAAATATGTTACATTATATATTAAATAATATGATAGAATATTATAGAATATTTTGCTACCTTTTTTTTTTTTCAGTGGACTAGTTATTATTTTGAAGTTTCACGCATTTTAACCCCTAAAGAGACTCCACATTAATTTTAACTTTGTCATAAAAAAGAAAGTAAGGGATAATAATTAAATTATACCGTTTATGTACTACCAGGTCTCAGAGCAAAAAACAAAAAATGCATTACAATCATGTACAAACTGCAAGGGAAATTAATACTTTACACTCAGGAAAAATGTCTTAGTACATACTTGTCTTACAAAAGAACAAATATATTAGATTCTAAAGGAACTGTTGTATTGCATCAGTGGACAAGAGAAGTTAACTTATCAACTAGAAGTTGATAAATATAAATATAATGTTTTAATGAATTTGGAGTGTTGATGTTTGGAGTCTTCAACCTTCAGGACAACTCGGATTAATATTAATCCGCGGATTATAATAATAATAGATTATAATAGGATTATTATAATCCAGTAATAGATTATTATAATCCTGTAATAGATTATTATAATCCAGTAATATATTATTATAATCCAGTAATAGATTAAGGCACGGCAAAAAATTGGAGGGATTAGATTATTATTAATATTATAATCCGGATTAATATTAATCTCTATTATGATCCTGATTAATTTTTTTTTTGAATGTTCGGAAAACAGATATGTCTATTTGACTATCTGACGACAAACACACTGCAGACTTACAACACAGGACTGTCAAAACAGAAGTCACTAATCACATCCGTCACGTCACGACTCCTACGTTCGTGACATTTGTACCTTTGCCGTTCTATGTTAGTTCGGTCTTTCGACCTTATTTGCTTCTGACTTCTTTCTGAGGGTACTGTTTTTATTTGGAGGCATTATGTTTTGAATAGAGCCGTAAGATTGTGGCCAAGGAAGTGTCTAGAGGTCATTAGTCCGCGCTGCGTGGTTTCCGTTTACAAGTAGAGTTGAACGGACACCTCTAAATCTGTACTCTGCCACATGTTGTGCTAGTTCAGTTTGTTTTGGCTCAATTCTATTTGCAAGATATGCTTTAGGCTCTCAAATTGTTCGCCCTTGAAGTAAAAGATATGAAATGTTACGTGAA
This sequence comes from Oculina patagonica, assembly GCF_052425735.1. NCBI lineage: Eukaryota > Metazoa > Cnidaria > Anthozoa > Scleractinia > Oculinidae > Oculina > Oculina patagonica. The sequence goes on along the minus strand of NC_135767.1, from coordinate 9,137,975 downwards.
AATGTAAACTACTTGCATTTTATTGACGCCGGGCCCGGTATTTTAATCAATATTGTTGCAAGATGTATTGTCTTATCACGGGTTATCTTGGTCCGGCTTCGCCAGAGACTGGTTCAACTTTACTATGAAAAAGCTGAAAGTTGGTTTCAGAGAGACACTGTGTGTTGTAAAGGCTATGCTTCTTGTATTATTTTGATCGAGCGCTCTGTCTTTTTTAGCTCGATGTTTAGGATTTTTTACCGCCCTCGTTCGTAGCGTTGCGTTGGCACGCGTTGGCACCACATGATTCAAATATAGATTTGAAATCTTTCACGCGCAAGTCTGTTGACTATTTTGCGTTTTGTATATGCCAGTATATGGTTCAGTTCGGAAGCTTTGGACTAGGATTGAGTTGTTGAGATTTATTATTAAGATTAATATTAATCCGATTAATATTAATCTTACATAAGATTAATATTAATCCTAATGGATTAAGGCACGGCTCAAACCTCAGTAATAGATTATAATAATCTATTACTGGATTATAATAATCTATAACTGGATTATAATAATCTATTACTGGATTATAATAATCATTAGGATTAATATTAATCCGATTAATATTAATCCGAGTTGTCCTGAACCTTTATCAACTCAAAAAGAAAATATATATTATTGTTACTAAGCACAACCAAGATGCCACCCACCGATTCATAGAAAGGAATGTTATAGGATGGCCAGTAACCTTCACGTAGGATCTTAGTTTGATCTCCACTCACCACCAACCTGACAAGTAGGACATCAAAACCATTAACTTTTTTTTACGTGACAGCATGTTTCGTGTCAATAATCATGTCAGCACATCTAACATGACAATCATCATGGCACTTAGGGCCTCTTTACATGAGAATTTTCGTCCCGAGATGACTTTCGTAACGGAATGAATTCATCTCGGTGTCTGGTCATTTTCTTGTTGCTGTCTACATGATTTGTCCTGGGATGACTTCATCCTGGGACAATTTCATCCCTGTCCTGAGCACCGGGATGAAATGTCATCCCGGGACGGGATCTGACCTGACGAAAAATGCCATCATGATGTAAACAGCCTTTCCGGGATGAAATGTTATGTAATGTAAGCACGGGCAAGATGACTTCAACTCGGGTGGGACGCCTTACATCCCAGCATCCTGGGATGAACACGCTCATGTAAAATGAAATTTGTTTCATCCCGGGACAAAATTCATCCCAGGATGAAACTCATCTCAGCTCTCATATAAAGAGGCCCTTTACATGTCCTGGCATGTACATGAGGCCCTGTACATGTCTTACATGTCATTGTCACCTTCATGTGCAACATCACCATAAAACTTACATGTCTTATATATCAATCATTGTGTCATTTGCATGCCATTCACATGTCTAACATGTCAATATCATGTCACTTATTTAAATGGCTCACATGTCAATCATTGTGTCACAAAATTGTCAAACATGTCAATCATGATGCCACTCACATGTCTTGTCATTTACTTGTATTTCATATCAATTAATATAATTTGTAACCTCAGTTGGATTTTTTACTCTATCATTTGAGCACAAAAAAATCAAGATTCTGTGATTTTCCTTCTGACCTTGAAATACAATTTGCTCCCTGCACTGTTTTGAAAATAGTGACAAAAATTATTTAATAAGCATTTAGGCATATGAAGGATGCAGAGAGAGGGCTATATCCCTACATAACCCTTCTTTACATGCTTTGGAAGGGCTGTGGCATTCTGCATGCATTGCAAACCTAGTGTTTATTCACAGTCAGATTAATAATGGACGCACATGTATGGTATAAGAATGTTAGAAGTGTTTGCCCTGCAGAGCAGTCAAGAAGCTTCAATCTAATGATTGTTTAGTTACTCTGGTATTCACTACATACCCTGGAATTTGTTCCACTACCCACAGGGCTCCCCTGAGCAGGGATTTCTTCAACTCAACTTGTTTCAGATCTAGGAGCATGTACTGATTGTTGTAAGTACCTATGAGGAAAAAAAATGCACATCTGTGATCAGTCACATGTGGTGAAACACCTCAACACACCCAACATTGAAGACCCGAGAGCTGCAACCCATCCCTCACAACATGATCCCCTGATCAAAGGGCCCTATATTTAATTTAGGCCACCTTGTGTCACACTTTGCACAATAGCAAACTGGAGGGTGAAATTGGTGAAAGCGAAAAGCTGCTTTAAAGAAATATTTACATTTCAAAAATTGTAGACTATTCACCCTAAATTCATTATTCCTATCTCTGAAACGAAGTCAGTGACTCCAACGTTTTTTTTTTTTGCATTCCTGACACAAGTAACTCATTATCTGTTCGCAGTAAAAATTTTAAAAAAATCTATTGAGTAGAAAATTTTGGTGTGAAATGTCACAACAGAGTGATTCCAGCCAGGGCCTGAGCTCAAAAGGGAAATCCAACTAGTCACATATTCAGCGACATCCTTGAGTAGGAAATAAGAGATCAGTAATTCCAATGACATCACTCACTTCCTTTGAATTTTTTAACTTGAATGTCAGATGAGTTTATCGGGCTATTTCAGTTTACCATAATTACACATTAGTTTTTTTTTTTGGTAATAAGAGGGATACAGTAACTGCACATTGTCTTGTCCTGAAACAACAACACAATAAACCCAGACAGCACTTGCACCCAGATCAGTCAGTCAAGAGTCCAGTGAGCTTCATGTAACCATTAGGCCACCACGCCTCTAACTACCGTAAAGATCCATGTATAAGCCGCACCTTTTCCTCAAAATTTAAGTCAAAAATCAGGGGTCAGTGGCTTATCTACGGGTGCGGCTTATACACAGAACTTTACGGTACTGACCCCTTAAAAGCAGGGGAGAATTTCAATACCTGAGTTATACTGTTTATAAACTTCTGCCCATTCTTTGCCGTTATGAGCCATCAAGTTAGCAAGGCGCACTCTGTGCCAGGCTAGAAGGGATTCTGGTGAGACATACTTTAACAGGGAATTATTGAACATGCTGTTTGTTGTCTGAACCATAATCAAGCCACTGATGGAGTAAAGGGAAAAAAATCAGAACATTTCTTTAGTAGACAATACCCATTCCTCTTCAATCATAAGAAAAAGCTAATCGAAAAGTTATTCAGAATCATCAGGATCTAAGAAAATGTTTTCTTTACATTCACTACCACAATTCATCAGTACTGCAATGAAATAATTGTTTAATCGCAAGAGATTGTTAAGATAAAATGCCCGCTGAGATGGGCTAATATATAGTTGAGACTGGATTTTCCGGTAAATATAACTACAGCCTTTATGAGCAAATTTGTGAATACCCAGATGATTCTCAAATAGTGGGCAACAGCTTGACAGCTTGGGAAAGAGCTATGGCCTGGCCTGTTTTAGGAGAGTAACACCCTCGGTCTTTCTTGTAAGAACCTTATTTAATGAGGGTGTCTCTGACAAACCTGTGACCCTCAAAATTCCAGTTTCACCAACCAACTGACCTACAAACAGAATGACCAACTGACCACCGATCGATTCATCAGTCAGTCAGTCAGTCAGTCAGTCAGTCAAGTCTATCCATCTGTCAGTCCATCAGTCAGTCAGTTGGTCTGTCTGACATCTATTCTTCTGTCCAGCTGTGAGTCAGTCAGTTCATCCTTCTGTTCCTCCATGGTCAAGAGTCATTGGTCATCCTCCAGTCAGTCAGTCAGTCAGTTCATCCTTCCGTTCCTCCACGGTCGTCAGTCATCAGTCGTCGGTCATCCTCCAGTCAGTCAGTAAGTCAGTCAGTGAGTCAGTCAGTCCAGTCAGTCAGTCAGTCAGTTGGTCGGTCAGTCAGTCAGTCAGTCCATCCTTCTGTTCCTCCATGGTCGTCAGTCATCAGTCGTGGGTCATCCTCCAGTCAGTGAGTCAGTGAGTCAGTCAGTCAGTTCTTCCATTCCTCTATCTGTCAGTGGGTCTGTCCGTTGGTCTGTCCATCTGTCCGTCCCTCCATCAGTTAGCCAGTCCATGACAGCAGCCTGTTCTTACCTGTCCATAATATAAAAGTCATCCAGTGATACCAGATAGCCAGCGTAGCTTGAGAAAGACATCCGTTTAGCACCTGCATGGTCAAAAAATTAATAATAAGATTTGTGAGCAGGGAATTCTTGTTTTGCAGTTAATAAACAATTTTTAGTGAAGATGGCTCCTGCTACATTATTTTATTTTCAGAATGGAGGTCCACCACATGCGATCGTAACTGTGACTAAAATATTTCTGGGTAGCAACTAGAAGCTAATTAAAAGAAATATTATTAAAAAGAGCATTAGAAGACCCGATTTTGAAAAGTGACAATTAAAGCATAATTGCATGAAACTGCAACATGAAATTAATATGACAAATGACAAGACTTGTGTTGAAATACTGACAGCAAAGTGTAGACAGGAAAAGGTCTGAAATTCAAATGGGAGACATGCAACCTTAATTCCCCCTCCCAAACCACAAGGCCTCATTATGAAGTGAAACAGTCTGATAATACTTAAAATGAGCTTACATGTAAACTTTTTTTTTAAAAAAAAAACCTTCCTTAGAATGGACGTTTATCTGAGCTGGGTGACCAGTCTCTTACACAAAACTCACACAAAAAGATAACAGTGCAAGCCACTGCATTATGCATTTTAAATAAAAATTCTCATACAGTATCAACAATTATAAAAATTGTCATTTATTCTGTGATGCATGTGTTACATTTACATTAGCCAAACACCCACTGACAGACCTGTACTTGGATCCTTCAGATTGAAGTAGTAATGTTTGTATATTCTCATTGTTGCACCATACTCGAACCAGCTATATGCAACAAAAATTAATATTAAATTTAAATAATACTAAGATACCTAATCCATCAAAAATGCATTAACACAAAAGACAATTTGTGAGCATGCATGGGTAAGTTATTTACAGGTACCTCAATAATAATAATAATAATAATAATAATAATAATAATAATAATAATAATAATAATAATAATAATAATAATAATAATCAGTGAACTACAGAAGATAACCTTGCTGGGTACAGCGCATATTTTGAGGAGGGTGTTGTCAAGCTAAAAACTGGCTACCCTTTAGTGCCCCAGGACCATGGTTTGGTCTCGGCGCTAAGGACTTTAAGCAAACATTACGTAAGGAACATAATAATAATAATAATAATAATAATAATAATAATTATAAAAACAATATATAATTATAATAAAAACCTTCCCAAACTCCTTTGCAACTGAAAAATTGTCAATGCCAAATAACTTGGTCAGTTTGAAGTCAGCAGGAGTAGTACGTCGTATAGAAATAACTCCTACCATAAACTACTTCTTGTATAAGTCGTAGGACGATGACGTCATTAGTCACGTGACATTGCCCTGAAGTTCGTTTTTGCTCACTGTGACAAAGATATTTTGTTACTGAAAAAGCAGTCATTGCAGTTTGAAGCACATTGGTGTGAGGTATTTCAGACTGCCCGGGTACCGAAAAAAATATAAAAAATTAAGGGGGCTATGTACAATTTTCAAAAAGTGGGAGTCTGGGTACAAGTGCGTATCTGGCGTTGCATTAAATGTGAGGAAGCAAAAAATTACATGTTGGTAGATATTTATATGTTAAGTACATTTTTATCACTTTTATTGTTATGACGTCATTGGTCACGTGACCAGAACGGACCGCAGTTTTAAATTCGCTTGAAAACTTTACCTGTATCTCTCTCTTGAGATTTTTTTACGCCAAGTTGTAGCTTTTTAAATAGTGTTTTTAAAAATGGCCATTATTACTTTTTCCTAAAAAAGGACGGCAGTAAAAAATACAACTGAAAAGTTCGTTGGCTTCCTTCTCAACAACAATTTGTGGTAGGAATAAAAGAAAATTTTGCCAAAGGGAGGAGTGTATGCTCTTTATAATAGCGTTGTCAGTTTTTTCTCATTTCAATTGCCTTTCGCGAGGTTGAATGTAATTTCTTCCAGACGAAGGGAGTGGGCCTGGGGAGAAGTTAAATAGCTGCCCCTCCCCCTCCCCCTGCTGGTGGTCACCCCAGCGGATTCCCCGTGGTCCGTATTGTGGGCTCATGAAGAGTATTTTCAAAATGGCGACTATGCGACAAAATTTTGAGTTATAGAGGACAGTTTTGTCGATGTTTTTCCTTCTTGACGCGATCAAAACGAGTCCCCAAACGCGGGGAAAACCTCCTTTATTTGTATCCCGGATAAAGAAGAATATGGAATGAGTATTGACGTGCGAAAACGTGGGCAAAAGAAACTAACAGGGACCTGAGACTGAGGTGAGCGTTTCTTATTGAACAACGATTTTTTTAGACTGGTTAAAGCTTATGTCTTCGACGTTTATCATGATTATCAACTAAGCTTACTGGAATTAAAGCCTGGCTAGGCGTAAAAAAATAGATGGTGAGAACAAGGCGATAGTATTAAATGGCAGTCATTTCGTCGAGGCATACAACTGTTATTTATGTTCGTTATCTGAATTTTAAGCTACTGTTTTCCAAATTAATAATACTCGCATCTTTTCATTATTTATACATGAGGAAATGTTCCTCAAAATATTGACCAAATGGCCATTTTAGACCGCAAAGAAAAATTACGTCAGGAAGATTTTATGTGATACCTTTGAAATTGGAAGAAACATTTCAGCTCAGTGTGATCTCTTTTTTTAAGTTAGACTAGAGACTACTTGCAGTCAACCTGGTAGCTAATCTAGACTTTAATTAAACAGTGCTACTCACGTTTTGGAATGCCTTTTTGGGTATGTTTAATAAATGAGACCATTTCTTAACTCAAAATTTGTTCTTCCCATGATGTTTTATTGTATTGGTAAACATAGATTTACGTTTCCTTTGCATTTTGTGGTTTACAGGTCAGGGACTAATAGAATGCCTAATGTTTTGACAGCACATTCTGGATTACTGTTCAGTGAGTTAAACTATGGAGTTCAGGTAATTGTTGATCTCTTAGTTTTACACATAGTTATGTGACAGTCAATTCTGGCAATTCCCTTCCTTCTCTCTACACACATTCAGTGCCTGAGGCATTTAAGATCTGCTTTTTGTCCAGACATTTGTCTACTTTACACAAAATCTGTTTGTTTTTAAGGCCTGTATTTTTAGTTGTTGGATGACCTACAGTAGCATTTTAAAGTAGCAATGTAAAAAATTCGCGAGGCCTTTAACTTAAGCAAGCCAGAAAACCCTAAACCCAATATAAAGCTAACTGCAAGCAACATGATGTACCCTTTGGCAACCAAAGTGCTTTTAAGGCTAACCAGAGTACTATATAGGCTAACCGGAATCTTATGTAGGCTAACTGGAATGGCTTTCATGGCTCGTATGTTTCATGACACATAAGTGCCATACAAGCCAAAATACCTAACTCCAATAAATAGCATAACCTGAAGCAATTAACCTCAGCTAACTATACTCAGGCTAACTGGAGTACTGCTTAGGCTAACCAGGGAGCTTTTTAGGCCAACCAATGTGCTATTTGTATATAGTGGAATAGCTCTCATGACTTGTTGGCTCGCACTTTGTCAAGACCCAAGTTTTTTTAACTCATAAATTAAAATTAGCCAAGCAGTAGCTGTAAATTCGATTTAAATAAACTTCAGCTTAATTTTTGTTGGCAACTTGCTCTACAAGAATACCATACATAGATTTCAGTGATGTAATGCTTTGAAATGAACAGATTACAAAATTCAGTTTTAGGGTCCAAAACATTTTTAAAGATTATTAAAATAATATGACATTTTTCTGCAATAATTAATGAAAGGAAGGGTGCAAAGAAAATTGATTTCTTCCTTGCCTGACCTAGGAAGACTGGGCAAGGTGAAACCATTATAAGCTTACCCGAAGCCACATGTTTCTTTCGAAACAACTACAACAAAAAATAAAAATCCATAAATGTCATTTGGCTATCTACAGTAGCAAGTGGAAAAAAATATTGGATCCACTGGCCTAACATAAAAGCAGCCAGTTTTCACACACTGAAAAGGGCCATTTAATTTTAATATACAGTCTGCATGCTGGAAAATAGCAATTTCAGCAAAATAATAGTCTTTTGTTTGTTTTGTTTCTATTTACAGGTTACTTGGAAGACTTTGCAAGGGCATTCCTGTTAGTCAAAATGAACTCAAAAATACACACTGTGTCAATGTAATAAAATTATCACATGATTGATTCCCACATGTTGCCAGTTTAAACCTGAATATACTTAAGTAACATTGATGGCTTTTTATATAATATGAACATCCCAGAACCCAATCAGATGGGAGGCGCGGTGGCCTAATGGTTAGTGCACCGGACTCCGGATCGAGCAGTCCGAGTTCGAGCCCCGGCCGAGGTCACTTGTGTTATGTTCTTGGGCAAGACACTTTACTCTCATAGTGCCTCTCTCCACCCAGGTGTATCAATGGGTACCGGCGACATAATGCTGGGGGGGGACCCTGCAGTTGACTAGCATCCCATTCAGGGGGGAGTAGAAATATTCCTAGCCGCTTAATGCTGCGGATACCGGGATAAGCTCCGGCAGTGTGGGCTGCTTGGCTCGTGGCTTCTCCTAGAACCCAATAAGGCTTCATGTAAATACTGACACTTAATTACATGTAAGTTTTAAAACCATTCTGAGGTTCATGACAAAACATTTTTGTTTCAATAAAAACATGTAAAAATAATGAAATAACAGAGAATTTACATAATTTTTATCGCAGACCACAAATTTTACTCCAGGTTAAGTTAATGTGTCAAGTTTTTTTGCAGCACAGGCTTGGTTCCACAGGGTGTGGTTCCAAAAAATATCCATACCTCCCCCAAGGATGGTTCTTTGGTTTGGACCCTCCCACCCCCTGGGATTTCTAGTTTTGCTTCATACTTTCTTTAAAATGTTTGTACTATTGAGACCCTCATCCCCCTCAGAATTTCCAATGACCATCCTTGGGGTGGGTATGGATATTTTCTGGAACTGCACAATGTGGGCATTTGCTTATGAAAGTAAGCTGCAGATTGATCTGATTGATACACACTAATCTATTTTCACATTTACCTGTTTTCTATGGGATATATAATTATATATTGTTTTTACCGGTTTCACTTGTAATAATAATAATAATAATGATAATAATAATAATAATAATAACAATAATGATAATAATAACAATAATAGTAGTACTCTCAATTTAATAAATTAATGCAAGAATTGAAGGAATTTGTAGCCAAGGGCTTTAAATAATACAGATGTACCTCCCATCCATGCATTCATTCAGCTTTAGGAATTCAGAGATCGAGTTAAGTGTCCACTTATGGGAGGTTAAAAATATAGTGTTCGTATGTGGGTGCCTGGGACCATGACTAAGTGTCTGCCTTTGGGAGGTGTCCGTAATATAAGCAGAGGTTCGACTGTAGTTATTTAATTTGCATCACACAAAAATATATACATACAGTCGACTCCCGATAACTCGAACCCTCGCTAACTCGAACCTTGCGCTAACTCGAACCAAAATCGATTTCCCCTGGATTTCCGTCATACATTTACTGTAATTTTACCCTCGGTAACTCGAACCCTCGATAACTCGAATCTCCCGCTAACTCGAACCAATTTTCGTTTCCCTTCAGGTCATTTTCTATATAATTTTACCCCCCGATAACTCGAACCATGTCTGTCAATACCCGACAGGTCAAAACAAACAGTGTACTGTAGTCCAAAACGTTGAATAAATTTTGAAATAAAAATGTACACGAGTCAGAGTCGTCCCCGAAATGCCCCTCAAAACACGAAATGTGCCACGCCATTGGTTACTAGTGCTACAGACGTTCAGTTTGTTTGTGGAGGTTGATACCGATTCTTTCAAACCCAACCTTAGAAAACTTTAAAGGATTATCGTCAGGACGAATCAACTGACCGTTTCTCGAAAAAATAAATCGCATAAACTCCGCAGCAGTAGCCTATAGTGTTGTTCTCTTTAAAACCTGCAACGTTCGCAGCTGATTTGCATTGTTTTACGTTACGTTACGTTACGTTCTGGTTTATACAGTGATTTAGAAATATATTGTTCCTTTTTCTTTTGGCTTCTCTATACTCTAATTAAATTTGTTTAAAATGTACACTTGTATTCATTGTATGGATAGAAAATCAGTAAACACCGTTTTTCCTTATTTTCGGTCATTTGTTTTAAACTCTCAATAACTCGAACTCCCGATAACTCGAGCCATTTTCAATTTCCCTTGAAGGTTCGAGTTATCGGGAGTCGACTGTATTCTCAATATAATTTGTTTATGTTTGCCATTATGAAGTCATTTTGACTATTAATTAAAATCTCGGGTCTCCCTTTAATTTGTTAATAAATGGCTTCATTAACTTTTTAGGTTTGCAAAAAGAGTTACATGTAGACACGTACACTGGACTGTATTCTTTTGAATTTTTATCAGCTCCTACCTTGAATGTCCTGCAAATATATCTTCATACCCTGGAAGAATCTTTATGAGAGCAGAGCAGTGGCCCATTCGTCCTACCTTGAGTTAACATACAAAACATGTTTCTTTAGATGTCTCATGATAAAAAATATATTATATTTAATTATTTAGTATACAATACTGACAATACAATACAAATTTTATTGTAAACTCCCCATGGGGGCTTTTCAAAGACAATGAAAAAAAAAAAAACAATGAAAAAAGCAATGAAAAAAAAATAAAGAAATAAACAATGAAAAAAAAGTTAACAACATAAAACTGTCATCAACGTACCATCCCATGCAATTTCACTGTGTGATCATTGTAAGTGTTTTACTTGACAATAATTCAATCAATGTCTACATGTTTTCAATTTTTCCTTTCTGTTGTTTCCGAATTCCAGATTGTAGTTTCCAGTTTGGGATCCTGTTTTCCAGATTTCATGCTTTAGGATTACCAAGGAAACACCATGTAAAACAGTGTTAACTTGAAAATGTGTATTATTTAAGCAATAGACCGCGCTTTCTAGGGCTTTACTGGCGTAATAAAACCACGCGGAATGTTGGGAGAACACGAGAAAAGCTTTTTGAGTGTTCTCCCAACATCCCAAGTGGTTTTATTACCCCAGCAAAGCCCTAGAAAGTGCGGTTTATTGCTTTTATGAAATTACTATAGAAAACTTTCGTCAAAGACATAGGAATCTATTTTATTTTTTGTGATCAAATGTCTTATTCTCAACAAGTTCATCGGATGACGCGGTAAACCAATCACAGCGGCTGAAAGAATAAAACACAGGTTCAGCTCCGCACACAAAATTCACGGATCGACGAGCAAAGACGTTCAAAAGTTGTCTTAAAGCTATAAAAGTCATAAGAAAGGAAAGGAAAAATGCCAACTGACATAGTACGAAATTTATTCAACGATTTTAAAGTTCTTTGACGTGGAAAACTAGCAAATTGTGGCCGGAGTCATTCATCGCGAAAGTGAGAAACTGCACGAAAACTTTGCAAGTTTACAAACTTCGCAGACTGACAAAGGTATTGAGAAGAAAGGTTAGTTCCACGAACTCTGCTTTAGAAATTTGTTATGATTTTATTTATTCCGAATTCTTTCGTTTTCGCCGAATAACAGACTTGGCAGAAAGCACTGAAAGCATATAAAACTAAAATTATAATTCAAGCGCGAGGACTCAGCGTAAGTTTCTGCCATCAAAATAATTCAAGTAAGTTTTCATCACGACCAATTTGATGTAGTTTTAATTCCTTTCAAATAACATTTCCGAGTAAATGTTGAATGGAACAATATCCATGTTTTAAATATTTTTCCAGTCCGATGAAAGCCGACCTGTTTATTGTGTTCCTTCTCATTTGTTTGTCTCTGCGTTTTCGTTTTTTTCTCTAGTTACTTCGCTCCAACTGTGGTGAGTGGGAAAATTTATTTTTGTGATCCACCCTCAGTAAATTTTCACAATGAGAACCATATCCTCCGTTTTAACAATCAGATAGACCAAAAGAAGATATTAAACTAACGTTAATTCTTCGTCCTTATGCGTAATCTAGCGTAGTGCGACCATGTCGGGACGGAAGCGGGACTTTACCGGTATAATAGTACATAGGTTTTTTGAACAATTTGACCTATCAGAGCGCGCGTAGTATCTGAGTTATTTTATAAATAAATACTAACCCTTGTAAAAATTTTACCGCGATCGCGCCGCGAATGTCGCGATCGCGCCGCGACTGACGCGATCGCGCCGCGATTTGTTGTCATCGCGACGCGATCGTGCGTGACGCGATTGTAAATGAACGCGAACGCGCCGCGATAGTTGCGATTGCGCCGCGATTGCCGCGATAGTCGCGATCGCGGCGTGATGAGTGCGATCGCGGCGCGATTGATTACCACCGCACCGCGATTTGGGGGGCTGGAATAAATCTCGGGAAGTGTTCCCGGCGAGAACTCACTTCTCGATCACCGGGAGAAAGTCAATATGCTTTGAAACTCTCACAAATCATGCTGTGGTCGTAACGCAAATCATGACTTGTATTGATGAAATAAACTTTAAGTACTAATCAAAGTAGTTATAAAACTAGTTTGATTTAAAATGTCGAAAATTATTTTATTACGTGACGGTGAGCCGTGAGGACGTGATTCCCACGAGAAAAGTTTTATTTAGTTTTAGTCTAGACGAACTGGCGCGACAAAGCGGCGCGTGATAATGAGTAAAGATAAATTAAAAGATAAGAATTTTTATTTCTTAACAGTCTGTTTTTTAATCTTTTCAAACACTTTGTTTCTTTCTTTTCTTATCTTTGAGGAACCTTAATACCTTTGAGCTCAATCCAATGACAAATTTCTGTCGGCCATTTTCTTCAAATGCAAATACAATCAGAAATTCGCTGCAATTGCGTTTTTTGCATTGAAAAATCCTCTATATGGCATTTACAATGTAATTTAATTGTGGCTCCGAAGAGGCTGTCAGAATGAGCTTTTTTTAGAGCTTTATATTTACCTTCCCGTAGACCACGATCGTAGACCACACACATCGAAGTCCTTTCCCGCCTTTTGCCGCAAGGTGTCGTGAACTGAGCGTTACGATTGGCTGAGTTAGGTCACGTAGTGCATAGTACACGCAATCGCTACGCCATCCCAAGCAGAAAAGAAATTTTATTTCGAGAAAGTTGGTATGTTTTCTCTTCACAATCAGGACTGGAAAAATGTGTTCTTTTTTAGCTGCTTCTGTTAATAACAAGAGTTTAGAAGGGACCTAACTTGAGGGAAAAGCGTCTCTGTGAAAACTGCTAGAATTTGTTTTGTTAATTCGAGGGATAGCTTGTTTATAATTTCAACAGCTAGCGCTTCGTCGCTTCGTCATGGACTTTGTTGACTGAACTACAGCTAAACTGTGAATATAAAAAAAAAATGCAAAACTCGAACAGTGGAAAGAGGAAAACATTTTGACGGTAAGGACCATTCAATGCAAAGTTGTAGCTGTTGATGCTTGGGACTTAAATGTTGTATTATTTAAAAAAGCTTCGGGGGAAAAGAAAGCGCATCTTCGACGGTTCGGCTTCTTCGCAGATGCAAGAGATAGTTCGCTCGTTTGGTAGATCACATCATTGCATCTTCTTTCGCTTGAGCACGAGTAAAAGGTTAGTTGCCGTTATGTATGTGTTGTTCACATTTTACAGAAGAACTGTTCACTTATTTGCTTGTAAACTAAAGACTCAATCACGCTCTCCGGCTTTGCGAAATTTAATTGTGCTCGGCAGCGAAACTGGCCGTCTTTTTCTGTAAGCTTCTGTAAATAAATGATGTTATTTCGATACAGTCTGTGTGTTTGTTTTGTCGGTATGCAAAACGCCAAGATAATTGTTTTTAAATTTATAGATTTAGGCGCGATTCAAGCCAAATCGCGGCGCGATTCCCGACCCATCGCGCCGCAAGGCGAGAATCGCGGCGGCCAAAAACGCGGCGCGAATCGCGGCACGAATCGTGGCGCGATCCAAGCCGATCGCGGCGCGAATCGCGGCGCGATCCAAGCTCAATCGCGGCGCGATCGCGCCAATCGCGGCGGCCAAAAACGCGCCGCGATTCGCGGTAAAATTTTTACAAGGGAATCGACACTATCTGGCCAGACACAAATACCTTAGTTAAAATCTCATCTTTGGTCATCTTATCCCAGTCAGGACGTCCATCAGGATTAAGAACATCCCGCAACGTAAGGTAATCACCAACACCATTGAGAAGTTGAAAAGCAAACTTGCCCAGTACCTTAAAAAATTCAACAGAACATTGCATACAAGGTCAAACAAGGAATATCCATACCCATCCCATGGACCTGAAGGTCACTGGAAATTCGGAGGGGGAGGGGGGTCTTCAAACCAAATGTTTTGGATTTGGAAAGTATGGGGCTTAACTGGAACTTCCAGAATGGTTGGGGATTCAAACCAAAAAACCTTCCAAGGGAGGGGTATGGATATTTTCTGGAGCAACACAATACAAAGTTAAACTACAAAGTTGAATTACAATTATTGACAGAACATCTATTAGTTACCAGGACTTTCAAAAACACCTGGCACCTCCGGTGAGAAGTTTTTACCTTTTAAGGTTGGTACACACCAGGGGACTATAGTCACAGGGACTTGTCACTGGGACTTACTTTGGGGACCAGTCCCCTAGTGTGTACTCCAGTGCTCGAAATTAGCGGTTGTCCGGTCGTCCGAGATGACTAAAAGGGCATTCGGGCAACCAGTTTTTTCGAAAATTTAAGGCCGGTTGCCCCAGAAAAAAACCACTGGACAACCCTTGAAGAACTTACATTACCACTAGTATAGCTCGCGCTAAGCTGCCTCCGCCGTTTTATAATTTCTTTTACAGCAATAACCTAAGATTAGTGGAGGCTTTTTTGTCGCTTAAATTATCGATGCCGATAGACTGCACAATTAGGCTTTTCTTTTACTGTGCCATGTACGTCACGACATTGTTTACTGCGGAATTTCTTGTTGTGTGACACCGTTGCGTCCTAAAAAATTTGCAAATATAAATATAAATTATTCCCAGACAAGATATATCTCAGATTACACATGGGTATCAAAATCTGTTCGCTTAAAAAAGCCAAAAATTCTAAACTTAAGTTTGGAATATGAAAGAAACTTGAATTAAACTTTGCTCAGATTTGAATTTCATTCAAGATGAAGGCAAGAAATGCATTCAAAAGTGCCAAGATATTGTGTATGCAAATCTGCATGGGTAATTAATTAGTCACTTTCAACACGTGTGCACCAAAATATTTCGAAAAGGCCTGTATGCACTGATGTACGTGTTAGAAGACAACTCGGCAAGCTTATTGAACTCAACAAACGTCCAGTTTACTGTTATTCTGTTGGGTGGTCATTGCCCCCGCAGGGCTCCGGCCCAGAGGCCGGAACCCAAGGAGGCACCTTAGAAGTCCCCGCGTAGATAGGTTAAATGTGTGCATTCAGTGACTTGACTTATGGCCATAAGCCCTAAGTGGGCAAAGGGCCGGGTGCATTCAGTGAACGATACCGGAAAAAATCTCGATTTTGGTCAAAGCGGCTCGCAAAGGATTGCCCAAATGCTCGCAAAGGATTGCCGGAATGTTCGAAAAGAAACAACGGAAGTCAGTACCGCAAAGGATAAAATAGCTGTCGCACTACTGTGATCAAAGAAAACATATCTTGCTTGAAGAAATGGCTGAAACATGTACCTGAAATTGAAATGATACCGAAAATGACATGGAAAGCACAACAGGCGTATCATTCAGGAACAAAGAGTTTCTTATCTTAGTCGGTGACTGAACGTCGTGAAAACAAGTGGAAATCATTAAGAAATAAAAACGTTACTCTGGTTAAAAATTTGTAGTAAAATGTTCGTAAAATATCTGCAATGTCCCAACGTTTCGGCTTAAACTAAAGCCTTCATCAGGGGAAAGTGATAAGTGAATACAAAAAGCACGTTCTTATATAATATGCAAATCGAGAGCTAATGTTTGTCCCTAAAGGCTAAATTTAGAAATTTGTGCGGTAAATGCATGCCGTCATCGCGGTTTAGCGGATTATTGCAAGTGTTAATTTCCCAAGCCTCCAAAATACGTCTTTTGCGCCAATTTGTGCTTGTACGTAAGATCTTTGACGATTCCCACGAGATGGTGTGGCCAGAATGAAAACAATGTTCCGCTAAAGCTGACTTGTGTGAGTGTTTGTTTTTAACTGCTTTTTGATGCTCTTTGAGTCGGGTGGAAAATTTCCGTTTCGTTTCTCCGATGTAGCTTTTGTCACAAACTTGGCAGGGAATTGAATAAATTGCGCCACGAGTATGATCTTTTGGCACTGGATCTTTTGGTTTGGGAAACAAATTGCCGATGGTTTGGTGTGGTTTTAAAGCGACTTTGATATTATAATTGCTTAAAATTCGCTTGATTGGTTCCGTAGTACCCTTGATGTACGGCAAAATGCAGAAACCTTTTTTGTCATCCGGTGCAGTTGCCGCGGGCGTTTGTTGAGAAGGTCGTTTCGGTTTGCTTACATCAATCACAAAGCGCTTAGGGTAGCCATTGCCCTGAGTGCCGCGGTCACATGTTGCATTTCCTTTGACTGTTGATCAACAGAAGATGGAATAGTTTTTGCACGATCAGTCAAAGACTTGACCACAGCCCTTTTGTGAGCAGCCGGATGGTGGGAGTCAAACAAGAGATATCTTTCTGTGTGTGTCGGTTTGCGATAGACTTTAGTGGAGAGTTGGCCATCGTCTTGTCGACAGACAGTGACGTCAAGAAAGGATATTTTCCGTTCTGTTTCTCTTTCAACCGTAAATTGGATAAATGGCTCGATATTGTTCAAATGATTCTGTAAGGTTAGCACCAGGTTGGATTTAACAGCGGCACATACATCATCTACATATCGTTTCCAAAAACACGGCTGGGAAAGGGAGGTGGATAGTGCTTGTTTTTCAAGTTGTTTCCCAATCCAAAAGATCCAGTGCCAAAAGATCATACTCGTGGCGCAATTTATTCAATTCCTTGCCAAGTTTGTGACAAAAGCTACATCGGAGAAACGAAACGGAAATTTTCCACCCGACTCAAAGAGCATCAAAAAGCAGTTAAAAACAAACACTCACACAAGTCAGCTTTAGCGGAACATTGTTTTCATTCTGGCCACACCATCTCGTGGGAATCGTCAAAGATCTTACGTACAAGCACAAATTGGCGCAAAAGACGTATTTTGGAGGCTTGGGAAATTAACACTTGCAATAATCCGCTAAACCGCGATGACGGCATGCATTTACCGCACAAATTTCTAAATTTAGCCTTTAGGGACAAACATTAGCTCTCGATTTGCATATTATATAAGAACGTGCTTTTTGTATTCACTTATCACTTTCCCCTGATGAAGGCTTTAGTTTAAGCCGAAACGTTGGGACATTGCGGATATTTTACGAACATTTTACTACAAATTTTTAACCAGAGTAACGTTTTTATTTCTTAATGATTTCCACTTGTTTTCACGACGTTCAGTCGCCGACTAAGATAAGAAACTCTTTGTTCCTGAATGATACGCCTGTTGTGCTTTCCATGTCATTTTCGGTATCATTTCAATTTCAGGTACACGTTTCAGCCATTTTCTTCAAGCAAGATATGTTTTCTTTGATCACAGTGCGACAGCTATTTTATCCTTTGCGGTACTGACTTCCGTTGTTTCTTTTCGAACATTCCGGCAATCCTTTGCGAGCATTTGGGCAATCCTTTGCGAGCCGCTTTGACCAAAATCGAGATTTTTTCCGGTATCGTTCACTGAATGCACACATTTAACCTATCTACGCGGGGACTTCTAAGGTGCCTCCTCGGGGGCAATGACCACCCAACAGAATAACAGTAAACTGGACGTTTGTTGAGTTCAATAAGCTTGCCGAGTTGTCTTCTAACACGTACATCAGTGCATACAGGCCTTTTCGAAATATTTTGGTGCACACGTGTTGAAAGTGACTAATTAATTACCCATGCAGATTTGCATACACAATATCTTGGCACTTTTGAATGCATTTCTTGCCTTCATCTTGAATGAAATTCAAATCTGAGCAAAGTTTAATTCAAGTTTCTTTCATATTCCAAACTTAAGTTTAGAATTTTTGGCTTTTTTAAGCGAACAGATTTTGATACCCATGTGTAATCTGAGATATATCTTGTCTGGGAATAATTTATATTTAGCTGCTTTGAGTTTGGTGTTTTTTTTTTTTTGCAGGTGTGAAGGATTTATAAAATTACTACACCGCTTCTGAAAGTACAAAGGAGTATTTTCATTAACGTTAAAAGTAAGTGAAAGTGTTGTGTTCATTTATTATAAAGGATCTGTCATTTGTTCTTGTTTCTAATGGTTATCCTTTTTCTTTCTTGCAGAAGATCACCAAGACCAGAAAGCCGAGCACCAGTGCTGAGCCCACGACCGAGTTTAAATCTACTGCGGTTCTACCCTATTTTTTTTTATTTTTTTATTCATCCACAACACAAAGTACAAAACATACAATTACAAATGGTTACAAATTTTTGCTAGCCTAAAACAGCCGTGCAATTGCTGTTTTGGCAATTAATATGTTCTTAATTACTTAACAATATTATTACTTACAATAATAATTACTGGTACTCTCTTTTACTATTTTACATCAAGTTACATGTATACAAAAAAAAAGTAATGAAAATGAGAAAACAAATGAAAAAGGGGATAAGTTAAACTAAGTTTGGAAAATTTCTCGTCCATTTCTTATAAAATGCTTCTAATTAGTTATTTTTGGTCGCGATGTATTTTTCTGTCTGATATTTTATTTTTATTTTCAGTAAAAAAAACCTTTTATATACGGCCGTACACACTTCCTCCTGCAATCCCAAATATAAATTTTACCGATTAAATTAGATAGTTAATTTAGTCTGGGAGCAAAGGTATTCCCGTGGGAATTTCGTGAAGATTTTTGCCGACTAGTTTAGAAGTGTGAAGGGGGACCTGAGGAACACGATAAATGTTGTCGGCAATTTTGTAACCCATGCAAAGACCTTCAGAGGGGAATTGAAAAACATCGCCTATTTGGCTTAGCATGAAAACGAGGCTGAATGATGAACTTCACAAAAATGTGGTATTTATTGGTATTTTAGAATAACTATTATCAGTTTTGATAGTCTGAGATGTCCAAAAGAATATCTTAACTGATATGGATAGTCTCGATCACGTGACCATGAAATCGAGGCTGCATTTTCTTATGGTTCATTGAACCGGACATGTAACCATAGTGCCTCCCGTCCCCTCGCCAAACAGTCCCCAAATTATGTCAGTAGAAATCAATGAATATCCCGGCGCTGGGCAATTTAACGAAATTAAAAGGCTTTGTATGGTCTAGTGACGCTAGTAAAAACCGTCTTTTTAATATGTAATATGTCTACAGACCCTCTCATTCCCCCTCTCAGTTTGTAGCAAGTTTTGTGGGTGAACTTTTTACGCATCACTACAGTCGTCCATTCCTCCTCCCTCTTTTTCCGTTCGTAACCATCTGGCAGTGGTAACCTACGACTGCATACTCTGGACTTGTTAAAAGCGATGATCTGGTATTGGGCAACAAGTCTTCATAAAGTGCACTCTGCGTAGGTGGCAGCCTGTTTGTTTGAGCCTAATTCTTTTTGCACATCTACCACATGAGGTCTTTATCATTTCGAGATGCTTGTTCTGAGCTAAAAAGTCTGGCAAACATACTGCCCAAAGCATTAATTACGTCCTTGTCTGTGTCTCTGAAGGCTCTTCAGCAGGCAGGACTATCAGGAAAAAACTTCCAGTTATATTAGCCTGCGAATACAGCCGCTTCTCATTTGCAAATGAGAGGCTGCTTTATTCGCAGGCTACACATAGTGCTGCAATTTTAGCACTGCCAAGAGCGCTAGCAATCGACCCAAGTTCAATTTCACGGTGGTTCTGACCAGCACCAGTGACTATGAACAGTCTTTGATACCGTCTGACTTATCAAGGTACTGAAGTTCTGCCATAGCCTCAACAGCAGTGACTCATATTTGCAGGTAAGGCCCCGCGTCAACATTTATTATGTCACCTTCGTTACTGATTCTGAGTAGCCGTGTTCGTTCTCTGCTGCAATTCACCTCCATGCTTGTAAAGAATTCTTATTAACGAGCTCTTTGCGGAACAATGGAGCATCATACCGTCGGGTGGAAACGAAGATTTCGGTACCTCAGAAAACTTAGATTGCCCTATCGCTGCCTTGACATCAACCTCAGGTCTGGCTCTTGCATACTACCATTATTGAAACTCGACCACTTTATCAGTGCAAGATACTTTGAGTACCTTTCCGCTGTCTTTCCAAGGACGACGTTTATTTGTGCTGGGACCAGCGGTTCACTATGTTCGAGTGAATTCTGTATTAAGCAAAGATCTTACAAATTGCCTTTTCTCTCTCACTTTTATGGCAAAGATCACTCTTCATTGCTTCAGGCATGATCATGACCACTTTGATTATTGTAAAGATCTTTACTATTTTCTTTAAACGGCTTAGCAAAGTTCCGCATTGTGGTCAATAACCTATCACTAACTCCGTCTTTGTGTTGTAAAATGAAGTTGCATTAGTAAAGACATTCCAGCCATTTGCTTTTCCTTAGGAAAAACTTTGCTCTAGCACCAACCTTCATGCAACGGTTGATATGATCAAGAGTGGTATCCCATCCTATCGCGGGTTCTTGTTCACTTCCCTCTTACCATAAAAGAATTTCTATAGACCTCGAGGCTTCTTTAAGTAATAACAACGTTTTTTTTTCTACCATTAATTTTCAACCGGTTTTCACTACGTAGCTAGACATAAAAGCAGTCACGTTTTGAAACGCCTAAGAAACAAAACTTCAATAAATGATTGATTTTCCTCTCTGTCCACATTCAGAGCCGAAAGACTCGCACTTCGTTCTATTAGGAAATTTTGCAAAATGATGGGCGTCTTTGACCTCTTATAGTTCACATCCAATAGGTTTTTGTTGCTGCAGTTATTGTTAATTTTAAACTTGTCGAGGTTTTAACAGTTTAAAAAAAATATACGATAGTAATTTATATCTAAGAATCTTAATTTGATATTGGAAGTAATCAGTTGTTTCAAAGCTTAGCCAGTCAGGGGAGCTTTTTTTCAAAAAAAGTCTTTCTTTGACCGAGGGTGGGCCCAAGAAGGTCCAACCTCCTCCCCATACATAACTTCTAGAATAACTTTCAGCAATCACAATGAAGCTAATAGGATGTATAGTATGTCCGAACATCCATCTTTTGGTATACGTCACGTGGGAAGACTACGCAACATCACGTGCAATTACATCATGATGTCAAAACAGCCGCCATATTGGATCCGCCATCTTGGATTTCAAAATTTTTCCAAAAAAAACGCGAGAAAACCACCCCAAATTACTGCAAATTACTTAAAATTAATAAAAATGTGCTTGAACCGTAAAAAGCTGAAAATATTTGCATTAAAGTTTATTTTCATTAATAGAAACCCGAAAATTACAAATTTGGGAAAACATGCCTGTCAAAATGCCGTTGCCATGGTGATGTCAAGTTCCTGACACAACAATCTGCCCTACGAAATTATTCTCGGATAAATGTTAGATAAACTCGCAATGTTTGGCAGCGTTTGATTGAGCCCTAAAAAAGTTATAAGCGTTGAAAGTCAGCGCGGGCGTGAAAAGCCCCCTCCCCCCGGGTCTCAATAGGGCTAAGACCTGTGACCAGTATAATCAGTATTTTATCTCATAATTTTAAGGACTAGGAAAATTTCGTCCTAAAATACTAAAAACGGCAATATTTCAACCAATTTAGAACTTGCGCGAAGCAATTTAGAACTTCAGCCTTGTTTTCATGCTGAGCCACACAGGGCACATTTCAACGCCCCATAGAAACCGTCTGCACGGGTTACAAAAGTGCCGACAACATTTATCGGGTCCCTTAGGCCCTCCATAACACTTTTACACTGGTCGGAAAAAATCTTCACGAAATTCCCACGGAACTTTTCTCAGCGACATTTGCTCCTGGACTAATTAGTAAGGGGCATGATGATGCTGTATACCTATAATGATTTCTTGAAGGCTGAGAACTTAAGTTGTTTTGTTAGGTCAAAGTAGTATTTTTCCAGTTGTTTCCAAAATAGATTTGAGTGGGGACAGTTGAAAAATAGGTGGTGTAATGTTTCTGATTCATTGTTGCAGAAAGTACATCTGTCATGCTCGCTGTATCCAATTTTAAATAATTTCGTATTTGTATAAAGAATTGAATTTAAAACTTTGTATTGAAAAGCTCTGACATAAGGTTCATTTAAATTTGCTATTTTATGCGGTAGGTTAAAGGCAACTTTCAATTATTCATCTGTTAAGTTGAATTGTTGTCTTTAGTTAGTTTTTTAACGTTATTAGGTAGTTGAGCTTTTTTACTAATATTTATCAGGGAATAGTAGTCTTTTGATCTCTTTTTTGTAATGTCGAAGACAACATTGTTGTACTTAAAAGAGGGATTCCCTCTTGTGAACTGCAGTTCTACCCTATGTCAAAGGTCTTTCCGAACAACTTAGACGCTACCTACAACAACAAGGCGTACGCGCTGTTTTCAAGTCGGAAACTACTTTAAGATCACACCTAGCACAGCCGAAAGACGCTGTTGATCCGACCAAGCAAGATGGCGTTGTTTACAGAATTTCCTGTTAGTGCGGCAAAGTTTACGTCGGCGAGACTGGAAGACCTATGCAAGACAGGATCAAAGAACACGACCGGGACATCCGACTCGTCCGTATCCAGACCTCTGCCATTTCAGAGCACACCCACAACACCGGACACTACCCGCTTTGGAATGAGGTAAAGTTTATTGATCGTGAGACTTCACCCTAACAATATCAACAGGGATAGTGGAATTGAAATTCCCGAAGCATGGATGCCCACGATCAACAAACACAATACTAGGAGAACTGAACGACAGCGGACCCCTGAGGGAACACCAGCACACCGGAACAGCGAGGATCGAAATGCACCAATCAGAGCTGTTGAAAACCAACCAATCACAGTGCAGCAGTGTGCTTTATAAGGTAACACCTGACCAGTCGACCTTATCGCCTGATGAAGACTAGCAGTGTGCAGTCGAAACGTCGCGATCTACATCACAAGTGACACTACGTCGTGAGACAAACGAATTATTATTATAAAGGAATTCTGCAGTTTTGTTTAGGATGAGCTGTTTCACACCGCTCTGAATTGTAAAGTACATGTTATCGTCTCACGACCTGGGAACAAAAATTTTAACCAAAAACCATACTCAACTTAATACGGACAACCAAGCCCTCATCAGGGCAACCAAAGTCAGGGGTTAGGTTGTCCAGCATATACCATAAGGACAACCTGTTTTTTTTTTCTAATTTCGAGCACTGGTACTCATATTTTGCATCGAAATTCTAGTGGCAGGGACCACATTTTTGGTCCCTGCGACTAGTCCCATGAATTAAGTCCCACGAATTAATTTCTGGGACTAGTCGCAGGGACCAATAGTCCCACAAATCGGCAATTTTTTTAGTGTGTACACACTGAGAAATAAGTCTCTGCGACTTTTCCCTTAGTGTGTGCCTAGCTTTATAGCTCTCTGGTGGGTGCTACAAAAAGCGCGAGGCTGCACCTTCAACTGGACAGCTGATATATTGGACACCAACATGATTCCAATCCAATAATTTATCAAGTGGGGCATGCAGAAAAACAATCTCACCAAACTTGGAAAGATCAGATCTTGCGAGGAAAATTCTTACATGTAATAATTTTTACAGGTTTAAATAATACCTAATTACCATAGGTCATTTAATTTATTATAATTACCTCATCTGTAGCTGGGTGATCTGTATAACCAGCAATAAGACCTGCAAAGCATTGGACAAAAATGATTAAGTGATGTCATTATTAAACATTAAACACATTATCGAGTGGGGATGCAATCATGATTGTCTATTAAATAGTCAGTGTACTAGACTGTGGGGTCCGGCGGTCCAGGTTTAAGCCCCTACTATATACACTGTAGTGCCTAGAGCTTTCCACCCGCAGTATTAATGGGTATCGGTAAATTAAATACCGGCGGTAACCCCGTGAAACAGACTACATTCCATGAGAGAGGTGGACAAGAAAGGCAGTACAATATTATAAAGGAAACGTCTCTATTTTGTCAACAACAAATAAGCACTTTTCTGAAAAAAATTGTTTAGTACAATATTATAGATCCTTTAACCTTAAAATGTCAGAAAAAAGGTAAATGTCTCGATTTTCCACAGTCGCTATGTTAATTAGTTTGAGGAGAAATTTTAGGTTATATCCCTGCATTTATTTTTGGTTTATATGAAGTAAATACACACCATCATACTGGGAGATAATATTGCCCATTTGTCTCCAAAGTGAGCTACTGTTTGATCCAGTTGCTATTTTGCTTCTCATCCATTCTTCCTGACAAAGTCAAATCAGTGTTAATTTTTAATAATTTAATAATAATGATTATTATTATTATAATTATTATAATAAGTAATAAAGAACTTTGCACTCTGGCCTCTGGAACAGGAGGTCCTGGTTCATTGAGCCCTGGCCTTGTGTACTGTGATAAGTAATTTCAAATACAACTGTAATATTAAGTTTTGTAATGCAATTGCAATACAAAATTTGAGAGATGGAGAATTATTATTCCATGATTTAAAGGGCAGTTTTCACGAGTGCCCCAAGGAATTATGGCTTGTATTACATACCTTAAGCTTATTATTTTTTTGACAAATTTTATGTACAAAATGTTAGTCAGTACCCTTACACTACTGACATACACTTCATTTCTAATTTAACACTTACAATAATATATTGCTTACTAACAAATATACCGGTACACTGTTGATCTGCTGTTGATCTGAGGTCAGGGCAATAGAAGTGGGTGGAGTTACATGTAAGAGGCCCTGCCAGTCGGGGAGGGGTCCCGTGTCAGTTGCCCAGTGTCGCTGTTTTATCACACTTCCCATTGCTGTCGGCAGTTGAATTGAAGGAAAATTGCTTGTCCTTGTCAGAATTTAAGTTTTTCCATAAGGGTTGTCATTTGTCCCGATTTTAATTTATGTGCTGTCGCTACTTTTTGGGCCATGTTGCTTGTTGGAAGTTACCCTGGTAGGGCCTTAGAAAAGAGTGCTTCAGTTAACAATTCACTGAAGATAGTAAAAACTGCTTATTATTTTCTATACTAACCTGGGTATCAAACCATTTCCCAACACTTTTCAAAAAGGATTCTGATGACTTTCTGAACAAAATGTCATAATTGTTCACATAGTTTTCATTTATCCTCCTAATAGTATAAAAACAAAAAAATTTAATATTAAGATTTTATATATCTTTAATAAATAAATAATAATTTTGGATGCCATAGCTTGAAGCGACTAGCCTAAGGTATGGTGTCCAGGATGGGGTGCTCGTCCTTTACAGTTTATCGCTCAGTATTTTGCTATAATAATACAGTATATTAATAAGTTATTTTAACATAACTGTGGTATAGTCTAAACTTACCTAGCTGTTAAAGCACCTTCGAGATATCCAGCCGCAAACATGATAGTTTGATCATTATAACTACTTTTTCCTGTGCCCGATATAACATTCAGTTCACCCCATCTGTAGAAATAAGCAAATGAAGATCGTTATTTATAACTGTCTTCTACAAACGGAACTCTGAGCATTTTCAGGGTCACAGTATATTAGGTATATGTTATTGAGCAGCAACCTTTCCATTTGTTATTAGCATGAAGTGGCCATGATTATGTTACTCCCTCTGCAGAACGGGATGCTAGTCCTCTGCAGGTTAATAAACCTGGCATTTTGTCAGGGTTGCCCCAGGTAACAATGTAGATTATGAGTTCTGACATTAATAATTAATGTTCTCATGTTCCAAAAAGTTAATGGTCATGTTCCCTTGTTCTCTGAAACCCCTGGGAAAGGCTCAGCTGTTCAACATATCACAAACCCAGCCAGGATTTGGATCTGGAACTACTGATTAAGAGTCCAACACACTATAAGCATTTGGTTACTACTTTACAGAAATGAAGCATTGCTTGTCAGGCATCCATACCCAGTAGTATTAATGGTGTCCTCGTATGTCCCATAAGCTACACCATTGTCTTTGTCAAGCACACCAAACTCTATGTGATACTTTCTGCAAAAAAAAACAACAATTCATTAATTTTAAACTTTTTTATTTTATTAATCTATTTTTTTTCTCGTTTTAGTGTGTATAGGTCGTTTATCTCTATCTATCTATGGCAGTGATGTCATGCAATGTAGTGTAACGTATGTAATGTAGTCAGTAGTATGCCTGTAAAGATGTTAAAATGATGATAAGGCCATCCCCTTTTTTTCTCTGTTTAGCGTCGTCCAACCAAACCAAGCGTTTTCAAAAAAAAAAAAAAAATTTTACAGAAGGTAATAAAGGCAATGACACATTATTTTAAATAATGGTTCATCCTTTTTTACGTTGAACATTCTCGTTTGAAATATAATGTTCAATCTATTTATCAAGATCCTCATTTGTTGTCTGAATTGTTGGACACAATGAACTTATTCGGGTTATCCTTCGTCCTTTATATTCTCGTTTGAGTTTAACCACTATGTTCATTTTCCTTCATCCATTGCCGTCATGTTGACTTTGTAACCATGTCTTCTTGTTTCAGGCTCCACGGATATTATGCTGAGGTACCGGGCCTCCTAGCTCCAGACTCCTTATCCACTTTTTTTTGTTTTTTGTTTTTTTAATTCCGACTGATCGACCCAAAATCAGAAAACGCATAAGACGATAAACGAAAAAAAAGGGGGATGGCCTAAAGATGATTAAAAAAAAATTTTTTCATGGTAAAGTCTGCCAGTTTTAAAATTAAATAATAATATATTGGCAAAAATCAACTTGGCTGCAGGCACCTCGTTGACTATTCACTCATAGAAAATTTGGGCTCACAATCTATTTGATAAATATTAATTTTAGCCATGGATTGGAGTAGTCCTTCTGTGAGAATAGGCTTGAAAATGAAAATAGTAAGTCTGTGGCACAAAATAGAATGTCTGAGACAAAGAGAAAAGGGATCGCAGTGAATGGCCTTTGTGACTTGTGATAAGGGCAAAAAGTGCGACTGTGATGCGACTGTGATGCGTGAAAAAAGCTAGATGAGAAACGTGATCCATGAGTTTATGACTAAATGTGTTGTTTAAAGTATATGTCACACATGGCATTAATTCGCTGTGACTTAAATCGCTTACATCAGAGTCGCGATCGGCAAAAATTTCAGCAATAGCTTCATCTGTGTCCATTCTGCCTTCACGCACACAAGCCGCCATTTTGTAAATTGTCCGAGCAAAAAGCAATTTTAGTGGGTCAGCGGTGTTTCAAAAGTAGTGCCAGTCCTTTCTCAACAACCGGGGATGATTTATTCCAGGCATCGCAAACAACCAGGCTTTCAGTGATGTACTTTGGTTGAGGACGTATATATACGTCCTCGGTCGTTGCGTGACAACAGAGAGGACGTATATATACGTCCTTGGTAGGCAAGGGGTTAAATGGGTGCACCCCCCCCCCCCCCCCTGCAACCCATTAATGAGCACCCCTGCTCCTTTGAAGATTTCGTTAGAGGGTCATAAATTGAGTAACATTAAAATTCCAAACTACTTACAGTCTTTGCTGGCAAATAATCCTAAAAAGACATGGCTATTCTTGATTTAGGCC
Source organism: Oculina patagonica (assembly GCF_052425735.1). Lineage (NCBI taxonomy): Eukaryota > Metazoa > Cnidaria > Anthozoa > Scleractinia > Oculinidae > Oculina > Oculina patagonica. The sequence continues at coordinate 9,110,208 of NC_135767.1, read as the reverse complement.
TGCACATAGCTTATTAAGTGTTTTCGAGTACACAATTTCGTTGCATATTAAAGAGTTACATAAGCTTGTACGGTTAATCCAAGCTAAGTGAAAGTTAAGCTCACAGATTTAGCAGATTGCTTAACCATTAGCTTTAACACTAGAGAATTACAATCGGGAATTCTCTGGGTTGTAGATGATTGGGTTATAGCGATGGTTGTAACCTACTTTCTCTTTCTTGTTTGCTGTTGTCTGGGGGAAATCGCAATCGGAAAACTTACAATCCGTGAGATTTAACTGCGTTCGAAGAACATCAAGAGAACCTACCCATCCGTGTAGTATACTGTTCCATTCATCGTATAGTCAGCTTTGCTGCAAGAAAGCCTCAAAATGAACAGAAGAAAACAGCTCGCCACAAACTTCCCAACTTCCGCCATGTTAATCCTCGTACCCAGGGTCTTCGTTCCCTTTGACCCGCGGTCAGGAAACGAGCGTTTCTTCAAGCCTGCGCAGAAGGGACGAAGACTCGAGGTACGAGTTAATGTCTGTTACGCTACGCAACGAGCGGGGTTTGGCCGGGAATGCAAAGGGACGAGGCACCAGCGGAGTAGCCCCCGAAGCGAAGGCGGGGACCCGACTGAAAGGTAGGTGCTTGGACGGTTGCTATGGAAACCGACTCCACAGCGAGGCCCTTTGCACAAGTCACACTGGCCGAAGCCAGTGGAGAAAGGACACAGGAAAAGGGGATCTATATGGGAGGGTGGGAGACGGAAAACTAACTACTTGCAGCGAGGGAGCAAACTGCGAATGTACGCGTCAGCGAAACGACAGCGCGCGAAAGACGTGGTGCGCGAGGGCGAGGCTGCGCCAAGTTGAGGTTACGCTACACGCCATTAACTTATGCCAATCAAAGCTTGACTCCAATTAATGTCTGTTACGCTACGCAACGAGCGGGGTTTGGCCGGGAATGCAAAGGGACGAGGCACCAGCGGAGTAGCCCCCGAAGCGAAGGCGGAGACCCGACTGAGAGGTAGGTGCTTGGACGGTTGCTATGGAAACCGACTCCAAACTGACGAACAAAAGGAGAGGAAGGCTCCAAGCAGCACAAAGGGGGTAGGACCTGGTGCCCGGGACTTGCATTCCCCGCGGAGCGAGAGCGCGCAACGGAAACGCAAGTAGAATCGGCGGCAGAGGCGGTCGTAAGATAACAACAACTTTAATGGTATTCCGAGGCGACGACAGCAGCCACGGCGGCCAGACACGCTGCCGAGCTGTCTGGTGAAGTCTTTGAGTGATCCTGATTGTAGCGATAAGCAGCCGCCGGCTGTCACTCGTCACAGCGGCGCGTGCGAGTGTTCGTAGCTGCAGCGTTTATCAGTGCGGCGTTGATCACTACGGAGCGTGTGAGACCAGTGTTCGTAACTGGGGGGTGTGGGAGGGCGGTAATCATCACTACAAGTACGGCATGTGCGAGTCCGGTATTCGTGCTGCGGCGTTTACGAGAACAGCATTCGTTAATGCAGCGCATGCGAATCCCGTGTTTGTGACTGCGACGACTACCAGTGCAGTGAACAACACTGCAGCCGCCCTGGTGTTCGCAACTGCGGCGGAGAGCGGTAGTCGACGTTACAGCGTGCGAGTCCAGAGTGCGTAGCTGCGATATTCGAGTGCAGTAGTCCTCACCGTAGCGTCTGCGAGACCATTGTAATTAAGTGCAGTGTTTGCGACCGCGGCGATGATCAGTCTGCGAATCTAGTGAAGGTGACGAGCGGAGCGTCTGTGCAAATGAAGTCCATTTTCGTAGCGCGAGCACCTAGGAGTCTCGATTACGTGACCAAAGCGTCTGCAAGTTCCGCTTGAGTGACAGGAGCGTCTGCCAAGCCACTAAGCGTGACAGAGGCGTCTGCGACTCCGACTGCGAAAGGTCGTGTTCGTGACGCGTGCGCCTATTGAACTGGACACCAGCATCGCTGAGTCCTGTGTTCGTGACGGTGGTGACTGCGAGACGAGATCTTGACAGCAGCGTTTGTGAGTCGTGTGTCCGTGACAAGCGCATCTGCAAACGCGAGTGTTTTCTACGAGTCCTGTTTGTAACAAGAGCGTCTGAGAGTCCGGCGCACTCGACGCGAGCGTTTGCGAGCCCTGTATTTGTGACAAAAGCGCCCGCGAGTCGAGTGTACGTGACTGCAGCGACTACGACTCCAACAAGAAACAACTGCAGTTGCAAAACCTGTGTGGTAATTCTGCGGACGTGATGGGAGCGCCGTGATCACGGGTCTTGTGTACGTGACAAGGGCGATTATGAGCCCTGTGTACGCGAGTAGTACGTGACTACGTGACATGAGCGGCTGCAAGGCCTGTGGGTCCTGTGTTCGAATCTCCGCGCCTGAGAGTCCAGTGAGCGGGACGTCAGCGTCGGAGAGTCCCGCGTAGACGACAGGAGAGATTGCCTGTGCTAAATTTGTGACCAGTGCATTTGCAAGTGTTGTGCTCGTTGGGGGCGTATTTGCGAGGGCCGAGATCGTAACGGGAGCGACTGAGAGCCCAGCGTACGTGACAGTTACGTGTGCTAGTCCTGTGTTTGTGAGAGGCGTTTGCGAGTCCTGTGCTCGTAAAAGGAGCGATTGCAAGTTAGGTATGCGACCACAGCATCTGAGAGACAAACGTACGATAACGTAAGTTTGCGAGTCCCGTGTTCGTAATAGATGGGTGTGCACCTGTGTTCGTGACGGGAGCGACTGCGGGTCCTTTGTACGCGAATGGAGCGTTTTTGAGTTCTGTGTTGGCTAAGGTTGTGTCTGTGACTCCTGCGTACGCGACAGCAAGCAAGTACAGTAGAAGTGTTCGAATCAGCATCTGAGAGTTCTGTGTGCGTGCCAACCTCGTAGGAAGTCGTGCGTAACGACAGGGGCGATTGCGAGACTCGTGCTCATTACTAGAGCGCTTGTGAGTTCGGTGCCCTGAGAGGCCAACGTAGGAGATAGGAGCAAGGTCGAGATCCGTGCTCGGAATGGGAGCGTCTGAAAGTCCGACGTACGCGACGGGGACGATTGTGTGACCTGTGTTCGTGACATGAGCATTTGCGAATCCTGTGAGCCACAGAGAAGCGTTTGCGAGACTTATGTTCGTGACAGGAGCGTGTGCGAGACCTGGATTCGTGACAGGAGCAGGTGCGAATCCTGTGTGCTGGACAGGAGCGGGTGCGAGTCCTGTTTTCGTGACAGGAGCGTTTGCGACAGCTGTGGCTGAGAGTTTTGTGTATGCGAAGGGAGCTTACTGGAGTCCTGTGGTGGAGCCAGCAGCATCTCGGAGTCCAGTAAAAAAGAGAGGAACGTCTGAAAGTCCTGTGTGGGAGACGGCATCGTCTACGAGACAGCGTACGTGATGTGTTCGAAACGGGAGCGGCAGTTTACTTGCCGGGAGTGATTATGCGACCTCTGTACGTGACAGGAGCGTTGCGAGACCTGTGCTCGTGACAGGAGCGTTTGCGAGTCCTGTGCCCGCAACGGGAGTGTTTTCGAGTCCTGTGCCTGTGACAGGAGCTTTAGCGAGTCCTGTGCTCGTGACAGGAGCGTTTGAGAGTCCTGTGCTCGAGGCTGGAGCGATTGCGAGTCCTGTGCTCGAGACTGGAGCGTTTGCGAGTCCTGTGCTCGTGACAGGAGCGTTTGCGAGTCCTGTGCCCGCAACGGGAGTGTTTTCGAGTCCTGTGCCTGTGACAGGGGCTTTAGCGAGTCCTGTGCTCGTGACAGGAGCGTTTGAGAGTCCTGTGCCCGCAACGGGAGTGTTTTCGAGTCCTGTGCCTGTGACAGGAGCTTTAGCGAGTCCTGTGCTCGTGACAGGAGCGTTTGAGAGTCCTGTGCTCGTGACTGGAGCGGTTGCGAGTCCTGTGCTCGAGACTGGAGCGGTTGCGAGTCCTGTGCTCGTGACAGGAGCGTTTGCGAGTCCTGTGCTCGTGACAGGAGCGGTTGCGAGTCCTGTGCTCGAAACTGGAGCGGTTGCGAGTCCTGTGCTCGTGACAGGAGCGTTTGCGAGTCCTGTGCTCGTGACAGGAGCGTTTGAGAGTCCTGTGCTCATGACTGGAGCGGTTGCGATTCCTGTGCTCACGACAGAAGTGTTTGCGAGTCCTGTGCTCGTGACAGAAGCGTTTGCGAGTCCTGTATTCACGACAGCTGCGGGTCATAGTTCTGTGAATGGGATGGGATCTTCCTGGAGTTTTGTGTTGGTGGTAGCAGCATCTCGGAGTATCTTCAGCATCTCCAGTAGAAGTGAAAGGAGCGTGTAAGAGGCTTGTGTACGTGACAGCACCGTCTGGGAAACAGCGTACGTGACAAGAGCGTTTGTGAAGCCTGTGCTCGAGAGAGGAGCTCTGGGTGGTCTGTGTGCACGACGAGAGCGTCGGGTAGTCCAGCGTTAAATTGGTCAGAGGAGCGTTCGCGAGTCCTGTGTTCGTAACAGGAGCGTACGTGACGGGAGCGTTTGCGAGAAGTCTGTGCGTGACAGGAGCCTTTGCGAATCCTGTGTGCGTGACAGGAGCGTTTGGAGCATTGTGATCGTGAGAGCGGCGTCCGTGAGACCAGTGTGCGAGACCGCAGCGTCCAATAATCCAGCGTAGATGACGGCAGGCTCTGTGAGTCTTGTGTAACTTACAGTAGTGTCTGAGAGTCCGCCATCCGTGACAGGAGCGCTTGCGGATCCTGTGTTCGTGACAGAAGCGTTTGTAAGTCAATGCCTGCAAGTCCTGTGAATTGTAGAGGGGCCACTCCAAGGGCTGTCCGCGACGTTGACGTCAAATACGGTCCAGTGTGGGCGAAAAGGGGCCGCGAAAGTTAAGATCCGTGCGACGACTAAAGGGGTGGTGGCGGGGCGATGGGAAAGCCGCGGTTCCAGCGAGCGTGGCCCGCCGACCGAAACCAGTTGCCAACGCGAGACAAAGGTCGGAAAACGAAGGCAACGATGAAAGGCAACCGACTTACCTGCTAGCGACGAGGTGGAAGCAGAGGCGACAAGTTGAGAGGAACACGTTTGAATAGTTAAATCGAAAAAAATTCGCGCAAAGGAAGTCGGCGTGGGCGAAAATTATGTCTGTCATGGCTCCGTCCAACCGGTCTACGAATACGTCGTTCGCGAATTGTAGCATGCTTTTCCTTTTGTTTTTACCCAGATGGCATTACAGCGTCGCACGTTGATCCGTTGGTCGGCTACCGGAGTACGGGCTGGTGGAATAGCGAACGGAAAAAAGGAAAAAACACAGCGACGGAAAACTAACTACTTGCAGCGAGGGAGCAAACTGCGAATGTACGCGTCAGCGAAACGACAGCGCGCGAAAGACGTGGTGCGCGAGGGCGAGGCTGCGCCAGGTTGAGGTTACGCTACACGCCATTAACTTATGCCAATCAAAGCTTGACTCCAAAATGCTGTGAATGAATCACATGACAATGCGAGTGTCTCGCACTTCCGTTTAACAGCCCACGATGTATTCTGGGACAGATCCCTGGGACGAGGCAAAGCGGAGGCAAAGCGTGCGGAAATAACCTGCGATCAGGCTTTCTTTTTTCGCGGCGGAGGGAAGGCCCCTCCGCCGCGAGAAAAATAACGCCTGATCGCAGGTTAGTGCGGAAAAACCGCTGCTCTCTCGGGGCGGGCTCCCATACTAGTATGAAAGAGACCAGGACGTCTGACTTTATTGCGGGTGGGTTACGGGTGTAAATTTCGGATTTTGGTCTCACTTAGCTTATATCCTGCGATCAGGCGTTCTTTTTTTTGTCGCAGCGATCAGGCGTTCTTTTTTCTCTTTCCTCCTACCGCGAAAAAAAAGAACGCAAGATCGCAGATTACCTCACTTATGGTGTTCCTAGTCAGTCCTTCGCAGCCGTTGTTTGGGCTCGTCACGCGATGATGACGACCTCGATGATAACTGCAGCGAAGGAGAATATGGCGACGCGTTCAGGGTAGCAGGCGAAGAAATATAGGAATATAAATTCTATTTCTAGCTCAAGCCACGCCCAGATCGATCTCTTAGAAGACTACATGTAATTCATTCAAAATTTCAGACGAGAAGCTTCCCCGTCTGCATCAGTCTCTCCTTCTTGGGACGCTCTCGCAGTTCCCCAATAGAAATTTTCCGCATTAGAATTTCCCTTGCCTGCGAGCAACATCTCTTTGGGGTATTGCTCGCAGGATAGGACCTCTTAGTACTTTTAGAGACTTATGTGAGTAAAAACGTTTAAAATGGTGCTTTTTGATAGCCGTTCGGCAGTTAACGACCAAAGAGGACGTCTGTAATTTTGTGGAAGTTAGCAGTTCACATATCCTTCGCGTATTCAATGATTTTCTCGGAAATCGGTTAAGGGAGGTTATGGAGCAGGTCCGCGGTTCATTGGAGCAGAAACTTAAGGCTCCATTTTTGCGCTCCCATTGGTCAAAGGTAAGTTCAAAAGTTACCTTTGAAGTTCAAAAGTCATCCAAGCTCAAAACTGCTAAAAACGCAAACAGGAATTATGGCGCTCACTGTTAGAACCTTATATCTCGCAATACGCAATCGGCTCGCTGGATGAGTTTTGGTGAAGCTTGCGGGCAGGCTTTTTATGGGGTAACAGGGTGGGGTTGGATAACTGAAAAAAAAATTGAACCAGTTAACCTCCAAGCGCGCGAATCACGGATTATCCCTAGGGTTAACCAGAATTGAGGCTGTTCATTTATAAACGGCCCTATGAAAGCAAAACTGTTTAAGTTACCAGACTTAGTATGGATTACATCATGCTATCGGAGTAACCGTGAGTGCCCGTGCAATGTTTTAACTGGATAACGAAACTCGGAAACTGTTCGAGTTGTTTAACGAAGATTTGCCGCTTTGTTAGGTTACCCAAACAGTTCGCTGTATCCATTTTAACTACTGGGTGGAGAGAAGCTCTGTCCACAACCCAATAAATTGGGGCCCAGGGTTTCAACCTGGAGACTAGTAACCAGTCATTTATGTTCATTTGCAGTCTACCTTCAAAAACAGCACGCTATTTCACTGTTTATTAAAATAATTTTATTATTTCTCTACAGGATCCATCCTCATCTACACGTCGACGGCATTGGAGACAGATATTCACATTTCTCAGCGATAATTTACAAAACCGATGTTATGAGAACACCACCAGCAACAAATCTTACAAGTTTGCCCACAAAAACAGAAAACTTTCGCGAGGAAAGGAGCAAGATTTTGCTGTCCATTAACGGAGCTGCTCACGAACTCATCTTTGGTTATTCGTCATCTTCCTTTCATAGAAATTTATGGGCGAGTATCGATTTTTTCGACGTGCGGAGGGCTTCACGAACTTGTTCTATGAACATGAACAAACAATTCTTGTCCACATGTTACGAGTCGTTAAAGCGCGACCTTGCCTGTGAAGAAAAAAAAAGTCTCAGAAACGATAAACACTCCTTTCATTAAATCATGAAGCTTACGAAAGACAGAGGGTTCGATTTTTACTCTAGTAAGTCATTTTAATCTATAATGGGAATAACACGCAGTGCAATTTTACGTCAAACTTTTGGAAACACCTTGGCTTTCCATTCAAAAACCAAGTTATGCTTGGAGGCAGGAACTCAAAGTTGACACATGCCAATAAACTGCACGTGCGGAAACTTTGCTCTCTGATTAACTGTAAAATTCGGGAAGCCAACAGACAAATGTCAAAAGTTGTCAATCAAAACGTTTATCGCAAGCCTTCCATTCATCAAAGCAAAGTATTGGGAATACACAGGTGTATTGCCTTGAAGTACTCTTAGATTTTTAGAAGTAACGCCAGAAGAAACGTATTTTATCGATGTTTGAGCAAAGAAATAAATTGAAGAGTAAATGCAAAACAAACCAGTTTCTTGAGTTTATCTCGGTAGGTATCTGAAGATGAAGCGCCATAACTACTTCCTTTCAACCCAAGACCAGCATTCTGACTTCGCATCTTTGCCTAACAAAAAAAAAATCGAGGTAATAAGGTGAACGTTTTAATTCTTGGTGGTTAGAGTTACCCTAGCGGCTCGCCCGTTTGCCTGGGTTTGTTTTAAAATTCTTCGCAACATTTGCTTGGTAAGAGCAAAGACAGGAGACAGGAGAAAATTTAAAAAGTTACACTTTCCCTTCTCATCACGGTGCGAAAAGGAAAACAATATTTTGACCAATGAAGTTTGCGTTTAAACCGGGGACTTTTTTTTAGGAGTACCTTGCCATTGCCGATCCAACAATCCAACATTCACCAGGCACAAAAAGAATTAAGTAAGTGTGCGAGACTTGGTTTAATGCGTCGAAAAGTTGACTACCGTGCAAGCGTTCTTCAAATTAAAACACGTGACAAAAAATACACTTATTAACGATACGTACCTCAATGGGGTTAACGATGCCTTGACGTTCTTTCCCCAGACCACTCCCCTCAGTCCAGCCCATTGCCTAATGTTAAAACAAAAAAGACGAGTTAGTGGCACTTATTTGGCTGTGACGCAATTGAAATTAACATAACTGTAGGCGCAACAGAAAATACAATAAAAAGAAAATAGTACTTTTTCCCCGAGTTTCGGCACTATCTTCATTATCATCTATTCACCAGGCTTAAACCATACCATCATAAATTATTTCTACAGTTGTGCATATGCCACTCATCAACATTCAAGTCCTAGCAGTATGCAGGATGTTGGACAAACGAACCTAGTTAAATGGCCTAAGTCTCGCGAGTCTTCTGTAGCTTGGTTGTAGAGCATTTGGACTAGCCACGGGGAGGTCAAAGTTGCGACTCCTGTTCGGAGTACTCGGATTTTTTTTCTCCGAGTATGCACGTGTCACTGACTGCAAAGTCATCATTATCAACTATACTCTTCTAGTATAAACGAAAAAAGTTAAACTAAAGCTGACAATAGTCGGCAGACAACTTTTTTTTAGGTACAAATAATTGTTGTAGTTGGAAGAAGTTTTTCAGTTTATTACCTTCAACATCTGATTGCCGATATTCTCTCCGCCAATCCGCTCGACTGGAGGTTGTTCATAAGTTCTGTAGAAAGATCAGCTTAGTTAAGTACCGACAACACAGTTTACAGATGTTGGGTTTCCTGTGCAACTGTATTCTCGAAACTGAGAGGACTGCCGGCCCTGTACAAGTACACGAAGAACAGGAACTCCCTCTTTAACCCACCACCCCCCCTCCCCACCCCCCTCCAAAAAAAAAAAACGAAAAACGAAAGAAAATGAACCTGGAGGTGCGAGAGTGAGGCTCGCTCGCTTCGCCAGCACAAATCTTTCCCCAGTCCCACTCAACGCATTCACACTCTCGGGTTGCGTAGCCTGCGCGTAGACAAAAAAAGGTTCTGTTTGGGAACTACTGTACCAAGGGTGGAAGAAAAACAAATCTCCTGTCTAGTCTGCACTGTAGCGAATTGTTGAATCCCAACAATGACTTTCAGTCGGGTGTGCTAATACTTCGTTCCAAAAATAAGAATATTTTTTCTCCTTACACGCTTCCTCCACCTCTTCGTCTTGTGGGTAACTTGACTTTCTGTGCTTCTGGTTGTCCATACTTCTCTCTTCTCTCTTTTGCTCTGTCACGATATTTGTTCTGTAGGTAAGAAAACAAAAATCAAACGAATCGAATCACACCCGGGCGATTGCGTGACATACCCCTTTTGGATCCAATAAAGCGAAATTTTTATCTTGTGAAATAAGATATTCCATCTCTTTCCGCCTTGGGCTGATCTCTCGTCTGTTTCCAAGCAGAAAGAGAAGAGAATCTCTGGTTCACAGGGTACAAAATTACATAAACGTGTCCCTAATGCTGAAAGTGAAAAATAAACATCAGTCGACGACTTTCTATCTTTCATTTTACTTAAACCTAAGCTTTCATTTTTGTTTCTGCAGCTTGCCATGTTTCATTATACCTCAAATGTTTCCCAATCATCATCATCATATCCTTTATTTAAACACGATAAGGGTTTTAAGCACAATGCATGTGGGGTCGAGTTCTAAACTAAATTATTACTTAATACTGATAAACTAATACATTTCTAAATACTGATACTGATAATAATTACTGCTAAATACTAATATCCTACATTGGATCGTAACTACTATAAAAATAAACAATTACATAACAATTAATAACATTTAGAGTCGTGGTAATGTCTGGGGAGTGACTGAACTGACTGGGCATTAAAATTATGCTCTTTAACATAATTATCCTTCTTTATTTTAAGATGAAAAGCCGAAAATTGGGAGCCCGTATTAAATGAAGAAACAGCGTTCCATAAGATGGCACCTCTATGTCCGTCCAATTGATTTTTTAAGCAACAAGCCATCTTTGTTGCTTTGTGGTGTGGTTCTTACAGAGCGTTTCACAAAACTTTTGACAAGCGGTTTGCGAAGTTCGTTTGAAACTTCCGAAGTTCGCCGCGAACTTGGGAATTTCATTACGTAGTTGTCAATCAAATTGCGAACTTCGTAACGAAGTTGCGAATTTCACGTGCAGCTAAGTTCGCAAGATGAGAAGTTCGAGTTGCTTTCAAGTACGTCTTCTGTCTATTTTCGATTGAAATGCCATAATAGAAAGAAAATTAATTGTCATAGACTGAAGTCAAAAACGAACGAAACTTCTCGGTGGTAAAAATACGTAAACAACTTACCTTGCGCATTTCCACCTTCGACTGCAGTTCTCCGCTGGTTTAAGTTTCACAAATATTTCTTCGCTCTGCAGTCTTAAATACCTCGAATTAATTGGGAGCGGTGATTCTTCCTGCAGCAAATCAACTTGATACATCAGCGAGTGTTTTGCATCGAAAGGTAAGCTTAGTTTCTTTGAAAACATCACATCGACTTGATCCGAAGTGAGACGTTTCAGCTGAAGTCTACTTGTAAATAATTCCGTTCGCTGAGAGTAATTCAAAAATTAGCTGCTATGTTTTTCGTCCTTTTTGCCCCTAAACACAGCAATACAATTCGGCAAGTCTGTCATTACAATCGAAAATAGACGGAAGACTTGGAACTGTCTCGTTGAAAGCAATTCGAACTTCGCAACTTGCAAACTTCGTCGCACGTGAAATTCGCAACTTCGTTTCGAAGTTCACAATTTGATTGACAACTACGTAATGAAATTCCCAAGTTCGCGGCGAACTTCGGAAGTTTCAAACGAACTTCGCAAACCGCTTGTCAAAAGTTTTGTGAAACACTCTGTAATGTTGTTGTGCTTGCTCCATCAATCAATAATCGATTATCAGTCATTCATTTAAATCCCTCTTAGATATGCGGAATTCATTTACAGTCCAACAAAAACACAAACCTCTCTTTCTTGTCTCTCGTAAGCTTCAAGTTGCTCATCGGTCATTCCCATCTTTTTATGAATATCCAAGTTTTGCTGCAGAATAAAATTAAATCTGTTCAAGCTCACACAGACGGTCAGAATATAAGGTCACTTCTATGCATATCAATCCTACAATCTCGAATATCAATCCTACAATCTCAATCGTTTTGCAAAACCCCTTCCCTTCGCACGCTCGCTCGCGCTTTCCATTCCTTGACTTGACTATTGTTTAATACCGCTCCTTATGCCTCTGGTTTAGCAAAGAAATTTTGCGACAGCAAAACGTTACACCTCTTTTATCGAGACCTCGTTACCTTGTGCAAGTCAGAAAACTTCTGATGTCTTTCCAAAGCTTCTTTGTTTGGGAATTGCCGTTTACAAAGCAAGCAAGCCATGATACTCAAGTCGGTAAATTTATCGTTAATGTCTTCTTCCGGATCAGAGTCATCCTCTCCATATTCAGCAACTATACCACTTATTGCTGTTTCTGGAATAAAACACAAGCTACAGTCAAACGTCTCTTAAAGAGACTATGCCACGGAATTTTAACTGATTTTTGAACCGCCAAAATTTATATTTGTGTCGCGGGAAACCTAAAAATGATAGTCAAATTTTATTAAAAATTGCTATTTTAAAGCACTGAAACTGTCAACGAGCATCTTTGGCTGCGGATGGCACGGATGGAAACGGATTGCAATTTGAAAACGTTAGGCGCTGCATCGTTGCCGAGTCTCGCGCGTGGTTTGATGAATACAACTACCGTGATTCCCTGCAGGCGCGCGCTATAGAGGGAATCAGGTATTTGTTTCCGCGCGTCTTCGAAATATCGATATTTATAGCCGTAGCCTGATTTCTATCCGCAAATTAAGGTTATATATTCCTTTAGATGTTCAAAGATAATGTTTAGACCAAAAATTTTCGAAATCCTTGTGACATGTAATACAGCAAAATGTGGACAATAATGCGAAATTGATCACATGGAAACATTTATTGGTGCGTTTACACGAGCAATTTTAATATTAATATTAAAATTAATAATAAAATTAATTATATTTGCTCGTGTAGATGGGAAAAATTGGCCCATTATTATGTGACAAATATATTTGTTGACAAGCTGGCGTGTTAGCTTTTATGTTACAAATAAAAGTTGTCATATACGAAATTCGCTTGTGTAGACGACTCGTCACATAAAATGTGGCAACTATTGCGGCAGCATCGTGGTCCCCAATCTCCCACTGGACACCGTGAGCACGTATCTCTGTGCGTATCTCTGCTGTCACGCACGTATCTCTGTGCGTATCTCTGTGCGTATCTCTGCTGTCACGCACGTATCTCTGTGCGTATCTCTGTGCGTATCTCTGTGCGTATCTCTGCTGTCACGCACGTATCTCTGTGCGTATCTCTGTGCGTATCTCTGTGCGTATCTCTGTGCGTATCTCTGTGCGTATCTCTGTGCGTATCTCTGCTGTCACGCACGTATATCTGTGCGTATCTCTGCTGTCTAGGGTCACTACTGGTGCACAAAACTTTGGGCTACTGACAAATAATTGTTGTGTCATCTGCACGATCAAATATATTTGTCACATAAAAATTGCCCGTGTAAACCCGGCTTAATGCAAAATATGATGAACAGCACGTTTAAAGAAGTTCATTCCTAGCTATCAAATTTTCTAATATTGTTCGTCAGGCAATCGTCTTTGTTATAACAAAATTGATAACAGTTTTGCCGTAATATTCAACTTGAAACGAAAAACTCAATTACCGGTATAATCGTCTGGGATTTATGGTCCCGTACCTTAATTTTGTGAAACTGGACGGGCATTGCTTATCGTTGTGTCAAAATATTGTATTGAAATCTGACTAGTTGACCGTTTAATTGAAGTAGCGATGAAATATAACTGGCCAATAGAGAAGTCTAAACGGTGACCACGCCTAGAGGTAAAGTATTGGGAGCGATTTCCGAGAATTTGATTTATAGAGGGTGACTGCATAATAGAGGTTCAACTGGCTTAGAAACCAAAAGCTAATAAATTAAAACGATACAACAAGATAAACAAGCATGTTTAACCTGTTTTGTTGGCTTCTTTGGTCATGGTCAAAGCTGCGAGAGGACTGGACGCTGCTACATCATCCCTGACTTCCGCTGGCATTCCAGCAGCAATACTCTTGGCTATGTTCAGTGACGATGAAGGTTTAGGAGGGAGGCCGAATGGCTGGAATAAAAATAGACAATGATAATAATGCATGTGAAATGAAATGAAAGTACTTTGCAATAGCTTTCATTTGAATGGCCACACACTAGAGTTTTATCCACAAACTTAAAAGTTAAAGCCACCTTGTACAGCATAATAAACAGTACCGCATGAAAGTACTGCTCAATAGCTTTCACTTGAATGGTCACACACTAGGGTTTAATCCGAAGACTTAAAGTCCAGTCCCTGAACTCTCCCTTCTGCGCACCCTTTATAGGGGTTGAACTCAGGCACAAGAAGAGAGAGGATAACTTGCATGCGCATGCTCAGAACGAACCAATCAGAAATGAGGAGTGAGGCGTCACTTGCTTGAGACGCACGTGCTAGGTTAAAAATGCTCATTCAAATGACGAATTCAACTACGCGACCAAGCGCGCGAATAAATGCAAGAAAAAAAATGTCCTAAATTGCATCCAAAACCAATTCAATAAACAGCTACAAAATACTAGGAATAGCTGACGGATAGCGATTTGTGTTTTGGCCATCAGCTTTTAGTAGACACTAACTGGCAAGCTTGGCTTTTTTAAGTTATTGCGGTGATCCTGCTTTACTACACAGTCGCGTAGTTGAACTTGTCATCTGTGCGCACGCATTTTCAAAAGTGCTGCCAAATATGTTTTTTTCCCCAATTTAGGGGAAAAACTGGCGCATGCACATGCAAGTTATTCTGGACTCTCTCTTTGCGCGCCTGGGTTCAACCCCTATAAAGGGCGCCCGAAAGGGAGAGTTCAGGGACTGGACTAGAAGACTTAAAGTGTCGGACAACCTTGAACAGCATGTTTAACAGTACCACATAAAGTTCTGCTCAATAGCTTTCATTTAAATTGTCACACACTAGGGTTTTATCCATAGACTTGAAAGGTAGCACCACTTTGAACAGCATATGGGCAATAAATGATAAAAAAGTATTTTCCCTAATGGGGGGGATGTAACACAGGTTACCCCGAGCCACTCTCGTAGATCTCATTTTGTCATTGTTAACAATACCGGTTCCTGTCCATAAGTAAGTACCGGAAACAGATGACGTAAAACAAGACGAAGAAAAGAAACAGTACTGCCCCAAAATACAGTGAATCACAAACAAAGGTAAAACAATGTTACCTTATTTGCACCTGGTACACATACAATCTGAACTTACCACTTTAAACACATCTGTCTCAGATTTAGTTTCCTCTGCTTTTGAGGCAACAGCCGCAGTTCCCTTCTTGGTATCATCAAGTTGTGTCTTTGCAGCATTCACAGACTTAGCCCATCTTTCCATGTCCTTTGCAATCTGAAATAAAATACCGTATGGAATAAAAAATAATGGTTATGCAATACTTTTCTCAGTATATCATATAACCAGCAAGGTCCCAAAGGGGGAGTGAGGAAGGTGCTGGGGGCTGAGCCCTGGGGTCATAAACATTTTGCTGCGGTGCCTGGAGCCCAGTAATTTTACTGGGCAGAGCCCTAATATTATTTTTTTGTAGAGCCTGAAGCTCTTTAGATGTTTGCCAAAGATGAAATCCCTGTTCTAGGCCCAGAGTCCTAGTGCCCTGGAGACCAGGGTTTTGGGACTTGAGCCCTGAAGCCCTGAAACTCTTTCAAATGATAAAACAAGTCATGCATCAACATATTTCACGGCGCAGTTCGAGGAACAGGTGGTGTTATTGATGCTTTCTTGTCTAGCATGTAAACAGGATCGATACATCTGGTTATCGATGTTATCTGTCCAAAGATGGATCAAATCACATGTATTATCTGTTTTCAATTAGCATGTGTTCTTTGTTATCTCAGAAAAATTAACCATATTTAGTGCGAAAACGGTTGATGGCACTTATCAGTAAGCACACACACCTTTTTAGCTTGCAGAGACTTGGCCTTCTTCTGTTTTTCTGCAAAACAACAGTGACCAGCATCTTAAATCTCCTTACAGTTTGCCATACTATTTCTATGAGTCAGCTTGGGAGAATTTGTTTCTCTTTTTGCCTAAGGTTCTTTATTTATCCTTATAACCTGTCTCAGTTCAATTTGTTATATAATAAATGAATTTCTGAAAAACTCAATTACGTGGTATTAATTTTGTACATTTGGAAACATGAAACAAACAAAGTACCTTTTGCCATTGTTGCTTCACTGTTTGCAGCATTTTCTGTAGTTGCTGAAGTAGATAATGCAGCCACACTCCTTGAAAAAAAAGCAGAGAAAATGTTATGACACAAAACATTTGATCAATAATGATTTCTTAAAGCATAAACAAGCAAAGATTAACGTTAAAAGCCGACGTTTCGGCGTCATCGTGACACCATTCTCAAGGCAAAGTGAATAAATAATGCGATATCAGTTTCTATAGTCTCTACGAATTAACATAATAACAAAGGATCACAAATTCTTCAAGTGAACACCTTTGCGCAAATCGAGTCAAACCTTGACAAAGGACCAGTTTCTGGAAGAAAGATAGTAGATGGCGTTGATCTCGCATTTGAGGGCAGCACTCTCTTTGGTTCGTAACTTAAGTTCCTCATCAACGACATCCTTGGCAAAGGCTGCAGACGATCCTTTGTTATTATGTTAATTCATAGAGACTATAGAAACTGATATCACATTTTTTATTCACAAAACATTTGGATGAAGAAAAGAGCATCTAACAGACTGCAAAAAAAGTCAGATTGTTCTTTAGTATGAGTTCATTAGGCATGGTGGGTGATAACTCATGATAAATGCTGTTTGAGTAGTTTCATGTATATGTTGAGATGAGGGTCATCCCAAATATTTTGCCTATTTGTCAGACTTCTAAAAAATAATTTTGTGCAATGTTTCCAATATTTTTTTTTGAAAAATTTTATGTTTGATGCTATAGGCCTAAATACCAGAAGATTAATTCTTATTAGTATAATTTCAGAAGTGATTATAAGAATTGAAGCATTCTGATTGGTCGAGAAGCTCGGCTTATGAGGTTATATTCACCCCGCGCGAGGTGATTATAGCTTTGAAGGCTTGGTTTCTTAGCCATGCCACCTTTGACATCCAGGCAAGTAAACATGGCCGCTTTTGCTGAATGAAAATTACTTTGATTTGAAAGAAACCAGTCTAAAACATGGATTTTTAAAACGTTGGGAATTTTGAAAAATGACTACAAAGCTTTTGGACTGAAAATATTTTTAACAGATTGTTCTCAAGGCATAAGAAATGATCATAAACACGACGGTTTTGGCGATCGATGAGAAACTCAGTCAGATCAATTGAGCAAACATTATTTAGTTCTCTTCTCACCGGAGCTACTCATTTTTGAGAGGATTCGCACATTCGCTTAGAAGTCATCAACAATCATACAAAGGTACCGGACATCTACCTTTCTCATAGTGTTTGTTTTGTTCTGTTATATTGCTTTAACTAAATAAATTCTGATTGCAATCGATGATTTAAACTCGTTTACACCGTCTGCAAGCAAGCACTTGTGTTTGCTGTTTAATCTTGTTTGCCATCGTTATTTTGCAGTTCTTGATGATCACCTCTAAAAAATTATACTGAAACAATTATTCACCTCAGGCTCTGTGATTATTGTTGAATAACTTCGCCTTCGGCGAATAATTATTAATTATTGACTGTCATACATTTTAATGTTAGTTTGAGAGTTTGGTTACAGTTACACTGTAAGGTGTCAACAAGGAATTCCAACACGTCAAATTTCCACTGTTCCTACAAAATTATTCGAAATTTTTGTGTCAGTTTTTCAGGTCAGATAGTGGACCTTGTCTGAATTTTGACCTGAGAACTCCCTCTTATCTAGAACTCTGGCATATACATCAATACACTATCCAAAATAAAATAATATTGACAAGCTTGTATTATTGTCAATACCAGTATGCTTGACAATGGATAAAAAATTGTACATGTACAGAGAGAAGTTGTATATCAGCACTGAACTTACCCATCAGCTGCTACTGGGACATATTGCTGTGTCTCCGCATTCCAGTAAAGATACTGGCTAGTTGTACTATTATAGTAATACTGCAAAAACAGGACAAGTCAAAATGAGATAAAATAATAAGGTATTGATTAGCGAAGATACTATCAACATGTAATCTTCTGTTTACAGTCAACTCTCTCCTAGCAGATTCCTCTATAAGACGGACACCTGGTGATGGTTCCTGCCATTTTTTAGTCATTTTACTGTAATCAAACTCCCTATAAGACGGACACCTCTCTAAGATGGACAACAGACACTTTGAAATCATTAACTAGACACTTGAGAAGCCTTTTATTATCGTGTTTAATTAGTGAAAATACAAGTTTCAAAACTTTGAATCGACCAAAAGCAAAGTTAGTCTGCGCCCTAAGGATAGATGTAGAAGCTCTCAATTTTTGCTTTAACAAGCAAATGCGGTCCTTTTATTATTTTAGTCGTATTGCATTGTGCAAAGGTTAAGCTTTATTATCTCAAATTTACTGGTGTCATGTTATCTCGACTCTCTACAGAGCGGACACCTCTCTAAGACGGACAGCTGCGGCCGGTCCCGAAGGTGTCCATCTTAGAAAGAGTTGACTGTATTATATAAACCTTAAATAGGACTCGAGCCCGTGATTCAATGGAAAAATCATTACTTGGTCAGTGGACAACTTCCAAAAAACACATGACCTCGATGAGTTCTACATGTACACCTGAGCCTGTGCTATGATCATGTGATACTGGTCAGTGGATACCTTGTAAATTGACATGGATCTCCAATATCAAAGATGTACTGTAAGCTGAGTACCGGTACTGCAAGCTGTTTGGTCAAAAATGGTATCACTCATGTGTGGATAAAAATGATATCGCCACTGGTGGAATAGCGTTTTTGTCGATTTGCTATATATAACGTTACCTGGTTCAATACCTTGAAAAATTAATATTGGGTGGCTTTTACTTATTGGACCTCTCATCAGCTGTCATGCAATAATAAAATTAAGCAGTGATACCTGAGTATTTGCATCATAATATAAGCCAGTGGTTGAATCATAGTAATAGCCCGTCGTAGGATCGTAAACATAGTTTGCAAAGGACTGTGGGGCAGCATACGCCTGAGGCTGTTGTGCTTGAGTTGAACTTGGTTGTGCTTGTAAGGGTTGCTGCTGATATTGTGCTGTGGCAACTAAGAATAAAAAGTACTGATTACCAGCCATAGCTTAAAGCCACTGACATCAATTTTCAAAATTCCCTTTCTTTTCCTTGATATTTCCCTGATAAGATAGTTTTCATGAAGGAGTTAATATTTTTTTAGAAACTATTTTTTGTGCCCTTTCAAATGAGATATTGGAGACTTCATTGCTGTAAATACCTTTGGAGTTATTAAACTAGTAATAGTTCTCACTATAAAGCTGCCCCCGCCTTTTTATAATTTGTTTTTTGTCGCCTTTAATTATTAATGCCGATGGACTGCACAATTAGGCTTCTTTTTTACTGTGTCATGCGGAATTTCTTGTTGTGTGACACCGTTGCGTCCTAAAAATATTCACAAGTTCAAGTCGAATTATATTACCTAGCGCGCGGAAATAACACCTAGCGGAAATAACACATAACACATTATTCGTGATGACAACACACAAGCTTATTCCCGGGCTTATAACATTCAAAATAAACTTACAATAATTTCCAGGCCAAAAAGCCTAAAAAATTCCACGAGTAACAAAATATGGCACATTCAAAGATTCGAGAAAACAACCCACTCTTTGGATCAAATAATCTGACAGTTTGTTAGCGATACGAATTACGTTGTACCTTGTACTACATGACAAAGTTCACGCGTTTGTTTATTACTCGTTGTAACTTGTAAGATGTAAGTTGTATACGATACAACAAACCTCCGAAAGCAAACCTTACAAATGTAACGCTTGGAACATAGTTAGCCGGCACGTAGCCAAGAACACGAAACCAATTGCTCGAAATCTTTCGACGTATTACTAACATTTGCTTCAAATATCACTTAACACAACCAAAGCAGAGAAACCGCTCGAACAAATCTGTGAACACGCGTAGGCCAAAACCGGAAAACAAAACGCTGCTAGCAGATGGCGAAGCTCGAAACGCGAAGGTGACCAAACGCGACCTCGTGGTTGCAAGTACCCGACACCACCGTGCGCGCTTGCTAAAATATTACCCGTCACGACCGTGCGCGCCTAGTTTTGTCAAATCGAGAACGCTTCGCCCATTACAAACACATTTCTTACTTTTTCAACAAATATTCTTTGTCCTTGTATGTATACACGCGGGGAGTCCTAGGGTGCCTCCTCGGGTTTTGGCCTCTGGGCCAAAACCCTGCGGGGGCAAATACAAGCAACATGGTCAATTTGTATATTTTTGTTGTGACAAACATGAGTTAAAGACTGATCCAGGGTCAATATCTTTTGTATAAATGGGTTTTTGTTGCTTATGATTGTTTTCTTGAGTTTGAGTTTAATTGACACCAAAAATGGAGGACAGAAAATATAAACAAGTCACAAAACCAATATCCAATTTGAACAAATCCTGAGATAGCTTAATAATTTTTGTGCTTTGAACAACCGGCCCAGAGCACTAACCATTCAGCTTTCATGTCTTCCACATTAACATTTCATGCAGTTAAAAAATATCATGTCACTGAACAAAGAAAACCAATTACCTTGGGCTTGTTCAGTTGTACTCCCTGTTCCTAACACAAATGAATGTAAACAAAATTATTAGTAAATGTAATGTTGCCAAATTTATGTTAATATTTTTACAAATTAATTCTCCTTATTACCAGTAACCAATTTTACTCACTTTAGTTAAAATAATGCACAATAAGGGCAAGTAGGTTAATTTCTTGTCACAATCAACACTAAACCCAGGTTTTAACCTTCTTGTTTTAAAGCAATCCTTAATAATAAGTTATAAGGTAAATATAAAGTAAAGCCTGCACACGAGCCTAGTAGGCCATCAGGCCAGAGCTTATCCTGGTTTCCTGGTTTCTGTAGCATGCAACTAGGAGCCCTGGATGGGATGCTAGTACAGTACCTGGGTTACCCCCCAGCATTAAGTTGACCCGTAGCCGTTTATACACCTGGGTGTAGAGAGGCACTATGAGGGTACCATTAAGTGTTTTGCCCAAGAACACAATACAGTGCGCTGGCCAGGGCTCAAACTCAGACCACTTGATCCAGAGTC
Organism: Oculina patagonica; assembly: GCF_052425735.1. Taxonomy (NCBI): domain Eukaryota; kingdom Metazoa; phylum Cnidaria; class Anthozoa; order Scleractinia; family Oculinidae; genus Oculina; species Oculina patagonica. The sequence continues at coordinate 9,089,515 of NC_135767.1, read as the reverse complement.
CAGCACACTAACCATTAGGCCACTGTACCTCTCAACCTACCAGAGTAAGCAAGTGCAGTAATTCCATAATAAAGTGCTAAAATAATAGAGTTCAGTTGCAGTTTGAGTTTCATCAAAGTGAACAGCTTTTCTTCTTTCTTTTCTAGCATCAGTTGAAAGTGAAAGATTTTTTCCCTTGCATCAAATTGAAGGTGAAGGGTTAAAAGATTAACCAAAATAATTGTCGTTGGTTGGTTGAACTTTTTCATTCATAAACTACCTGCTGCCAAAATGTGATTTCTGACTATAGTTTTACTATCTTGTACCTGTGGTAGACTGGGCTGTGATCTGTTGTTGATACTGGAGAAAGGAAAGAAACAGAGAAAGCTTTGTCTAGTAAACAATAATTTCAAACTAAAATAAGCAATTGAATTGGTAAATGACAATCTCTTCATACAAAATAAAACCATGAATCACACATACCCAGGGCTGCAAATAACAGTCTGACATTGGACACTGGCCGACCACAATTTGCCAATATCCAATGAAAGTTCCAACTGTGGTTGGACAAAATATCTGGACAACTTTTTTTGCTTTCCAGTGCAAGAACCAATGTTCTGCATTAACAACGCATTAATACTGTTCTCATACTGTAATAGAGCAGTTTTCAATTGAGTGTCGTAAAACTAAAACCAAAGTAATTACTCTGGCCAATCACAAAGGACACAGACAATCCAGTGAACCAATCAAAACTCGAAGCAAATACATGTAGCTGGCACAAAGCCAGCTACATGCTATTATTATAAAGCGCGGGAAAACGTGCGCGAGCGAGTCACGATTGGTTTTGGTTTTAGTTCTGATTGGCTGAGAAAGTGGCGCGAGATTTTTAAGCCAATTACTAAGCGTAGTAATTCAAAACCAAAGCAAACGCTATTTACTTTCGACACTCAAGTGAAAACTGCTCTATGATGTCCGACCTCACTTTTGTTTTGTCTGATCAAAATGGTGACATAGTCAGATGCATGTCCATTCAAGAGAAAAATTATTTACAGCCCTGTGTACCTGTTGCTATGATCACGAGTTCTTTTTAATACCCCTCCAGTTCAATTAAAGATAACATCACTCTCTTACCTGTTGCTGATAAGCTGTGGTCGTTGCGTCATACGTCTGGGGTGGAGCAGCATAACTCTCTGCTGCCACAGTGCCCATGGAGCCGGCAGCCTGTGCTTGAGCCATGGCATTAGCAGCTGCAGTACTGGACGGGGGTTGAGGCTGGGTTGTGGCTGTTTGGGACCACTGTGCTTGCTCGATGGCAGCTGCCGCTACTGACACACTGTAAACACAATGCAACAGACAAATCAAACTTTTGAACAGCTCCTGAAGTTATAAAGTCGCCTTACTATTAAAGACAGTGGGAGGTACGGTAGGGTGGCCTAATGCTACGTACAGTACCGCTCAAATGTAAGTTGACAGTCCCTCAAGCCTCGATCCTCGAGACTCGAGACTCAATCCTCGAGCCTAGAGACTCGATCCTTAAGCGGGCCGCACTCTCGAGTGTTGTACTATGGTCAAAGCCAGCGTGCCGGCTACTCATCAGTCATCTCTGCTGTAACAACGCACGCTTGGGCATTTAATATTTCGAACCGTCCCAAAAAGTTCGAAATAGGAGCTCGAAACCGTTGATAGTGAATGAATTGAGGGCAAATCGAACCAGAAGTAACCGAGTTGGAGTTAGTGTGGTCCCGCCGAATCAACATGGACAAATACAACCTGCGTTGGCCATCTTAATTGGACAAACATGAAGCACGTGTGCAATGTCACGCATACGATTGTTTGTGTTATGATTTAGGATACAAATATTAAACCTTAAAGTTCACTCTTTCATTTAGTTTTCTTTTGAAAAACGCAGTTACGTGTGTATGAAAGAATCTAAATTGGATACTTGCATGCAGGCGTTGTTACATTTCTTTACACTGGAGTTTATTCGAAAGGGTTCAAATTACTTTTGACATATGCAAATTTTGCCAACTTTTATAACTGCGCCGCTTTAAAAATCAAAATTTGTATAACTTCTCTAAAGCTGTAATAATAATTAACGCCGATATCTGTGTTATAAATGAAGACAAGTTTCATTCAAGAAGCATTTAGGTTTTAAGAATTTTATGCCAAATTCACAAAAAATAAAACACGCTCATTTCAAGCTAGACGCGATGGCGCGACACAAGTCTGTCTTGCCATTTATTTACGGAAGGGTTCACGGCTTTGATGTTTTTCACGTGGAATGTTTTGTTTGCCGTCTACAGAATTTTTACAACTCAAATTTAAGAAACGGTTTTATTTACGGAAACTCTTGTCTGAATTTCAGTAGCGACCAGAAAGAGACGTCTGAATTCAGGCGTCTGAAACTTGCTTGCGCGATTTTGTCGGTGCTATTCTACGGCTCAGCTTACAAGATTCGTGGCATTTACATCGTTTCGCATCAGATGCTGAATTACAGAACATTTTGTGAAAGAAATTAAATTTGTAGTTTTATTTGCAAAAACTCAGGATGAACGTGTAAATCAATGACTGAAATATCTTCGTGGTTGAAAACATGCACTTACGGCGGGTTGACAAGGGAGAGCACAAGTTTGAACTACACGTTCTTTTCACGGCCTTTTCTAAATTTAAGTCGTCGATCACAGCTTTCAAGGACGAGTTTGTGTCAGTACTTTTAGGTAAGTAAACGGAATTACGATCGGCGCGAATATATCGTACTGTCGAATGTTACATGTCGGGGAAGGTTTATATTTCATGCGCTGAATGTGGACGCGATACACTTGTACATGAGGTGCGAGCGGCTTTTATTCTTTCCTCGAGAAATAAATCGTTTCCTCAAAAGCCTTTCGAGTTATGAATATTCGAGACCGCCTTGTTTCTCGATCCCGAGACTCGATCCTCGAAACTCGAACATTTCGAGTTTTGAGTCTCGAGTCTCAAGGATCGAGTCTCGAGTCTCGAGGATCGAGTCGAGACTGTCAACTTACATTTGAGCGGTACTGTACACTGGACTCTGGATTGGAATATACAAGTCGTCATTAAAGGCTGTAACTTCTCAAACTCATTAATAATTCATCAAATTAAAACAAAGGAAATCATAACCGTGAAGGAGGTTTGGATCTCTTAGTTCCTTGCCCCCTGGTGGGGGATAGGGCCGGAAAGAAGGAGGTTTGGATACCCGGTCTTAATAAGCATAGAATTTTACAATTTTATTTTTCCCTTAACTTGGTTTTGATTGAGATATATCAAACATTTCATCAGCTGTATCCAAAAACCTTGAATTTTGTCAAAAATACTCCACTGCACGCCATATTTTCAACCCTGTTCTCCGTGTTCGAATATCCTGATGAAACGCTGCCTTTCATGTTTGCTATATTATATGAAACACATGTTGCACCTGAGTATACTTGATAGGGCCTCAATGTTATGAGTGAAATTGTCTGTTATTGGCATAATTCACCAACAAGCAGCAACTTTGTTATGGGTGCATAGCTAGATCAAGGCAACAGCTGCATCCTCTCTTCACCCAGGAGAATAAATGTTACCAGCAACAAAAATATGGTTGGTAGCCTGTGACAGACTAGCATCCCATCCAGGAGGAGTAATTAGCAATACTCCATGCTGCTTCATGCTACCAGAGTAAGCTAAGGTAAAGGTAAGGTCTGCATTGAAGGCCACGTGTCCTTTTCTGTAGCTTCTCCCAGGTTCTGCAGCATTAAGTGACTAGAAGTATTTCAACTCTCCCCTGGATGGGATGCTATGTCCATTGCAGGGATTACCCCTCAACATAAAGTTCTCCAGTACTTGTTTATACACCTGGAAGGAGAGACTCACTGTGAGAGTTTTAAAAGTGTTTTGCCCAAGAACACAACAAATGACCGCAGACAGGGCTCAAACCTGGAGCACTCAATCTGGAGTCCAGTGCACTAACCATTAGCACACTGCTTCTTGATCCTCTACCACAGTAAGCATTTTGTAGTTTAATACCTTAGATCAGAACACCTTCAACTAACTGACCTCATTTGTTTTGGTGGATTGTCATGCTTGGCGTAAGATGCTGTAACAATTCGGCCATCAATGGCAAAAAATGGATGCACGTTGGTGATGATTTCTAGCAACTGGCTTGCTTCCTGTACAACAAACCAAATTTAATCAGAAATTAATTTTAGACTTTTTCATTGTAACAAAAGAAAAGATCTGCCATACTTAAGTTGAATTGATTTCTTAACATTCATACAATTTCTACTTCACTTTACTAATTTTAATGGTTTTGATCTTGAAAACACAAAACCACATGAGGTCACCTCAACTGAACCAAGCTCCACAAAACAAAATCCTCTGGACGTGTTAGTCAGTTTGTCTCTTATAAGACGAACGTCATAGATTGGAAGGGCTGTTATCTCCACAAGGGCCTTTCTTATCTAAAATACAAAAAAACAAAACAATTTTATAATTTTTATTAGCACATGACAACCATCTTGAAGGACATCATTTCCTCAGTTAACTCTGACTATTCTATTTTCTGCAAAACAAACTTACCCCACTAAAATGTTGCTAAATAGAATTGAAAAGAGTTTTACACTATTTTTAGGGCCGATTGCCGAACAACAAAAAATGGTATTTATATGCATGCAACAAGCTAACAGAGTATGACAACTCTACTAGGGAAATGGTCAAAACTATTTTACTCAGACAGGACCCATCACTCTGCAAAAAGACAGGTGGTCTCTTCATATAACCCCACCCCCCCCCCCTTAAAAGATGGTGTCTTGATTGTATATCCCACGCTATCAGGAGTAGAAACTAAGAAAAAGATTCAAACATCCTTGTGCCATTTCTTCAGCAATGCAAGCTTCATGCACACCTAATATCAAAGTCTTCACTCAAATTTTGAAGCCAATAAATTTTATCCCTTTGGCTAATCAGACAGGTGGTATCTTGCATAACCCCCCTACCCCTACACAAGGTGGGTCCTTGTCGAGTACACTTGTTATGACCACTTCCCCTACATAAATCAACCTACATCTTGCTTAATTTTATTTTTGGGTTAAAATTTTTCAAACCAGTTTAATTTTTCCCTCTGTTTCAGATTATGATAATGAATATGAAACACTGAAAAATAAAAATAAAACTGGCCCTTTGAAAAATTTAAACCAAATATCAAATAGACCACATGAAACAAAAATGTTTGAAACATGTTATTAAACCCTAAGACAATCTTGTTGTATGATGAATAATCCTTAGGAAGTGAGCAGTGCATGCTACAAAGTAGCATGCAGCAAAGTAACTGCTCCGTCTTAATCGCTACTAAATGTATTCCTTACAAGTATTCAATCTGTAGTTTCTTACCGCTTCATCATGAGTAATGGTATCCAGACCCTTCAGAATCAATACTACAACATGATCAGAAAAAAAAAACATAATTTTTTTAGTCATAACATTTCTTTATTCATTCACTTATTGCTAACCATTCACTGCTCCCACTGTATAACTGCAGAATTAACCTGCCAATTTTGATCAGCCATAGTACAATACATAAAATATCTTGGCTTGCTTGCTTGGAAAAAAACCCAGTAAAGAATGACAGATACTGTAAACACCCGCAGATAATAAGTAAATTAAAATAAACCTGTTCTAGCTAGCTATGTTATGCTTGTAGCTAAATAAGAAACTTTTGATTAAAAAAATTAGCAGAGAATGAGAAAAAACTACCCGTAAATATTAAAATGTTTTAGCCCCCCCAACCTTCCCTCTCCTTTTCAAAGTATTCTCACTACGGTTCTCTTTAATGTGCCAGTTGTATGTGTTTGAATCACATTATTTTGAGAAAGAAAATGGCAAGACCTAAACATGGTCCATACACACAAAAAAAACCAAAAAGAATGAACCAAAAACAAGTATTGTTACATTAAAAATTATTGGATTTTTTTACCTTTGCATGGGTTACTTGAAACCTCCTTATCCTCTCCTCCATCTAAGAAAGAAATACAGTTCAAGATAATTTAAAGTTACAGCACACAGCACATCTATGTGCCCATTTGTAACCTGTTCAACAGCTGTGTGTTTTAACTGTTTAAGGGAAAGCCGTTAGAGTATGTTTTCCCTTGAAAGATCACATTATTGTGTCTCTTATCGACTTTTATCAGACATGGGTGGATCCAGGGGCAAAAAAACGAATACTAACGGGTCATTTTAGGGACGGGTGCACATCCCCTGCACCCTCCCCCAAGATATTAATTAATTAAAATTATTATTTATTTATAAATAATTACAACACTAAATTAGAATTCAAGGCAACATTGTCTTACTGACCTGCAATTTCTTTTGCTGCTCCACATTTGAAGCAAGAAAGACGTCTCTTGGAGGAAAAGTTCTGGCCTCCGCACTGTGTGTAAACATAATGAGCATCATAATACAAAAAAAATTATTATTATCACAGAAGAAGTTGTTTGAGATAATTGTTTGAAACTAGGAGTATTGGTTGTTTGTCTAGTGTGATCGTCTAGGCGAAAGATTATTGTTGGCAACATTGAACTTGAAAATAAGTGGAGAAGTGGTCACAAGTCAAATACAAGTAAAAAAAAATTTCCAAGTTCCCCAATGGGAGTTGAACCCATGACCTTCCAGAATACCGATTGGAACGCTCTAACCACTGAGCTATAGGGGACTCATGATGAGTGAGGTCATATACTGGGTTCTTATTTTCACTTAATCCAAGTCACCATTTCACTTATCATTTATTCACATTTAACTTGGCTTTGAAGATAAATTGTCCCCTTTTTTCTTTTTTTTTTTTAAATTTTTTAATTTTATCAAATAAAATTTTAAAAAAATAAAAAAAAAAAAAAAAAAAAAAATAAACTCCTTACATTGTCAAAAACGTCAAAAGTTCCTTTCAGGTTGACCCTCACTGGCATGATCACACCACAGTAGAATCCTGATTCTCAAACCCTCCATTTCTCAAAACTCCTTATTCCACAAACCAATTTCATTTCCCTTGGAAAGTACTTTACTGTAATTTTACATCCGATTTCTTGAACCTCCCAATTCCTCAAAGCAATTTTTGTTTCTTCTTCTTCTTGTAGAGGTATGAGAGATTGGGTTTCTACTGTAACACAAACTAGAAATCACTTTAGAGGAACATCCAATCTCACTCTAAGAAAAATCCAAAATTACAAAATCATATGCTATTTTTTATGTGTAAATGTACAAGCATCTCTACATTATTTTGATCTCACCTTACTACAAATCCAGTCCTTATCTGTTAAATTTGAGGTATTTTTAGGCCTGCTGTAATCAGCACAAACCCTGTGTCCACGCACATTATAACGACCCTAAACAGGTTGAAAAGTTACAGAACAAAAGTTGTGTAACTAGAATAGTAGACAATAATATATAAAAGGTACAGTACAGCTAGTTGATAGCAGGGAACCTCCACTCTTACGATAAGTTGATATTGAATTGTTTTAAATTATGCCTAAATTCCAAATTTTATAAGACAAGGGAGAAATAACAATTCAAAACATTTTGTAACCCCTGGGTGCCTGGTGGTTGCCACTCACAAGGTTGTCATGGTTACCCTACACACTCGACTCATGCTCGTGATTCCACCATCTTTTCTGGGCACCTTCCCCAAGTCCATCTATTGTTAATGAGTTTAACAAAATACAAACATGCAACCAGGCTTGTAGCCAGACCCCTTGACACGGAGTACTGTGCATTTATAAATTAAAATACTGTGCATAGTCATGTTCATACCCTATGACGCTCCATCCAGTCTTGCGCATCAGAAACACTTTTAAATTCTAGAAAGCCAAACCCTCTGGAAACACCTACAAGGTATGATATGACATTATTACAGCTTGTTGACTCATCAGAGCAGGCATAACATGGAAATGACTCTAGACAGGCATTGCCAATCACCCTTGGATGGCATTATTATCCTTTCAAATTTAAATAATTTTATAATGATAAATTTAACAATCGGTTCATGCTATGGTGTGCACTATCGAGTTATGGTGCACGCCAGAAGTTTGGAGCATGAAAGATGTGTAAGAGTTGCTTGAGGCGACAGCCAAGAGCAACTCTACCTTCTTGAGTGCTTTCCAAACTTCCCGAATGAAGCAACTACAGTGTAGCGATATTTACCAGTTCTATGACGAACAACTCTAAGATCCAAGAATTCTGTTCCATCCCTCTGTAGCTCTTCAATCATCTATTCACAGAAAACAAACATTGCAATTTAAAATTCGAGAAACTTCTAATACTACTTTGCATAACCACACTGACTGTCTATTGGTAATCGCGCAATCTGATTGGCTACACAGGTGCCATCTATTGATCGGTAGATGGCTCTCAGAGCGTGCACTTAGTTTTCGCTTAATTTCTAAATTAAAACCTTCAATAAATCACTTTTATCGATATTCGGAGTTTAATAGATCGGTCAGTGGGTTAACTTATGCTAAAACAATTAGACCGCTCGCTCTTGGTTTCTATCGACTCGGGGCTTCGCCCCTCACAAACTATCAGCCGATAGAAACCTCGAGCTCACTGTCTAATTGTTTAATGGACACTACATAGGGAGATGAAGGTGGCCTAGTGGTTACAGTACTGTGCTTGTAATCCAGAGATCCCAAGATTGCAAGGTGCCTGAAGGCTCTAATGTTAGAAATCTTAGGTGCCCAGATCTTAAGAGGTTTCATGATAGCAAAGTTATACAAGACGCCCAAAGAAAAAAGTCACCTGTGGCACTCGGGCGATGCTAGAGCACAGCTCTGGAAGGTTACTAATAATTTAAACCCACTTTCAGTGTCACGTGCATAGCTATCTTTCTACATCCATCTTTCGACATCATCTTCCGACAGCGTCTTTCGACTTCTGTTTGAAATAAGCCAATCAAAACCAATGTATACCATTGTTTTTTCATGCAAATGAGCCCACAAGGTCAGAAGGTCATGCTCGTGGGCTGTGATTGGCAGATTTCAGAAAGGCGCTATGCATGTAACACTGAAAGCGGGTGTAAAAAAAAAACTCACATCCTCTTCTTTAAAATCCTTATCAAGTCCATGAAGGATAACAACATTAGTGGGCTCTTCCTGACGACTGTCCTGCCACTTTCTGTCATCAAAATCTCTGTCCCTCTGTTGGTGTCTGCTGCGAGATGGCTCTCTGTCACCCCAGTCTCTGTCTCGATCACTGCGATCATGCTGTTTGTTAATGACAATGATTATTTATTGTAATTGTGATTCTAAACAACAAACGTATGGTGCCCACGTTTTCAAAGGATTCCTCTTGTTTATCTCTTGGTATTGATTGTGGAGTGTTACACCTGTAAAATTTAGTGCCAGATCTTGGAATATTGAAGAAACTTGGAATGGATGTTAAGTTGTCATCGAATTTGAAGGTTACAATAACAGAAAAATTCTGCGTTCACATTATTGTCAAAACTTGAGAAATCTATCTAAGGCATATTAAGTGATATCTCAATGTAAAGAAAGAGAATATTTTGCAGTTTCTAGATTTCTAAAAATTGTAGTTACATTGTACAAGTGTATTTACCAATTTAAAACAAAGACGAAAATATGAAATATGAAAAAAGTCATGTACTGTATGTACGGTAACTTCTTCAAAGCAATTTTTTCCAGTGCCATACAAACAATTGCCAAATGAAAAAAAAATATAAAAAAATATTAATCATGTTCATAATTAAATATAAAGCCTTACTTTTGACTTTGAAAGCACTGAAAATGCCATTTTTTTAATGTCAAATTGCAGAAAAAAACACCTAGAATTTTTATCACATAAAAACCATGCAACAAAAACAAGGAACGTGTGTACAACTTCATCACTGTAATAGTCGTCAGGGTTGCTCCTCTGCCGGCTCCACTCTCTGCTACTTCCTGCCCTCTCTTTATTGTCGTAGTCCCAATCACGGTCTCTATCATAACTTCTGTCACGATCACGATCTTTGTCGTAGTCTCGATCCCGGGATCTTCCATAATCTCTAGCTCCATTACGATCTTGATTCCGATCTTGCCGATCACGATCATAACGGTCCCTGTCCCGATCTAGGTTATCGCGGCTATCACGTTCATACCGATCCCTATCCCGAGATCTGTATCTGTCTCTATCTCTGTTACTCCTGTCTTTATCGCGATCATTCTCATGAGCCCTTTCTTTGTAATAGTCTCTATCACGACCAAAAGGATCAGGAGCGTCACGACGCCTTGAATCTGGACTTCTGCGCCTCTCATCTCTGTCAGATCTACCATCCCTAAAACGGCTGAGCTCACGACCAATGTTGCGTTCAAGATTGCGGTCTCTTGTGTCCAGATCTCGGTCACTGCCTCTGTAGTCTGAACCTCGCCTCAGATCACTGGGGTCATCTGTTATCCTACATCAGTGTTTCAAACCAAGGATGATAGGAGTGAGTATAACAGAACAAAAAATATATCGATCTTACTCACCTCAGGAATATCAAAATAAACGCTGATGTTTTGACCTTTTCAACACCTACTTGAAAGAGCGGATGCTCCCTACCAGATTGCTCTAAGAATTTCTTCACCAAAAGCTGATGTAACCCAGATAGCGAAACATCGACAACACGTTGCCCTGGGGTCAGAGTTCAGAGGTCAGAGTCTGCCTTTAGGGTTTTCCCAAAAACCCAGTGTGTAGAGCAAAAGAGATGTATCTCCTCAAAAGGTTACTTTCTTTTTGGCATACATAAGACCAGTGATAGTCACACGTCACGATAACGGCAATGATGGAATATTTAATTGATCATACTCACTTCGATCGGTATAATTCTTATCAACGTGTGTAGTACATGTATGTGTAGGGATAAAGCGTATTTTACTAATACACAATCACACTACAAAATTGAATTAAGTTAGACATGAATTTCAGAACCTTTCAGCGGTGTCTTCCCGCCTATTGTCCATTTTGTTAGCCTCTGATCAGGGAACTGACCACCGATTAACGTAGAACTGCAGACGAAGGAACAACCTACATGTAGAAACTCTTGAAACTTTCAACCACTAGCGACCTGCAAACATGAGGATAAACGTTCAGTAAAACGATCTACTGAGAAAAACAGCATCCCAAACTTCGTTCGGAGCGGATAGCACTTGTTTGCGCGAGGAAATGGACGTGGTTTCGACGAAAAAAGAGGCGCAGAGAAAAAGATGCCATAACTCCAAAAACATGGCGGGTGATTTTCGAAATGATCCTTTGGAGCAAGCGTGACCTTTCCAAAGCCAATCGAAAGTCACTGCCTGTAAAAACCCTGTGGATAAAGAGTTAGCTTAAAAATTTTTCTTGCAGTTTGTCTATCATACAATACAAACCTTTCGAATGTGTGCAAAACTTGTATAATCTCAATAAAATATTAGTGCACTGCACACAAGATCACACGAGGGTTGTTTTCTGTCGTTTTCTGCTTTATGGAAAGGAGTGGCTACTAAGTCACTAGCAGGGCTGGCTACCAAGCCGCGTTTCCCGCGCATGTCTTCAAAACAAGAGCAAGATGGCGGAGGAAAGTAAAATTGACGGTTTGAAGGTATTTATAAACTCAACACCTTTAAAAACGTAGAAGGCTTTGCCCTTTTGCAATTATCAAGGTTCTGTTGTCTGAGAGTTGTTAAGAAGTGAAGATTGTTTCTCAATGTCAGGGAAACTTCAGGAAATTCGTGCTATTACAGTAGTTGTTTTGCTTAGCTGATCAGGGCCTGGTTGTTCAAAAGCCGATTAATTAATACTAACCTAGGATTAAAAGTTGGTCAAGGTTTCGATTTCTTTTGTTTTAAAGTTTTTTGTGGTTTACATTTTGTGGAGTTTGAGATAAGTCGACCGAAAAACTGAAGGACAAAAAAAATAAACAGAAAACTTCACTGAAAAATAAACAAACTGAAATCAAAGTTCACAGTTATTAAATCCTGGATTAACTTAATCGTGTTTTGAACAACCTGGCCCTGAGGGTGAGTTTAAGTGACCCTGTACTGTTCGGCGGAATGACAGAATGGCACTACAGTCAACTCTCTCTAAGACGGACACCTTCAGGACCGGCCGCAACTGTCCGTCTTAGAGAGGTGTTCGTCTTGTAGAGAGTCGAGGTAACGTGACACCAGTAATTCTGAGATAATAAAGCTAAACCTTTGCACAATGCAACAAACCTTTACTAACTGCAACAAGACTAAAATAATAAAAGGTCGTATTTGCTTGTTAAAGCAAAAATTGAGAGCTACAAACTGTAATACTGTAAGTAGAAAACGACCTCTTTAGTGTCCATACACGTAAGCAGAGAAGTAATCCGTTAAAACGTCATTGTTTCTGGTTAGTAAGCTTGGTATACACGTATCCTTAGGGTGCTGACTAACTTTGCTTTAGGTCGGTACGACGTTTGGAAGTATTTTCAATAGTAGAGCATGATAAAAAACACTTCTCAAGTGTCCGTTAATGATTTCAAAGTGTCCGTTGTCCGTCTTAGAGAGGTGTCCGTCTTATATATGAGGAGTTTGGTTACAGTAAAATAACTGAAAAACGGCAGGGACCATCACCAGGTGTCCGTCGTATGGAGGTGTCCGTCTTGTAGAGGTGTCCGTTAAGAGAGAGTTGACTGTTTGATTGTGGTTGGCTTTTGTTTTGTTCTGCTTATTTTGGTTGTTTGGCAGTTTCGTTTCAGCCATTTTGGTGGTTTCATTGTCTTGGGTTTATTTAAGTTCATGCCAGCAAATTCAGTCCATTAGGACTGTCTGAGAAGATCTAAGGAATGTATAGTAGTGACTTTTATTCTGTGTTTTGCTGTTGTAGCACAAGGAGGTGGCTCGTATATTTAATATCTTGCCTGAAAGACAAGCAAAGGTGAATTACTTGCTTGCAACACAAGAAAAGGCAGAAGCTGCAAAGGTAATGTTGATCTATGGTTCTATAGACTGCCTGGCAGACGTTGAAAGGGGAGGGGGTGAAGGGAGGAAATCAAAGTGGTAATTGTTTATTACTGAAATAAATAACTAACGAAATGTAAGACGGCTTCTCTCCCTCGATTTATAGCTCCCTTGATTACTGATGCAGGGCTGCAAATAACAGTCAGTCATCGGACATTGGCCGACCAAAATTTGCTTATGTCCGACAAAATCCCAAGTGTGGTCGGACATGATGTCCGGACATATTTGTGATCGTAAATCATTTTACAGAAACAAAAAATGAAAAATTCATTTTTTTTCTGTGATTCCGACCAAAATTTTGTTTTGTTCGATTAAGATGGTGTCTTAGAAAGACATATGCCCTTTCAAGTGAAAAGAAATATTTGCAGCCTGCTGCTGGACAATACATACAAGCGCTATGCATTGGTCAGCGGATGAACAGAAGTCTAACATGATCTGAACAATGGAAGGATAGAAGGAGTGAATTTGGTCCTTGTTGCCGAGAAACTCACAAAATCCATGTTCAGAGTAAAAAGGAAGAGGAGACTCGTGTTTTTTTCCTTCCCTCCCCCTCTCCTTTTTACGCATGCCACACAGGCTAATGGTTGTTGTTTACCTAACTCATGGTACAAGGAAAAGGAATTTTCTTGGTTGCTCCTCTACTTTTTGGAGCCATTTTGTACTACAGTGTACATAGCTTGAAGGTATTTTTTATTAGCAGTACATGAAGAGTGTATTACTTCATTTTCCAGCTAAAATGTCCAAAAATGTTGTCAATGCATTCTGTAAGTATTTGTTGAAACTGATTCCATTGGCCCATTGTTATTGGACAGGATTTTCTTTGTATGTCTTAGTTCTGTAGATAATGGGTGCCTGGGACAATTTATTTATAGAGGCTTTGGCATTTACCGAAACAATTGACCAATTTCTTTTTTTGTTTCCCAAAAATTTTAATAGGAAGAAAAGTCCAAGAAAGAAGATACTATCTATTGTGTCTGTCGTACCTCTGACACCAGCCGATTTATGATGTAAGTGTCTACAACATGTGTGCATGATCAGCATGTCACACACCCTTTGTAAAAAGGCGACTTGTGGTAGCTTATAGCATATTTATACTTTGGCTCTGCACATAATTTTTCCCTGAGGATGGTTTTTGTAATAAAACCAAAATATTGGCAAAACCATTTCCAGTGTCTTTGATATTCTGTTAAATGTTGTTCGGGAGGAAAAATAGGTCTGTAGATGTTTTTTTTTTTTAATATGATCGATACAAAAATCACAGATGCATGTACATGAACTCCCAGGGGGGTACTCTGGCTTGTAAATGATGGGAACGATCGAATGGAGGTAAAACTCAGGACCCAAAAAAATCCCTAAGTCTTCCGACATTACCCAAAAAAATCCCTGGACCAAAAATAACCCCCCAAAAAATCCCTTGTCAAATTACCCCTAAATTGCCAGGAGGGGCAATAATATAACACAAAGAAAACCATAAAAAAACTGAACGCTCGTGTTTGTTTATTCATCATTGATACCATAAATACGCCAAGGCCGCGCCAAGGCACTTTACTTCGTTTTTAATACCCCAAAAAATCCCCTATTTAAATCAAGTCACCCAAAAAAATACTTGCCAAATTTTCCAACCCAAAAAAATCCCGGAATCGAAAATTTCAAACCCAAAAAAAATCCTTCGATCGTCCCCGTCATTAAAAAGCCGGAGTACCCCCCTCGGCATAAACTCTGCATCTAGACTGAAAATTATATCATTATTATCAATTTAATTCCTTTATGTTTCTTGTATAAAGCTGCTGTGACAAGTGTGACGAGTGGTTCCATGGGGAATGTATTGGCATTACAAAGCTGGAGGCAAAGGAAATCAAGCAGTACTATTGCAGACCATGTTTAGGTAAGCTACTATGCCCCAAGAGCCACATATTAAAAATTCTCCCGGCTGATCTTCATACATTTTCTTAAAGTATTAGTTGGGAAAATTTGTTAAGAGATCAAAGAAATTCCCTTTTGGTGATTTTATTAAATAATTATTTATTCCCTAATAATTTTACAAAGACTTTCTGTGTCTTTCGGCAACAGAATTCATTATAGTCATCTTAGTTTTATTGAATTTGAACATTTTTTTTAAACACTCTATCAACTTGGGGGGTTGGTGCACTTTAAACAGTAGGTACTCTGAAAGTTTGTTGACAATAATCACGATGAACATTATGCTTTAACATATACAAACTATGGTGTATAGTACCTTTTTTAAGCTTGAAGCAGAGCACGAGAATAAGACCCATAACTCGGAGTCAGCCCGCCACCTCGCAAAAAATCCAGATCACCTATACAATGGAACATCGTGTTCACGGAAAAAAACAACTTTTCGATGCAAAATAATAGAAGGCTTGTTGATTGCTTGCGAGAAACCAACTTTGAATAAACAGGTGCACTGTTTTATCGCCAAACTGTTCCCGTCGGGAATTATATAGCAACGCAAAACCAAGTTGAATGTAAATGTTCATTTACACTGATGATGACCTTAGAGTCGAAAATGTTTTGTTTTTAAGAACTTTAATAACTTTTTATCCCTTTTTAGCCTTTTTTAAACTAGAACTGAAAGAGTTTATAAGAAAATTTATGTTGTACCCGATTTGAATTTTATTGCAGAAATCAATCCAGATCTTTGTATAAAGTACAGGATCAAGAAACCCAAGCCTGAGAAAAGAGACAAAGTACCATCAGAAAAAAAAGAAAAACAGGAATCAAGTAAAGATGATGTTAGTCAAAAATTTTGTTAAAATGAAATCAAATTAATAAATTTTAATTGCAGTGTATTCATTCAGTGATTATACATGGTTGCCACAGGTCAGGAAATTAAATGGTCAGCGAAAAATAAAATTCATAGAGGTCAGGTAAAAGTCAGGGAATTTTATTATTTGAGTCAGGAAAAAATGACATTTTGAAGAAAAGTCGGGGGAAACTAAAATTGTATAGTATGCCTCTGATTTAATACCAATGATGGTTGAAAGATCATCGAAACATTTCAGGTCAATGTGATCTCAGTGATGGTTTTCTTTTGGAAACAGAGGCTGGAGGTTGCTACCATTTCTGACATTATGTATTTGGTCTGTTAAATTTAATTTTCATCAGGGAAAAGTCAGGGAATGATTTGAAAACTGATGTCTTTGGCAACAATGTCACAGGACTGGTCTGAATTTGCAAAAAGTGAAAATTACTGAGCAGAAATGTGCTGACATTGGTGATATCGAAATGGTTGACAGAATTAACTTCAAACTGGTGCAAAAATTGGTTTCAATAATAAACAGAATAATAGTGTTTTTAAGATTTTAATTTTCTAAGGTAATAATTATTTGAATTGGTGTGACTGCAAAATTGATAGCATTATTTTGCACACTTAATTAACTACAATGTAAAAGCATGCAAGTTGTGTAGCTTCTGAACAAGGTCTTAATATATAAACTCCCTTTTAATACTGACAACCTCGAGCTCCTACTATGTTTTTCATTAAGATAATTATTACTTAACTATGATATAATTATAACGTGAGTTTTTGTTTATTTGGAAAGTAGAAACTTGTCAAATGAATGGTGATTGATTTCTTTTATTTTACTACAGAGTGAAGAGGCAGAGCGGAAGAGGTCAAAAAGAACTTGTGGAGAATGTGTTGCGTGTGTCAAGACCGAAGACTGTGGCCAGTGTGACTTTTGCAAGGTTCAGTTCTAATGTTACAATTGCTGGTAGTAATTTTTTTAGCCTAAATTTCAAAGCAGACACTTGTAACTCTGTATGTGTAACTTAAGAGCTTTCTTAGATTTGAACCAAACAATTCTGTATTGTTTGACACAGCTCTCCAGAGATTCCTTGGGGCCTGTGATTTGGTTAAATGTGATTCATGACCGTGATGGTCTGTGGGTTGGTGTAGGTTTGCCTGAGAAGTACAAATCTTGGATACAACTATTTATTGACTGACTGACTGACTGACTGACTGACTGACTGACTGACTGACTGACTGACTGACTGACTGACTGACTGACTGACTGACTGACTGACTGACTGACTGACTGGCTGGCTGGCTGGCAGGCAGGCAGGCTGGCTGGCTGGCTGGCTGGCTGAGTGACTGACTGACTGACTGACTGACTGACTGACTGAATGAATGACTGACTAACTGACTGACTGACTTTGACTTATTGAAGACATTTTTCTATGCTCTTTCAGGACATGAAGAAGTTTGGTGGCCCCAACAAGATGAGACAGAAATGTCGCTTACGACAGTGCCTGCTGAAGTCCAGAGTAAGAACTTTCCTTAGTATTGGTCCAATGTAAATCATTCATGTTGTTATGTAGTTACTTTGCTGTGTGTTATTTAAAAATGTTGAATTTTGGGATTGCCATTGATAATGGAAACTATAAGCAAACAAAAAACTAAAAAAATGTTGTCAACAGTGTCATTTTGTGTAATTAACACAAAAGTTTTGGGCATAGCCCTTCATCAGTGTGAAAACCGTTTTCCAATGTGTGTACACGATCGCATGTTAGATTTAAAAGTCCCAAGAGCGTGCGGAAACGTGAGCGCGCGCGCCCAGTTTAAATGAAATTAAAAGCATTGTTCAAGCCCAGCGGTTGCATTGAACCGAGCTTAAAAATGCTTTCCATTTTAATTTGCTTCCGTCGCGCTCCGGAACCAGAACACATTCTTAGTCCTCTAACTTCAATGTCTGATAGAGTGTGGCCGGGGGAGTTGAAATGTTCCGCTACAGGCAAACCGGGTGTGTTCTTTTCAACGCTTCGTAGGTGTTCTCCGAAACGCTCGCGGAGAGAACGTCCAGTTTCCCCAATGTAAAGCCTTGAACATCAACGGCATGAGATGCAGTAGACAATGTTCTCCGATTTGCAGTTGAAGTGCTCGCGGATGGTAGTTGAGCATTTCGGTCCAGGTACAGGTACATCGGATGTGGTGTACTGGCATGTGCGGCAGTACAGGATAATGAAACCCCACCTTAAAAGACATTTTATTGTATACAGTATGGGTCTACATGGCATTGCACAGAATTTCAACTATTTTTTGTTATTGACACAAAGTGTGTCTGTCATGTCTAGATGTTTAAGGTGGCCCGCGGGTATTTATGAGGCTGACAGTTCCCGCTTTTAAGCGCGTTTTAAAATGGGAAAACGTGAAGCGATTGCTTAGATTTTTAAGAATCTGAAAAAATAATGCTTAAATTATATAAAATGATAAATTTTATGGCGATCAAACGCGATTTGTTAAAGTTATGAGCGATTTTTGGAAGCCTTCGTTTTTAATAAAATGCGATTATTTTGAAAATGCCACGGTGAATTTTTCTGTAATTACCCCAAAACGCTGCCAAACAGTTGAAGTTTACTCACAACAACTTACAGGAAAATCCACTCCGTAGATTTCCTGAACGAGCAACATCTTTATTTTGCCTTTAAAAACTGTTGTGTTATGCGTCTGACTTGACCGTCGCATAAATTTGATACCTATACTAACCCAGTACCAGCCAGTTTTGAGTCTGATGTCACCTTAATCTTGTGTGTAAAAGTTAAAAAGATCGTGTATATATGTTGTGGTTTAATTTTATATTTGGTTTAAAATTTTTCAAACTAGTTTGATTTTTATTTTTTATTGTCTCATATTCATTATCATAATCTGAAACAAAGGGAAATAAAAATCAAACTGGTTTGAAAAATTTTAAACCAGAGATAAAATTAAACCACAACATATACATCAAATGTTAGCAGTCAATAAAGATGGATGGTTTTCAGTCGAATTTTTGAAAATATCAAACAAATGACGTTATTTAGAATTGCGGAAAATTTGTCGATTTGTTTTTCATTTTTTTAAAGCTGCAGCTAGAACAGGATATTGCAAAGATTTGTGCCGAGTTTCAGCGTGTTCCTATCATACGGTTTGAAGAATTTCAGTCGCAAAGTTGGGTACATTTGCTTTCCAAGTTCTAATCGCTTTGTAAACCTCGCATTTCGAATGAAATTATTCTGTTGTTGTTTGAAGAGAGGTGTTACTTCCAAATTCCGCACGATCTTCTACAGTCAGGAAATACATGTGCAGGAACGGTATTTGTCATTTTAGTAGTAACTATTTCAGGCTGTGTTATTTCCAAGTGGCAGAAGATCGTGCGGAATTTGAAAGCAACGCCTCTCTTCGAAAACAACAGTATAATTTCATTTGAAATGCGGGATTTACAAAGCGACCAAATCTTGGAAAGTAAATGTACCTGACTTTCCGACCGAAATTCTTCAAACCGTATGATAGGAACACGCTGAAACTCGGCACAAATCTTTGCAATATCCTGTTCTAGCTGCAGCTTTAAAAAAATGAAAAACAAATCGACAAATTTTCCGCAATTCTAAATAACGTCATTTGTTTGATATTTTCAAAAATTCGACTGAAAACCATCCATCTTTATTGACTGCTAACATTTGATGTATATACACGATCTTTTTAACTTTTACACACCAGATTAAGGTGACATCAGACTTAAAACTGGCTGGTACTGGGTTAGTATAAGTATCAAATTTATGCGACGGTCAAGTCAGACGCATAACACAACAGTTTTTAAAGGCAAAATAAAGATGTCGCTCGTTCAGGAAATCTACGGAGTGGATTTTCCTGTAAGTTGTTGTGAGTAAACTTCAACTGTTTGGCAGCGTTTTGGGGTAATTACAGAAAAATTCACCGTGGCATTTTCAAAATAATCGCATTTTATAAAAAACGAAAGCTTCCAAAAATCGCTCATTACTTTAACAAATCGCGTTTGATCGCCATAAAATTTATCATTTTATATAATTTAAGCATTATTTTTTCAAATTCTCAAAAATCTAAGCAATCGCTTCACGTTTTCCCGTTTTAAAACGCGCTTAAAAAATGGAACTGTCAGCCTCATAAATACCTGCGGGCCACCTTAAGTGTATTTGCACTGTTCTAATTTAGTGGCTACTTGTTAGGTTTTGTTAAGAGGTGGCTCTACATACAGGGATATGCTGAAGGGAGAAGAGGCTAGAAGAGAAGATTTTGATATAGATATTGAGGTACAAATTATTATAAATTAAACAGGAATGGCGGTTAATGTAAAATGATCTCATCATGTAATTTGATGTCATTCAGCCACAGTTTAATAACCAACTTGCTAATGCTAGTGATGCAGTAACCCTTGAAGACCCAAGAGTGACTGGTCAACATCAAATTTCTCCTCACAAGATCAATATTAAAACAATAGAGTTAATGTTTGCGGGCGTAAATATGTTTTTGGCGCGACTCAGGCTCAATAAAATTCATCTGAGCAAGTTTCGCTCGTCGAAGACAAACTTACATTCACTTCGCCGCCTGGATTTTTCTTTGAGTTTCTGTAATTCCTCTTCATCTAGCTGAGAAGACTGAGAATTTGCTTTCCCGTACAGCCCTTGAAACATTTTGTCGTTATAAAGCTCAAAAACAGTTTTGAAACGTCTTGACTCAAATTAAACGAAGCTTGAAATTGTACCAGCTTGCCGCCCGCCATCAAGAAAACGGCGCAAACAGTTGAATGGTTTTCAGTTCTGATTGGCTGGCTTCGTTTTGTCTTGTTTCTGAGCGCAGCGAGCTAAAATGTGTTTTAGCTCGCTAAATTCTCCATTTTAGCCCGCAAAATACGCCACAATGCCCAATGAAATGATTATAATAAAATATACATTTTGAAGTACATGTTACAAAAACATGTTAGATCATAGACCTTGATAATTTGTTCCTTTTTTGCATCAGAGTGTAACTCCACGTAAACAACGCAAAGCAGTCAAAATGAAGCATGCAAAGTCATCTGAAAGTAGAAAGGTTGGTGGATTTAAAGGTTGATTTACACGCTATGATTTGTTAGCCCCATTTTTCAGCCATGAAGAAATGTGAAATGAATCTGCCAGTAATGTAAGGGGCAAGCATGGCACATTGTATTTTGTTTAGTCAAAAATTAATTTTAAAAAAACTTAAAACAAAATTGTAGGTAATGGCTTAGTTAGTTTGGTTTTCAGTTATAGTACAGCAGGTAAAATTGAAACAAAACAAATTATTTGTTTTGTGTCAATTATTATTATAATTAGTTTTGTTCGCAGGTTACGTTTCCGCTAATAAAATCACGACCAACATACAAAAATGTGTGAAGCAGTCACATTGCTTTTTAGAGTTGGTCAGTTTTTGCACAGAGAAGTCACATGCCCAGCGGATCACCATTCACTTGTACTGATTCAGTTTGCCTCAAATTTATAGTGAAAGTGAATCGTGCCATCTTCTTTCTATGATTAGAAATGATATTTTATCATTCATCTCTTTAAACAGGAAAAGCTAAGGCAATCCAGTGACAGACCACGTCGACGAAAGAGGATAATGTCTAATGAGGAAAAGAGCAGAATGTCCACTGAATATGCTGATGAGAGGGAAAAGGATGAAGTTCCACATCAGTGTTATGGCCCTGGTTGCACTAATGCAGCTCGCTCTGGTTCAAAATATTGCAGTGATGAATGTGGCATTCAGCTAGCTGTCAGGTATAGTCATCAAAAAGCATTACTAACATTGATAAGCCATAAATTTGAATATTCACACATTAGGGTTTCATCTGCAGACTTAATAGTTAGAACCACCTTGTACAGCATAATAAACAGTACGACATGAAAACAGTGCTCAACAGCTTTCATTGGAATGTTCATACATTAGTGTTTCATCCACAGACTTAAAAGATAGACCACCGTGTACAGCATAATAAACTGAGTACCACATGAAAGTACCACTCAATAGCTTTAATTTGAATGGTCACACACTAGGGTTTCATCCAGACTTAATAGTTAGAAACACCTTGTGCAGCATAATTAACAGTACTTACTGCATGGAAGGACTGCTCAAAAGCATTTATGAATAGAATGGTTACATATGTACTTGAGTTTTATCATAGACTCAAAGGTACTAACCATCCTGTACAGCATTAAAAAACAGCACCAAATGAAACTTACAGCTTGGATACATGTATGTTTTTTATTTTAAAACCAAGTTTGTTTTTTGTATGCATGTAGACGTATTCAAGAGATTTTGCCACAGCGAATGACACAGTGGAAAAAATCTTCAAGTGTTGCTGATCAGAAGGCTGAAGAGCTTTTAACTCAATTATCAAATAAGAAACAGGTATCTGCAATGAACAGACAAATCTAGTCCTCCTTTTTTAAGCATAGTAGTCCTTGAGCAGGCTCATGTTTGGGAAATATATGGGCGACAAAGCCATGAAACATGAGCACACCTCCCCGCCATATTGCATCGCTTGCAGAATTGCTTTTCGCATGTGCGCATGTGGCTGATACTTCTGGCCCCGATTGTTCAAAGGGTGGATAACACTATGGATAAATCGCTATCCAGTGGATAAGTGTTGACAAAACAAACTACGCTATCCACTGGATAGTAATTTATCCGATGAATAGCATTATCCATGCTTTGAACAACCAGGGCCAGGTCAATATGAGCTATGAGATTTACAAAGTTACTTGTCTAGTTAAGTGGCTATTGATTAAGCCTTCGAGATTTTTCTTTTCATCCCTGTCCTCCACACCAGACTCTTCACAGCCCTTTATTATCTAGTGTTTTTTTTTTTTTGATTGTTGAACACAGCAAAAGAATTGCAAGATAACTGAACACCAGCAAAAAGAAAGGGAGGTTCAAAAAGTGGGATTTTCACTTGCCTCCCCTGTCCCACCTCCTCATTCTTTGAGCTTGTGCCCACTTCGCCCACTATTTCTTTTGCGTTCTTCTGTGTTACAAATAGGTCTATGCTGTGAACATTTCATTTCTCAATACTGATCACCATTTTCTCCATACATTATCAACACATGATGAGAATAAAGAAAATCATCAACTTAAGATATTGTCTTCAAATATTACTACAACTTAAGTTAGGAGAAACAAATGGCATCACCAAAGACAATCACTATTTTGAAATGCTTGTGATTTTTTTTAGGAAGCTCAGGAGAAGCTGTTAGAGCTTGACCGACAGAGTAACAAACTTGATGCTTTTATAGAGAAGTCCAAAAATGCAACTGTTGAAGAGTCAGAGGTAATCTTTTAATTATGTTACAAAATTTAAGTCATTTATTACAAGTAATAAACTTGCCTTAAAGTCAAAAAAAGGCTTTATCTGATAGTTTTCTAATGGCCTGGGTTACATTAAGGTCATTTTTTTATTGAACAAACCTACTTTGAAATCAATCAAAAATTTCAAATGATCGTTAACCCCAACAAATGTGTTTTTATGTACAATGTGAGGGGGGCCAGTGCGATGATGAACCGATAGTCACTGCTGAACATCAGATATTAAAGAGAAAAGAAGTAGAAACCCAGATATTTTAAACCCAAATATGCACCTGACAATCCCCACCCCCACCCCCCCTCCTCCTGAAACAGATAAAGGGACACTTAGCAAATAGAAGCCAAGGGCTTATACGGTATTGTGTTTGGCAGGTTGTTGATCATTTGGTTTTTGTCCTCTGTTAGACACAAGAAACTGAGGACGAAACAGACCTTCAGATCCATTGCATCACATGTGGTCTTCCATTAGCACCTAAAGTTGCTTTGAGACACATGGAGAAGTGTTACATGAAGGTTCGTACAAGCTTGATCTGTTTTGAAAAGGGTAACTAGCAGGACAGAGTTGTCAGAAAAGAAGACTAAAAAAAATTGTAGCATTTAATTCCTTTGTCCAAAAAGGGCTATTGTTTGACAATCTGTGTTAAACTTGGTTTTGGTAACAATGTAATACTGTCTGCTGGAACTTATGCCGGTTGCTGTTATAAAGCAACGTGGAGTATTGCTTGTCCTCCCTGAATGGGTTACTAGTCCATCATAGGTGTCCCCTAGCATTTTGTTTTCACCATTATTCATTTTATACCCATGGATAAAGAGTGTATCGAATTTATGATTTCGAGAGAGATTTCGAGTTCGAGTTAGACATCCCAGTTGGTCACGTATAGTGTCGCCCTTATCACCAAATGAAAGCTAACCGTAAACAAATAGGAGTGGAACTAACCGCAAGCAAATCAGAGTGGAGCTAACCGCAAGCAACTCGAACTCGATATTTTAACTCGAACTCGGACTCAACTCGAAACTCGAACTCGAACTCGAACTCATGAAATGGACAGACCCATGGATAAACAGAGGCACGGAGAGGGTTACCCCCCAGCATTAAATTTGCCGGTACCCATTAATACACCTGGGTTGACTTGAGAGAGGCAATGCCCAAGAACATAACACAGTGACCCCAAGCCAGGTCTCGAACCCAGACCACTCAATGCTGGAGTCCATTGCACTAACCATTAGGCCACCACGCCTCCAACATTTAGAGTAATGTAAGCCTAACTTATTGACTGCTTTCCCTCTGCAGAATGAAAGTTTAACAACATTTGGCTCAATTTACAAAAGTGCTGGGTAAGTTTTCTTGCTTTCTTTTGGCGTGTCCTCCTCTTTCTTTTTACGTTCAATCGTAGTGTTTGGTATAGTGTAAACTACTTTTAGTACGCTTTGGTGACATATCAGGGGAGTTCTGTCTTGAAAGCCATGCTTGTATTGCCCTGGCAACACCAAGCGAACCTGATATACTGCCGATGCGTATGAAGAAGGTATGATTAAACATTAATTGTACCCAAATTCGTCTAGATATCTGTTTTACACACGATTTTAAATGGAATCTAACTACTATAAGATGAAATTGCAATTCACAGGCGCGTCGTTTTCTTTAGATATTACCCCATTTTCTCGTTAGTATGTTTTTGACTGTATTTATAGCCCCGAAAACTTCATCCCCTAATATTTCGAAAACGCTCTCATAGAATTTTTTGAAACTTTGCCAGCATCGAGGCAGCTATGTGTGGTACAAGCTCCTTTGAGCGATTGTCGAAAAAATCTCCTGGTGCCGAGCAATACTAGCGAAAGTAGAAAACGTAATGATGTCATTTCGTCGCTATTGCAACTCCGATGTCAATATAACACTGGTCATAAAAAAATTTCATCTTTATCTAATACAACTGTGGTGATCGTTTTTCGATAGCATTGTTAATGGCGACGTAGTTAATTCTCAAACTTGAGCGGTGTTACCCCTAAAAAATCCAGTTGAGCCACCTTAAGATACAGAGCAATAGCAACTGGAAGAACAATTCGTTTTTTTCACGATCTCAAAATACACCTTGTTTACCCCCCAAAATTTTCTTATTCATGTCGAAATGTTGGTCGGCAGTGAGTCTTAAATCACAATCATTTTACATTCACAGTAAAGGAATAAAAAATAAAAGATTAAAATATTGAATAATAAGTGGCATGCATATGAAAAAAATTAAAGGGTCGAAGAAGGGTATCTGAAATCTGAAATCTAATTTTGCGTAGAATAGAACTTTAAATAAAGTTCATGTTTTGTTATGCTAAGCTTGATATTTTATTTACTTCCATGTGCAACTGTGCCATTTTTCAGAAATCTGTTCTGCGATAACTACAACTCTCAGCAAAAGATTTACTGCAAGAGACTCAGAGTTTTGTGTCCTGAACACACCAAGGAGCCAAAGGTATAATAACCTTGTTGTTAATTTAGCTTAATGTGATTTGCAACCTCGATCCCAGGACTTATCCCGTAATCTTAATTGAAAAGACCCGAGAACGAGTTTAAACGGCATCAATATTGTAAAATCTTCACCGCTTAGTGCTTACAAAGGGGAGTTAGTAGGTTCGCGGGTCGACGAATTTGGGCTTTAAAAGGCGCACAGATTGCGGATTTTTGCGATACATTGAGTGGATTCGCGGATTTTGTAAATACAGTGGATGTCGGATAAGCTGCAAATTTGGGTCCGGATTCCGGACTCTTCATGTCAGTAAGCTCGCTGAGCGTGGATACTAAACGAAGTTCCAATCACTTTGGTCGGTCTTTGTCACGTTGGCAGAATTGTCGCAAAAACAAGCAATGAAACGAAACTTCTTAAAAGTTGGCATCAAAACAATATTTACTGTCCGTTGCAGTAAAACTAGATCACACTAAGTTTTCCGCAATGAATGCGGATTTGGATTTGAACAAAATAGTTGCGGATTGACGAATTTGGCCAAAAAGTAGCATAGATCGACGGATTTGCGTACCTTACACCATAAAGTTACTCTTTTCACAAGTTCTTTTGTGATGTCATGAAGATCTCTGCTTAACAACTTTTCGTACAACTTTTCTAAGAATGCAGTTTAGATTTATGCTTTTTGAACGTTCACGACTTTGAACGTTCATGACTGAAAAAGGTCATAATTTTGTCAAAACTAACAAAAAACATTTTCAAGGTCAAAAATTTTATCAAAACATTTTAAACGTTGTAACATTTGTTGTTATCTGTTTTTTTTTGTTTTGTTTTCAAGATTTCTGCCACTGACGTGTGTGGCTGTCCTCTTGTCACTAACGTCTTCGAGGAAAGTGGAGATTTCTGCCGAGCTTCGAAAAGAACATGTTTAAAACATTACTGCTGGGAAAAGCTTCGAAGAGCAGAGATTGACCTACAAAGAATTCAACAGGTGAGAAATAAACATCTCATTAACCAAGCGCGAAGGGCGTACTGGGGAAATATTTGCCCGAGGTCTTGACAGTGTGGGCCGAGCGCATCGAATATCGACCAAGCGCCCTCCTAGTTGGGGCTCTGGTGATATTTGATGGATAATCCCATACAGTAAATTGTCTACCTCGGTTATTGCATTTTTAGATTTCTGATTGGCTTACAAATTTCGGTTAACTACGAGTAACCGGATTCCTACTGGCCGTGAAACATTTCGTTTTTTTTTTTCTAAAAAACGCTGAATATACAGATCATTTGCCTTGCCCATCAAATTAAAACAAAATGTGACAACTAACTGCAGTTACTAATACACAAAGTTTGAAATGAGAAAGTCGTAATTTTGCTTTTGCCAACTAGCATTACAGACCATTGTCAAACAGAAACTCGTCACTTGATTGGCTCTGCATGTTAGCCAATGAGATTGCGAATTTTTCGCGTACTGTTAGCAGCAATTATCAAACTAAAGCACTCATCAATCCTTTTTGTATGTATTTCATTGTAGTGGCTCAAACTTGAAGAGGCGTATGAACAAGAAAGGTCATTGAGATACGCTGCAGCCCAACGGGGAGGAGTGTTAGGTCTTCTGCTGCACGAGACGATCTCGCACGAATAGCTTGTGTACCAGCCGTGCTATACGATATATATCTAGACTTTGTATCAATAAAATAACTTATTAACAAATACTTTGTTCAATTTTCAGTTTAGAATTTGCCCTTTATTTAACCATTTTTTTTTGTTCGTAGAAAACAACGAAAACAGTCTGTGTGTTGAGAGTCATTTTCGGCAAATCTTCGTTAAAACACTCGAAAATATTCCGATTTTATTATCCAAACACAACATGCACGAGCACTGACGAACACTCCGAAAAACAGTCACGCCGTCATAACGTAACGTGTTGCTTAGCAACATAGGAGATAAAAACCGCGGGCTCAGTTACAAGGCGAATCTTTGGCTCGGGTAGCAGCTCTCGCTCGCAAGGTCTGACTTTCCTTCAGAGAACAATAGAACAAACAAGAAAACAACAGAATAAACATCAGGAATAGTGTCCCAAGCCCCTAAAACAATAACAAGTACAGTAAAAACCGCGAGTAAGGTATTTGAAATTAACGCAAATTGAAGGAAAAATTAATTCCCAATAAAGGAAATTAACGTGAAGAAGGGGGTAACATTTCAAAATGAAGGAAATTTATCGCGACGAACACAAAGAAAAAAAAACTTGTTGAGCCTGAACAAGAACAAGTATATTTCACCACGAGTTTTCACCACCAGGCGTATATAAGAATCTGAACGCCTCTAGCGTTCTTCCCAGTTTCAGTGATACATACCGGCAGATTTCCACCCTGATGAAATTATGCCTTTCCCTAGGAGTCAAGAACGTCTGGACTGTATCGAGAATTTGGGGCAAAATAATGGAAATTAACGTTCCACTTAATTAACGGCGCGGAAATTAACTTTTACAAAAATTAGCGCGACTTAAATTAACGCAAATTTTGGAAATTCGCGTTAATTTCATGAGCGTTAATTTCCTATAATAAGGTTTCGATGCAAAAAAATGTTGGTTACTATACGCCCTCCCCCGGCCTGCCTGTACATACTCTGGGGTAGGGGGAGGGGATCCCAAGGCAGCCGGACGCGAGGGGTGGGGAAGATAAGATCGTTTTTTGGCGGGAAATCGCGCGGTACTGCTGTTTTGGGCAACCCGCGTTTTCTTGGCGGTAAAATTATTGGCATGTTGTTCACTTTGCAATTTGAATGAAAAACATGGCGAGCAAAGGAGAATATTTTTTCGTAAATATTCCTCGTTTTACCTCTTCTAAAGTTTTCTACATCATGAAAAGTTCTGACATGAATTAGGTTAACGGAAACATCCGAAATAATTGCGGAGTTGAAGATAATGTATTTTACAGAGTCTTTACAAGTCAGAAGGAGCGACCAGCTAGAAAATTAAAAGCGCTGAATTTAAAGTCGATCAAGTTCACTAAAGGGAAGGACAAAAGAAACTGTTAAAAGCTACATGGACGGAGAGAAAGCGATTGATCTTCGCAGATAATTCTCTTGTCGGTGGTTTTGGAGTATACCGCTACAAAAAACCGCTTCGTCTTCGATATTTATTGAGCTGTCGAGAGCTGGTTTCATTGAAAGCTTTGCCCTGCTGAATTGACAAGCGTTCTCCAAATATGAGGTAACAAACTTTACTGAATACACTAAGCTTAGTTTTATTGTGAAAATTTTTTTATACTTTATGAACGAAGTTCC
Organism: Oculina patagonica; assembly: GCF_052425735.1. Taxonomy (NCBI): domain Eukaryota; kingdom Metazoa; phylum Cnidaria; class Anthozoa; order Scleractinia; family Oculinidae; genus Oculina; species Oculina patagonica. The sequence goes on along the minus strand of NC_135767.1, from coordinate 9,060,692 downwards.
GTTGGTTTTCGGATCTTCCCGTAAATCCATTTTCAGTTAAGCTTGATGCTATTCTCAATTTTAAGCTCTTAGCTTAGCTTCGCTTTTTTGGAAGAACTTACATTTACAGACGTTTCTATCTATACACTGTAAATAATAATTTCTTTTCAAAATTTGCGATGATTTAAGTAAGTATAGTTTATTGTGACATTTTGTTTGATTTTGACGTTATGATATCAAACGTTTTGTAAAAAGAATGTCAAATTACAAACTGCAGAAAAATTCCGCAAACAAGTCAAAACAAAAACGAGTATGAAAAAACTACTCAACGGCACTGCACAGCATGAAAACATTTAGCATTTATGCCGTTTCGTTTCCATTTTAAATTATCAATTAGTTCACCTTAAACATGATGTATATTAGTTTGTCCCAGAAACGGCTGCAACAGGTGTCCTGAAAGTAAAGTCAATTCCCGGGGGGGTACTCAAAAAAGTTTTATACGGGGAGGCTCCGCCCCAAGTTCTAACCCCTTACCCTTTTATATACCATTTTGACAGAAATTGTACCCCTTTCGTATACCTTTAACTGAAAAAAGATACCCCTTTCATATACCTAAAAGACGTGGCGTGGAGTTAAAACAGAACGTTTTCTTGTCATTTTCGTGTAGCGCTTAATAAATTAAGATAATACAGCCATAAAATTGCGTCTGTTTGAAATATTTTAATTAAAGGCCCTTTTAAATACCTAAATGACAGATTTTCATACCCTTTTATATACCTAAACTCGTGAAATCCCTACCCTTTGAAAAAACCTGAAGCCTTAAAAAGGTACCCCTTTCGGGCGGAGCCTCCCCGTATAGGCCATTATAGGGAGTACCCCCCCCCCCTCGGGAGTCAATTTGTATTTACAAACGTTCAATATGGCTAATGTGAACCTTTTTCCAGTCCTGTTATGATATAATTCAAGGTATTTACCGATTTGCCTTTGAAATAAAAAGCGATGTTACTTTTTTATAGGTCCTGGTTGAACCAGTTATCCTCAAGGCTTCGGTACACATTGGAATATTTGAGAGAAACGTCTGAAGGCCACATCAGACAGGTATGTGGAAGTCTTGAAAAATCGTCCAAATTCTTAACTCTTAAATTGCTGAAATTACTCAAAAAACTTTTTTAACCGTTTAATTGACTTTTTGGCACTACGGTGCTAAATATTTCTAAAATTTGCTAGAAATTCACTTTCTCACACTTCAGCAAGATTTCGATGAAGATTTTATGTAGAAATGTACAATATTTTACTTTGGCGCACGCACATAAAACCAATAACCAAACATTATGTCTAGACATAATGTTGTTTATGTCGAGGCATGTTCATTTGATAACCCGTTGGGAGGTTCCGTACCAGGTACAAAGTTGAATCAATAAGATTTTAGAGCGGAGTTAGCTATGTAAAAGCAGAAACAATCGCTTAATTCGTCCTTTTATTCCTCGCCATTGAAGTGTCGAGAGCTCAAGAAAATATTTTGCGACTCCATCTGAAGCAAGATGCTCAAGTCATTTGTATTATTGAGTTCTAACCTTCTCAACCCTTCGAAGTATCTTATTCAAGCAAAGCTCGCGTCAAAGGTCGTTTATCCTAGGAACGTGCATCGATATAAATATATATTTCTTCGGAACCGTTCCGATTTTTGTCCTTGCTCCGTTCCTGTTTGTTTTCTCTGCCTTCTTATTCTCGCTTCCTTCTACTCTGTACATCCTTTCTTTTGGCCTGGAAAGTTTTGATCTTTATCAAGGAAAAACCCTGGAAATGAGATCTTGATCAAGTACTGGTATATTGACCTATTTTAACCACCAATTTTGCACCAAAAACTGATCACGTTTTTTCGATTAGCTCTGTCAGAATACAGTCGATATTCAAAATGGACAGTCGTGTGGACAGATCTGTCCAACCTGTTTCAGTTGCATATCACAAGAATCTCCTGTTGTTCGTTGTTTAAAGGGTGGATAACGCTATCCGCCGGATAAATCAGTATCGGGTGGATAGCGCCGTACGTTTTGTTAAGACTTATCCTCTGGATAGTGATTTATCCGGTGGATAGCGTTATCCATACTTTAAACAACTGGGTCCTGATTGCAAATTGATGACGTCACAAGTGGTTGAATGACCATTCCTCCAAATCCCGGAAAAATCCGGGTTTAGCATAATAAGGGTTAAAGCTATGTTTATTTCATACTTCGGAAGGTTTCGTTAACTATTTCAAGAATTTTTGAAAAGTAAATTGAAATTTCCGGTGATCTTCAAACTGAAATACCGATGGAAAATAACTTCACTTATCCGGGTTCTTCTCCAAGCGCACACTCAGCGTGCTTGGTATGCGTTAATTTAGTACGCGCCTTATTGCTAGAGGGAGGAATTATTCGCAAGCAATGTCGCTTATGAGGACATTCACTTACTGTCGCGCGCGTGTACCACTGAAACAAATTCACTCACTTGTTCGCTTACAAGATCGATGTTTAAAAAGTCCGCTCATTTATGATTTCGCTCATGAGTAAGCGCACTTGCTTCCCTTTTATGAGTTTGATTACTTTATGTAAGTTCAAATTTTACCATAAAGTTGGGCAAGGAGATTGACGGAAACAGATTTAGAACCTTAGTATTTTTGCAGTGTATTTCACATAGCATAATCTTAGGCATCGTTAATAGGGATACGGTTTCCAATCGACACGATTTCAGGACCTTGAGAGCACATCGAAAACGACACGGTTTCGAAGTGTTTACACAGAACATACCCAACGGTTTCCTAAGAGCCCTTACCATTTGCATGGCCGGAAAATTAGCTATTGGTTCCTCAAATATACCCTTACGTAAAACAATTGTCGATTGCAGGTTTTTTAAATTACACCAGCTGTTTTTGTCCTGACAGAACGGGAATTAAACTACACGTCAAGAGGTATTGCGGCACAACTATCCGTTTCCAGGAGAGTTCGATTGCAAGAAAATTAAAGAACAACAGGTAATTGAGCCGAAATCGCTTTTATAATCCATAAATGTACCGTAGATGGTTTAACTGTGAGTACAAAGTTTTTTTGTTTTGCAGTATTTTCATCAAGACGAGCAACACGTCATTTGCAATGTTCAACATCTTTTAATCTTTTTGTCATTTACCGCAGTCGTGTTCCCATTTTCTTCTTCGGTGAAATTTTGAGAACTTTAAAAACATCGCTCGTACCTAGTAAACACGAATTGAAGTCGAAATCGTGCGATTTAATTTCCTATAAAAACCTTACCCATTAAATATTTACATGTTTTATTTACAAAGTTAAACGTTATGCAAATCCTGCTGTCATATTTCTTATTTCTGTGATCTCTGCGCGATGTAAGCGATCTTTCTCGAGGTTCGAATTCGATGTTAGCCGCTTCCGTGGTTTTTATGTACCTTAACACGGTGTTTTATTTCTCAATTAACATGTAGCCCTGTTCGAGGAAAAAGCCGGAATACATAGAGTCATCAAATTTATAACTATTTAAAAATACATAACATTTTAAAAATTCATAGCTATACGAACACATGTTCACCAATTTCGTCAAGAAACGACTATAAAAACGACCCATTTGGTCCTGTTTGTTTCTGGCCCCATTTGTATCAATTTGAAAAAAAGTTATCAGCTATTGCTTTCCAACATTTCTATTACGATATAGTAGTTTTATGAATGAATGAATGAAGGAAGGAAGAAAGGAAGGAAGGAAGGAAGGAAGGAAGGAAATGAAAATAAAAATTCTTAATCAGCGAAAAGCTAAAATATGGGTGATGGTTCAACCCCCGCAAGACTTCTTGATATGTTAAAAAAGAGAAAGCATCATTAATTATTGATCACAAAAAGAACAGTTCATATGTCTCTTTTGCAATATGTCTGACGGGAAAATTAGCTATAGGTTCCTTAAATATACCCTTACGTAAAACAATTGTCGATTGCAGGTTGTGCAAATTACACCAGCTGTTTTTGTCCTGACAGAACGGGAATTAAACTACACGTCAAGAGGTATTGCGGCACAACTATCCATTTCCAGGAGAGTTCGATTGCAAGAAAAGTAAAGAACAACAGGTAATTGAGCCGAAATCGCTTTTATAATCCATAAATGTGCTGTAGATGGTTTAACTGTGAGTACAAAGTTATTGTTGTTGTTGTTTTTGCAGTATTTTCATCAAGACGAGCAACACGTCATTTGCAATGTTCAACATGTTTTAATCTTTTTGTCATTTACCGCAGTCGTGTTTCCATTTTCTTCTTCGGTGAAATTTTGAGAACTTTAAAAACATCGCTCGTACCAAGTAAACACGAATTGAAGTCGAAATCGTGCGATTTCCTATAAAAACCTCACCCATTAAATATTTACATGTTTTATTTACAAAGTTAAACGTTATGCAAATCCTGCTAACTGTCATATTTCTTATTTCTGTGATCTCTGCGCGATGTAAGCGATCTTTCTCGAGGTTCGAATTCGATGTTAGCCGCTTCCGTGGTTTTTATGTACCTTAACACGGTGTTTTATTTCTCAATTAACATGTAGCCCTGTTAGAGGAAAAAGAATACATGGAGTCATCAAATTTATATACTATTTAAAAATTCATAACAATTTAAAAATTTATAGCTATACGAACACATGTTCACCAATTTCGTCAAGAAACGATTATAAAAACGACCCATTTGGTCCTGTTTGTTTCTGGCCCCATTTGTATCAATTTGAAAAAAAGTTATCAGCTATTGCTTTCCAACATTTCTAATACGATATAGTAGTTTTATGAATGAATGAATGAATGAATGAATGAATGAATGAATGAATGAATGAATGAATGAATGAATGCATGCATGAATGAATGAATGAATGAATGAGTGAATGAATGAATGAATGAATGAATGAATGAAAGAATGAAAGAATGAATGAATGAATGAATGAATGAATGAATGAATGAATGAATGAATGAATGAATGAATGAATGAATGAATGAATGAATGAATGAATGAATGAAATGAAATGAAAATAAAAATTCTTAATCAGCGAAAAGCTAAAATATGGGTGATGGTTCAACCCCCGCAAGACTTCTTGATATGTTTTAAAAAAAAGAGAAAGCATCATTAATTACTGATCACAAAAAAGAACAGTTAATATGCCTCTTTTGCAATATGTTTGACGGGAAAATTAGCTATTGGTTCCTCAAATATACCCTTACGTAAAACAATTGTCGATTGCAGGTTGTGTAAATTACGCCAGCTGTTTTTGTCCTAACAGAACGGGAATTGAACTACACGTCAAGAGGTATTGCGGCACAACTATCCATTTCCAGGAGAGTTCGATTGCAAGAAAATTAAAGAACAACAGGTAATTGAGCCGAAATCGCTTTTATAATCCATAAATGTGCTGTAGATGGTTTAACTGTGAGTACAAAGTTTTTTTGTTTTGCAGTATTTTCATCAAGACGAGCAACACGTCATTTGCAATGTTCAACATCTTTTAATCTTTTTGTCATTTACCGCAGTCGTGTTCCCATTTTCTTCTTCGGTGAAATTTTGAGAACTTTAAAAAACATCGCTCGTACCTAGTAAACACGAATTGAAGTCGAAATCGTGCGATTTCTGCGATTTCCTATAAAAACCTTACCCATTAAATATTTACATGTTTTATTTTTTACAAAGTTAAACGTTATGCAAATCCTGCTAACTGTCATATTTCTTATTTCTGTGATCTCTGCGCGATGTAAGCGATCTTTCTCGAGGTTCGAATTCGATGTTAGCCCCTTCCGTGGTTTTTAAATACCTTAACATGGTGTTTTATTTCTCAATTAACATGTAGCCCTGTTCGAGGAAAAAGAATACATGGAGTCATCAAATTTATATAACTATTTAAAAATTCATAACAATTTAAAAATTTATAGCTATACGAACACATGTTCACCAATTTCGTCAAGAAACGATTATAAAAACGACCCATTTGGTCCTGTTTGTTTCTGGCCCCATTTGTATCAATTTGAAAAAAAGTTATCAGCTATTGCTTTCCAACATTTCTAATACGATATAGTAGTTTTATGAATGAATGAATGAATGATGAAAATAAAAATTCTTAATCAGCGAAAAGCTAAAATATGGGTGATGGTTCAACACCCGCAAGACTTCTTGATATGTTAAAAAAGAGAAAGCATCATTAAATATTGATCAAAAAAAGAACAGTTTTAAATATGTCTCCGTTGCAATTAATATGTCTCCGTTACAATTGTCGATTGTAGGTAGTTTAAATTACACCAGCTGTTTTTGTCCTGACAGAACGGGAATTAAACTACACGTCAAGAGGTATTGCGGCACAACTATCCATTTCCAGAAGAGTTTGATTGAAGGAAAATTATAGAACAACAGGTAATTGAGCCAAAATGGCTTTTATAATCCATAAGTGTGCTGTAGATGGTTTAATTGTGAGTACAAAGTTGGTTTTTTTGCAGTATTTTCATCAAGACGAGCAACACGCCATTTGCAATGTTCAACATCTTTTAATCTTTTTGTCGTTTACCGCAGTCGTGTTCCCATTTTCTTCTTCGGTGAAATTTTGAGAACTTTAAAAACATCGCTCGTACCTAGTAAACATATGAAGTGGAAATTGTGCGATTTTGTATAAAAAAATTACCCATTAAAAATTTAAATTTTTTTTTTAAAAAGTTAAATTTTATTCAAATCCTTCTAATTTTAATATTTTTTATTTTTTTGTTCTCCCCCCGATATAGGGGATCTTTTTCGAGGTTCGAATTCGATGTTAGCTTAACACGGTGTTTTATTTCTCAAATAAAATGTAGCCCTGTTTGAGGAAAAAAAATACCTGGAGTCATCAAATTTATAACTATTGAAAACTTCATAACAATTTAAAAATTTATAACTATTCAACCAGATGTTCACCAATTTCTTCAAGAAACGATTATTACAGCATTAAAGACCCATTCAGCCCTGTTCTCTGTTTTTTTCCCTGGCTCCATATTTGTATTAATTTATCAGCCATTGCTTCCCTACATTTCTAATAAGATATAACACTTTTATTTAAAAACTCACTTACAAACGCCTCGCAGAGTATTCATGGGGAACAGGGGTGGGGGTGGGTGGAGCAGCTTAGCGTTTTGGGGCCTGGGGCGAACTACATTGCGCCGCCTGCATAAGAAGCATGTGCAAAAGCACAAAAACCGGTTGCTAAAGTAATATATCTTGCGACAGCGGAACTTTCGCCGAACACAGAACCTTCGTCCTCTATTGCGTAAGACCGACAGTACTGCGGAACTGTTAAAGACGGTGAATTTCGCTTAAGATTTGAGTGAAAGCTGCAGTGGGCAAAATTTCCGCATCACCTCCTACTTCATTATGCGTGCATCCAGTTTCTTGTTAAAAGAAAACAATAGCCCAAATGAAACAATACAGTGCCCTTAAAAATAACACGTAATGTTCAACTATTTTTCAGCAGTTTTAAATTGCTGTTTGCAAATTTAATTCCGAAAAAAAAAACGTTTCCCGCCTGTGAAAACAAAACACCGCCTTGAGGGAAAAAGATAATTTAGGTTTTATGTAGTCTAGTCTTTAGGCGTTCTCCTCCTGCATTGGGCGAGCGCGAAGTTCACGTAAGGGCCTGGGAACTGGTTAGGGGGTTGGTGTTCCGCACCGTATCATTCGGTGACGTCACAAAATTTCGCGCAAAATCGGTGAGCGGGGAGAGGATTTTATGGAGAACGAATTATTTTTCGCGCCTCTCTCACGACTTTAATGCTGCCTTTCCAGATATTTAACTAAAAGAAACAAACAGAATTTGAAAGCTGCAATAGGAAAATTTTCTCGACGTTTCCAGATTTCAACATGATAGATAAAAGCGCGAAATTATACAGCGATGATGTCATTCTTAGCAACAGGATAAATGACAACTTTTCGTCACTGTTTCCAGACATCACAAAGTTGAAAAGGGAAAATACTGGCTTGCCCCTCCTGCTCCCCAAGATGGGTAACACCGCTACCTGAAGTGAAGTCCGAATTGATAACCGATGTGTGTGGAGAAAAATAGCAGGCGGCGGCTGCTATTGAGACTAGCCACAGCCTGTGATCTATGGGAATTCATAAATGGCGGACTCTTGAGAGAAAAAAACCTGGCACTTAGGCATAAAAATGAGGCGTTTCAAGATAAACAACGTTTTTTAAAGCAAAAAGGTAAATATTACACGGGTTCTAAAGCTCCCTTCTTTTGAACGGCGCAATAGATTGTCTTTTAGGCCACATACAAGGCAGGCCACAATAGAATTGAAGGGTAACATTGTTAAAGAAATTGATGTAAACAAAATAAACAAGGATAGGAAAGAGTTCCAAAAGTGAAAGTTGATGTGAAATCGAAACCTCACTGTTATCGATGTCGTGCCAATACACACGAATCAGCCGAGTGTTACTTAGCTTCAAGAATGGAACATGCCGGATTGCCGGAAAGTGGGAAACTGGGCCATAACCAAAATGTTTGCCGCTTGGGAAAGAGTAAAAACTTTCCCGGAATATGAAAGGAGGGGAACCCCAACCTACATTCCTTTGAGGTGGATGATGATCGCGATGATGACAGCTTGGTTGCATCCCTAGAGGTCAACAGTGTTAACCAGAGGGCAGTTGATGATTTTATCTGTGTGACACCAAGGGTTAATGGCCACACCCACAGAAAAAGGAACTAGACACAGATTCAGCGATATCCACACTTCCTTTGCAGAAGTTGAAGGAAACGTTCCTAGGCGCATCGCTGGTGGACACTAACGCTGTTCTGAAACCTACTCAGGAGAGAATATAGTACCGAAAGGCAAACTACTCGTTCGTGTGAAACACAGCAACTAAGTCAGCGACTTGACATTGTATGTAGTGAGGACAGGGGCTTGCGTTGTTTGGAGGAGATTGGCTACACCAGATACAACTTAATTTGAAACGGATCTGTGCTACTTCTAAAGAACAGCCGACACAAGACAGCCAAAAAAAATTAGACAAACTCCAATTACAGTGAAGTTTTTAAGGATGAAATGGGTACTCTCATGTCAACCAAAGCGAACCTCACGTTGAAGGAAGGCAGTCAACCAAAGTAGTTTTCCAAAGCAAGGCCTCCCCTACGCACTGAAACCTACGGTCAAGGTAGAGTGAAACACCTAAAAAACGAGACATATTGCACAAGGTCATATTCAGCGACTGTTCGACGCCTGTTTTACCAGTAGCCAAGCCCGACTGTAAGATCATTGTAAAGCCCCAACTTTAGGCAGAGAAGTACCTACTCCCACGTCGATGACATCTTCGCTAAGCTGGAAAGAGAGCAGAAGTTCAGCTAGATTGATCTCAGACTGGCATACTATCAGATGGAGGTAGAGAAAGAGTCACAAGAGTACTTGACGATTAACACCCATCAGGGGTTGTACCGATGTAACCGCCTGGTATTCGGGACCACTTCATCCCAAGCAATTTGGCAGAGATCAGTGGATCAAATCTTAGAAGGAGTATCTAGTTAACATGAATTGTATCTAGTATCTAGAACTAGTTGCATCTTAGACGACACGATTATCGCAGGAAAGGTTGACAAAGAACACCTTGACCACCTGGTTGAAGTACTGAAGAGGCTGTAGGATTACGCAAGACTCAAAAGAAAGTTGATGCAGTCGTAAATGCCCAAAGGCCACAGAACGTACAGCAATTCCGTTCACTCTTACGGCTGGTAAACTACTACCACGAGTTCTTGTCAAACCTTTCCACCACGCTCAATCTCCTTATGGTCCGATTTGCATGGAAAGACGTTTTCGCATGCGACAAGCTTACGACAGGCCTACGGTATAACTAAGAAGCATTTACACACGCTTGCTTCTGTCTTAAGGATGTGATAGATTCATTTACACGACGCAATTCATGTTGCAGTCATGGCGTGAGTGTGTTGCATGCGATAAACGTAACAAAATCATACCGTCTCATTCGCCCCACTGGACACTTGGAAGAAGGCCGGCAAACAATGGGGTTGGACCACAGAGTGACACAGCCTTCATCTCAGTAAAGAAGCTCCTCACATCAGATATGGTGGTGGTACAGATATGGTGCTTACCTAGCATGATACAAACCGGCAATTGAGACTAGCATGCGACGCTTCACCGGTAGGAATTTTGGGGCAGTTTTATCGTATATCATGGAGGATGGCTCAAACCGACCCATGGCCTTTGCATCACGTACTCTAACCAAAGAAGAAAGGAATTACTTCCAAATCGATAAAGAAGCTCTAGCCCTGGTTTAAGGAGTCAATCAGTTCCACTTTAGCTGTTTGGCCGCCGTTTGACACTCGTGGCAGATCATGTGCCCCAGACCTCAATTCGTGGGACCATCCATAGGAACAATGCTTCTGGTTGTCGTGGACACACATTCAAAATGGCCCGAAGTGGTACCGATGACCACTAGAAGCGCCATCAGAACAATGGAGAAAATGACAAAGCTATTCGCTACACGCGGCTCCCCAGAACAGCTTGTTAGCGATAATGGGCGCCAATTCATAACAGATGAACTCAGAGCACGTATGAAAAGCAATGGTATTAGCTACAAATAAAGTGGCTGAAAGTTTTGTACAGACATTCAAGCAAGCTCTCCGTGCAACACTGACTGAAAAGAAATTTATCTCTTGGAAGCTGCAAACTTCCTGATGGCCTATAGAACAATACCACAGGCAATGATTGGAGAGATGCCAGCTGTGCTTTTCATGGGAAGAAATTTCAGGACAAGACTTGATATACTGAAGCGTTACCTATGGAAGCGAGTGGAAAACAAACAGCAAGATCAAGAGTTGCGGTCAAGTCACAGCCCTGCTCGCAAACTGAATGTAAGTCAAACCATCGTCGCTCCAAACTACGGAGATGGAAACAAGTAGGTTTGCGAAAATATCACAGTCCACTCTGGATCCTTGTCCTATGAAGTAAGAGTCACACCCAATACAGTATGGGACGACATGTTGACCTACTTATCTTGTTGTATCGATCCGCCATGTTTGATAAAACCCTTGTTGTGTTTGTACACCAAGTCTGATTTACTCCGCGAGACACAACAATATAGATCGCTTAATAAGGAAAGTTCGATTTTAAATGCGGAAGAGGGGAATGCAATTCGTACCTCTTGACGAGTATTAAGCCAGAATTGAGTTTTATGACGGTATTCCTTTTCTCTGATATTGAACAGAAGCAGTTAACAAACTGCTCTGTCTAGAAAACTGTAAATTACTCCAAAAACGTGTTTGCAATCGGACTTAAGCGTCAAAGGCAACATTTTGATCGATTGTTGCATTCATACAGGCCGAAGTGGAATTAAATCCGTGACTGAAGTTCACCAGCTCCTTAATGACCTAAAGTATACATAACTATAAAGAAGAATGTCAGTTAAACATCGCCTTGATTTTTGAGTAAGATTTTGGGTTGAGAGTTATGGCTGATTGCCTTTTCCTTTGTATATTGACAACTTAGGCTTCTCTTGATCTCGTAAGGTGAGGGGGTGAAATAAAAAAAAGACGATACCGCAGGATTTTCCCGAATTAAATCGATATCTGCTTTATAAGTTTTCAGCAGTAAGGATGCTCTGCTACTTTTGCACAAAATATTGAAATCTTCATTGCCAAAAATCAATTCATAACGTGATCTTTAGATCTCTTGCGATTCTGCCAGATGTCTTAGCAACATGTAGAAAATGGCGCGTGAGCTTCGTGCCTTGGAATTAACCCCCGCAAGATATGTTAAAAAAGAGAAAGCATCATTAATTATTGATCACAAAAAGAACAGTTAATATGTCTCCGTTGCAATTAATATGTCTCCGTTACAATTGTCGATTGTCGATTGTTGTGCAAATTACACCAGCTGTCTTTGTCCTGACAGAACGGGAATTGAACTACACGTCAAGAGGTATTGCGGCACAACTATCCATTTCCAGAAGAGTTTGATTGCAAGAAAATTATAGGACAGCAGGTAATTGAGCCAAAATGGCTTTTATAATCCATAAATGTGCTGCAGATGGTTTAACTGTGAGTATATTAAAGTTGTTCTTTTTGACGTATTTTCACCAAGACGAGCGATACGTCAACTGTAATGTTGATCATCTTTTGATGATCTTTTTGTCGTTTAACGCAGTCATATTCCTATTTCTTCGCCGTTTCGTTTTCATGTTGTATTATAATCTGCGAACAGGCGTGAGAGGCCGATAAAATTTTGAGAACTGTATGTTTGATTTCCAATTAATCGCAAAAATGTTTCAAATTGTAATTTTTGTATGGTGATATTAAATGGACCGAGATACAAACACGACCTTGATGAAATCACCTCAAATGACACCTTAATGTGTATTTAACTTATCTTTCGGCGCCGTGAAAGTTTTGTAGAGTTTCTTCATCACCATTTGGAGAACAGGATTTTTTCTTACGACCACTCCTGTTATAATTTTTGAGTAAATTTCGATTTTTAACTCTTTTTTAAAATCTTAAAAACGGCTCGATAGATTTTTTTCACGAGTTTTTCCAGCTTAAGGTAACTTAACTGAATTTTGCTTCAAAAATTCGCTAAAAAGATTATCAGCCGCATTGGGAACCAGTCACGCAAATCACACAAACGCCGGTGCTTGCGTGATTCCTCTGCGTTTAAATAATTTCCCCGATTCCAAAAATGAACTCAAAACGCTTGAATGACAAGCAAAAAATAATTCATTTCTCGCTAATAACAGAACTGGCTCCTGTTTTAATAACACGAGTTACATAAACATCAAGAATAAAATGTTCAATACACAAACGACTTAGAGTAATTTATAACGAGGCAACAGATAACTCGCATCAGTTAATAACTCTTATCGGACAACGACAAGTGTACGTCTCAAAACGAAACTAATGTAAACTTCAAAAGCCTAAAATTAAAAGACCCATCTAAACGTGAAGAAATGGAAGAAACGTAAAAAAATGTTTCAGTTTTATTTTCATTTAAGATGAGGCCAAAAAAACTTTTCGAAAAGCATTTTAGTTTCGAAAGTCTTGTAGCCATGAAATCGTGCATGTCTGAGCTGTGCGAAGTTTAGATATTTACGTTTACAATTGCACGTGTCAGCACGTATTAAATGAACCAGTTTAGGGAAACTTTTCGGCTTATCGATCACTTTTGCAAATTTTAGAACTTCAGAAAATTGTGTTTTGATGTTAATTAATTTATTAGACTGGTCATTAGGCTCTACAAACATTTCATTTCTTTTCACATGTGCATCTCAGCTTAATCGAAGTTAATGTTCGGTTTTACTGAGCGGGGAGAGGTAGCACGTAAAATTACTTCCGGATTACGTGACACGAGATGACTTGACGCAAAACAAAATCGTGCTGTCTCGAACTCGTGTTTTTTCCAGTGAGCTGAAACGTTTGTTAAATCACGTTACATCAAGCGAAGCTGCATGTATCTCAAACCTGCTATCAGTAAGTCACAATCTCACTTCATTTCCCTTTTTTGAATGTTCTTTTTTCATGGGAGTTACATGAATGAGTCATTGATAGCTTGTGCTCTCGGACTAAGTAGAGCGATTTTTTTTACCACCAGAATAAAGTGTAATAATTTTTGATCCCCTTTTGCATTTAGGAAAATTTCTTTTGTAAATAATCAACCTCGTTCCCTGGAAGAGAGACCCTGGGATTGAGGTTGTGCTGAATGCGTTTAAAGGACCTTTCTGTCAGCACGTTTACCGTTAATGCATAAATTGATTGCGGTTTGATATTAGAATGGAGTGAGTGAGTGAGTGAGGGAATGAATGAGCGAGTGAGGGAAATTGAGAGTCATTTTTGGCTCATTCTTGTGCGCAAGCGCAAAGAAGGAGGTATTAGAGTGAAGCGCATGTGGACGGAAGTTGTCATGTGTAGACAAAAAATGTGTGAGCAAAAAATGTGTAGACGGAAGTGGTATAGACGGAAGTTGTAGAACGGAAGTAATTTTACGTGCTTTTCCTCCGCTGTCAGTAAAAGTCAAAAATAACTTCTAATTGAAGCTCAGATACACAAGTGTAAAGAAATGAAACCATAGTTCAGTGTAATAAATAAATTTACATCAAATCACAATTTCTGAACTTCTAAAAAGTGCAACGTGGATCAAGACACCGTGGAGGGTTCATTTTAACATGCGCTGATACACGCAATCAAAGCTTCATTTTAACGTGCGCTGACACACGCAACTCCCGTCCCTCCAGGCAGCGGGAAGTAATTTTACATGCTATTCTCCCCCTGTTAGTAAAAAATCAAAAAATAACTTCCATGAAGCATATGCAGATATACATGTGAAAAGAAATAAAATTTTTGTTTAGTGTAATAAATAAATTAACATTAACATAAAATAACAATCTCGAAACTTCTTAAAAGTGCAACGTGGATCACTGAGAAGCCGAAATGTTGATACCTTGGAGGTTAGTTAGGCGAAGTTCTTTTGCATTCAATTTCATTTGCCCTCGAGCGGTAATTCTTCTTCCGTGGGAGCAAATCGTCACGAAAAGCTCCTGTCTTTGGTTGCTCTTCTAAGTGCTTGTATTGGTGAAAAATATACCAAGTCAACAATAAGGTACTAAATATAGCTAGAGTGTTTACATTACAATTGAACACAAAAAGGGCTCTCTTTACATTTTTCAACAATAAATCGCTTTAATCGAACATCAAAGCATTTTCAGTCGTCAGATATTTCTATTCGTACTAAATGTCAAGCGGGTTACGCTTGCCATGTTTCGGCTCACTGTATTAAAACCCACGATTTCCTCGATCGCTGTACGTTTTTGTCTCATGTCACGTCATCTCGTGTCACGTCATCCGTTTTTCATCTTTTTGAGGCGAGTAGAAAGACGATGTATTCGTGCGCATCTTTCGCTGCTATTGTTTGCCAGTGGATCCGTCCTGACAGAAAGGTAATTCAAAATGCAATTAAAGCAACAAACTATCTTTCTCCTTTGTTTCACGTGTGTATCTGAGCTTCAAAGATGTTATTTGTTACTTTTACTTTGTCAGTGCGTTTTAAAATGAACCCGTTTAGGGTCCCCTAAGATGTACACAGCTCGGCATCTTGATCAACGTTGCATTTTTTAGAAGTTTAAAAATTTATGACTTGATGTTAATTAACAAAGATTACATTTTTGTTTACATAAGTATCTGAGCTTTATTTTGACTTTACACAAGGGGGCTGCATGAGTATATTTCCATTGCCCCCTCTCCCCCCCCCCCCCGCTTCCCCCGAATCATCCATTTCAAGAATGAGCCGCCTCCAAGGGCCCTTTGATTAATACCTCATTGCCATTCGGTAAAAATGAGACCACTCTCTGAAACAATGGTGTATTGCAAATCAAATATAAAAGAACAAAACAAATTTGTATGTTTGGATTCGAAATAATCGCAAAACATTTCAAACCGTACTTTCTGCATGATAATAGTAAACTAGCCGCGACACAGACACTGCTTTGAAAAAAAATACTTTAAAGTAACGCCAGAAGGTGTATTTAACTTACCTTTTCGCGCTGTTAAAGTTTTGTTGATTTCCTTTTTGGCGATTTGGAGAATTGGATTTTTTCTTACCGTTGCTACCATAACAATTTTAAGTAATTTTCAGTTTTGAGCATTCGAATTCGATGTTAGCTTAAAGGAGCTAGGTCAAGGACAACTCATTTTGAAAAAATTGGCAAAGTTTTTCAATATCGTCTTTCCAAATTTGTCTTAACTTTATCTTTCGGAACCATTATTGGTTATTTTCGCCTTTTTATTACTTCTTTGTTGTCTTCTATGTTAAAAAACTATTATTTTGAGGTTTTCTTCAATTTCAAAGGAATCAGAAAAATCACTTAATGCACCGTGACATCGCTACTTTAACACGGTAGTTTATTTCTCAATTACCACGTAGTCCTGTTTAAGGAGAAAAAATACATGAAGTCATGAAATTTATAACTATTCAAAAATTCAACACAATTTAAAAATTTATAACTATTCAACCAGATGTTCGCCAATTTCGTCAAGAAACGATTATAACTCAGAGACTCAAAGAACAGTGCAGAATGCAGTGGAGTCGACAATTGAAAGTACATGTTTTATTTTTCATGTTTATTTGCTTTATTTTACTTTCAATAGACCTTATCACGGTTTTCGACGCCATTTTAACGAGTAAGCAAAGCGGGTAGAAATTACAGCGTTTGTATGGGAATCCGACGGCAAATATCTTTTACAAAAATCGAATTCTGGACAACTTATGAATTTTAAAGTTAAAATACTAGGCCAGAGTTTTTATTCGCCGAGTTTGAAGGATGTAGCTTGGCTAGAAATCGTTCAGTTACGTTTTTAATTTCCCATACATTTGGCTTTTATTTTCCCGCGAACCGCGTCAATCATGCGGAAAAAAATCTAGACAAATATGTATGGGAAATTAAAAACAGCTTTCAGTGGCATTTGAGAAGTCGCGTGATTGATTCGAAGCACGAAAATAGAGCACATCTGACTGCGAGATTCGGTACGTAATTCCCCTTTTCGTGATGACGCGTCTCCCGTGCCTTGACATATCTTTGCTGGGTTTGCAATTTTCGTTTTGATTTCAAAAATAAACTCAAAACACTTGTATAACACACGAAAAATAATTCATTTTTCATTTAAAAATAGTTTGGACATGTAAATTCGCAACGTGAATGTTTAGTGCTAGCTCCGAGCCAAACGCTTGAATGACATTAAAAAAAATTAAATGCTTCACACAAAACAGAGAGAAGGGTATTCGTTTTCATTTCTGAAGTCGGGTTTCAATGCAAACGGTGGTAAACGTATGTAACACGACACTTTTGTTTATTTCACTCATGTAACATGATACTTTTGTTTTTTCTTGAAAATGTACGTATCACGATGCTTCTGTTTTTCTCGAAAACACCATGCCTCCATTTAACACGCTCAACAGTCATTAATCGAAAAGTAATAAACGAAGTAATAAACGAATCAAATCAAAAACCATTTTGTGGGAAAGTTTTTCAATGTGCAGTACACCTGGATTATTTGTTCCCTGGTTGTTGAGAAATTTTCTCCGAAAATCGCGGTAAGGCATTATATGCCGTATGTAACAGATAGTAAGATGACTTTAAAGTAGACATCAGGTTTTGGTTTAACAGTTAGGAAATGCATAGATCTTAGTAAGTTTAGCTTCTGGATGTATGACTTAATGAGAGCGTTTACATGAGTATTCCATTTGAGTTCATTATCCAGTTGAACGCCCAAACATCTGGAGGAAGTCACCAGTTTTATCGGATTACCTCCAAGTGATACCTGCTGTAGAGGTCCAATGAAATGCCGGCCTCGGGATAGCATCATATACTCGGTCTTCAGGGACGGCGGAGCAATTTTCCAAGTGGGGGGGCTGACTAGTGACTGGAAGTGGGGGGCTTAAAATACTTTTCTCTTAGTAAGTCTTTATTTTTTCGGAAATTCTGGGGGGGCTAAAGCCCCCCCAGCCCCCCCGGCTCCGCCGTGCCTGGTCTTCCCTAGATTTGGAGTTAGCTGAGCTGGTTTTTGCAGCACCACTTGTATAATCTCTCTAGAATAGTTTAGCTCCTGGGGGGGAAGCAACTTCCCATACATTTTCTTATATGAAATCTGAGCGATGCTCTCACAACTTGCAAAGCAATCATCGGGGCGTAGTCAGCGGATGTCTCTAAGGCGCATGAGCAGCTCCTTTCTTTGTGAACTTGCTAAAACAATGACAAGGTTTTCTAAGTTTTGCCTTTAAAGCAGCGAAAATTTCTCCGAAAAGGTTGTTTTTGTCAATATGTGGTGTTTCTTATGAAATAAAACCATCATGGAAATGGTAATGAAAACGTGGCGATCGAATATTCCCGCGCCGGTCGCAGCTATCGTTCTTGCTCTATTGTTTCGAGGTTGTTTGTTGACTTGGTCGTTCTTTGTTTTACCTCATTTACAATCCCCATGTGGGTCAGTTGAAAATTGTGGTACAATCATTTGCATTTCAGCACTAAAAAGTAGCACGGCATCACAAAATTCTAGGTTCCTATAACTAGACGACCATGACGAAATTTTCGGATAAACACACTGCTTTTAGATTTTTAGTTAAGAGAATTGAACCCCTTTATAATAAGTGATGCCACGGTATGGTAGTTGTGATTGCTATAGCTTCCATTTCGCGGGAAAAGATTGCCTGTTGCATCATCGTCCAAAAACCGCTGACTTCATCGTGAATTGATCGCGTTGCAAGTTGTGAGAGCATCGCTACTCGGTCCCAGACCTCGTTTCTATCCCTCCCCCCCCCCCCCCCCTCGTTTAGCTTCTCTGTAATCTTTTCATGCGTCCCCGGGCATGCGTCTGTGCGGATGCATAAATGGTAGTGTCGTCCGCGTACATATGTAAGACCCCTTCTCCTTCAGTTACATCTGGGAGGTCATTGCAGAATAGTGAAAATAGAGACGGACCCAGTACGGATCCTTGAAGAACCCCGTACTTTACCATTCTCCTTTCTGATGTATAGCAATTAACAATTGTTACCTGAGATCGGTTTGTCAGGTAGTCTCTGATCCATGACCATAGGTCTCCTGCAATACCAAGGCTTTGTAGTTTCTGTAGAAGAAGAGAGTGAGACAGTGTCAAACGCCTTCCGGAAGTCCAAAAATACTACACCCACTACGAGATTGTTGTCGAGTGCTTGCCTCCAGTCCTCAGTCATTTTGATCAATAGATGTTCAGTTGACATGCCCTTCTTGGTTGTTATTTGCAAGGTCATGTGTGCTAACATGTGAAGTAACTGTAGCTGCGTCACAGGACTCCATTATCTTACCAGGCACACTAAGAAGTGAGATCGGTCGATAGTTTAATTTATCTGTCTCGTCATTGTTCTTGTATACAGAGGACACGTTAGCGGATTTCCACATTACTGGAATCGTATTGTTTAACGCACTTAATTTAAATATTGACAGCAGTGATGGCATGATCGCATTTCTTGCTAGCTTGAGGAGCTTTTTTATATCCAATTATCTACAGGCCAGGTGGTGGGCTCTCCGCCAACCGAAAGGAACAATAAAATGCATCGAATGATAATGGGAATTATTGTTTACAAAGGGAGTGGCAGGGTTACACCCCATATAGCGAAAATTGTTACAAAACATTGGCAGTGAATGTTGTGGAAAAATAATAAATTCGTAATATGGCCTATTTGTTTTCTATGAACTTCCGGTGGACTAATTTCTGTTTCTTCTTTAAAACAAGTAGTCCAGGAGGATTTTATAGGCAGTATTGCTTACTAGTTCACTTACATATACCCTATTCTGCTTACAATTTATTCCTTATTGGGAATTACATTCATGAAATTTTAAACCACTCTCTCGAATAAAGAAATTGTCTAGAAAACATGAAGCAGAGTGATCAACCTTATGTCACTTTTCCAGACTTAATTTTGCTTTCTTTTGTCCTGGTCACTGAAACAGCTCGAGATAGGAATATTTATGTGCAAGGCATGATTGCTAGATTGCAGGTTTAGTTTTGACTACACCCTGGCGTACTCGTTATCCTGACACTTCGCAATTTAATATTATATTGTTATCATAATTGTGTAATTCGCATTTTTTGGTAAGTTGTTTGTTTGTTTGTTTCTTTTATTTATTTATTTTAATTTATTTATTTTTCCTATCAAAGGTCAAGATGAATTCGCTGGTCTTCCTGATGATTTTGCTGTTCGCCATTCCATGTGCAGGTATGTCTAGCAATTCATCTTAGCATCGAGGCGAGTGAATTTTTCGCCCCCAAGCGAGCAGAGATTGGCGATCAGCGGTTCCCCGTCCCACAGACTATTTACTGACCAAAAAACCGAGTTAGCTAATGCTTACTGTTTACTGATGAACCAACAAGCCAATCTAAAGAAATTGACAATATGCTAACGGCCGTCTAGTCAGTCGGCAGAATATCGCATGTTATGAAAAGTGATCCTGTTGTAATCTTGTAAAATAGAACGACCTTTTAAATTTTTATTTTTATTCAAGCATCTGCAGAATTCAGATCTGCGTGATGGCAAAAGGCGGCGATATGCAGGCTGGATTATTTGTTTTATTCATTTTCATGAAATGTTCTCATTTTTATTCAATAACTGGAAACTTGCCGAGTCAATCGGTTTCGCTGTGGAAATGGCAAGTGTACTTATGTGCATTGGCGCTGTGATGGATGGAATAACTGTGGTGATAATACAAAGGAACAGTGCAGTTTAGTTGCTAGTATATAATAGTTTGCGCGAATTTATCATTCTTAAGCCCCATCAGAGATCAAATATTGTAATTTCTCCTCGAAATACCAATAAACTCGAACCATGCTACAGATGAAGGTCATGAGAATAAAGAAACTAAACTCAGAAATTGTCTAAATTACGTGTTATCAAAATATCTTAACTTGTGCCTAGTAAAGTAAGGTTTTTTATAGTCATATTGGGGCCTAACGATTAAAACTTGTAATAGAACAAAGAACGTCAACTAAATGTTACATATGAAATGAGCCGAGAGATTAACGAGCAGCAGAGCCAAACGCTACACCTGTTTGGTGACAGTAAACCGAGTCAACAAATGTTGACTATATGATGACGGGCCTTATAGTCGCCGAAAATTTACAATCTACTGACAAGCCAGCCCCCCCCCCCCCCACCAAAAATATTGATAGATTCTTCTATTATTGATTGCATCAAACAAAGTTTTTTTTTTGCAACCTGATAAGCCTGGTCTTACGCGATGGCAAATTAAAAGCGGCGATACGCAGGCTTATTTATTCGTTTCATTAGTTTAAGTGATTTTTTTGAGTTTGGTTCTCATCCTTGCTCCGAGGGTTTTTCGCCGGGTTCTCCGGTTTTCCTCCCCCTTCACAAAAAACGAACCTTCCAAATTCCAATTTGATCTGGAATCAGTGGGATCAAGAAGAGCCACTGTTGCGGCGAATGTTTGTTTGTTAGCCGCGCCCCAAGGGAGTAAATTAGTTGCACGTCGCACGGGACTTTTACTCATTAGTATCCTAGTATTCGCGTGAAGTTGAAAGACTTTAGTATTCGTTTTTCGCTTGTGGACAGTTTTTCGCTAGTCGTTCGAATAGAAGACATCGTATCGTTTCGTTTCGTTTTTAACGATATTCGTATTAGTCAATCGGAGTCGTTGTAACACAAATTGGTCCTTTGTGCCGGATTAAAATGCTCTAGCGTTTTTCGCGTCGATATCGGATGGGCGAGAAAGACGGAGTCGCTGACGGAGAAAACGTAGCCGTCGGAATCGAGAAGGCAGATGACATTGAGTCATGGGCATCACGACAAATTGAGTATCTTCATCGAAGGAGAGCAGCCTTCAAAGGAGTGATTACGAAAAACACCAAGAAAGCCAAGGATATCGTTGCCAGGAATGGCAGTCGAACAGTTATTCGATGTGTAAAGGAACGTGTGTCTCAAGCGTTCCAAAACGCAAATCAAACAACACAAGATATTATTGCCTTGCAAGGTGACAATGTACATCGGCGAGTTGAAGCGGAAGAGTGGTTGGATCAATTACGGAGCGAATTCGAGGATATCCTCGACACAATTGAAGAGTTCTTGGAACGTCGTGCAGATGAACCTCCATCAGTTTTCGGAGATTTTACCGTCGATCGATTGAGCGATGTCGACGAAAAAGCCAGTCAGCGTTCTGAGGTGTCTGATGGTTCGCTTGCCTCTAGTGCAGCAGAGAAGCTTGCAAAGGCGTAGATAGCTGCTTTAAAGGCGAAACGAGAGAAAAAAAGATTGAAAGAAGAATTGAATTTGCAAGAAAAAGCAGCGCAAATTAAGATTCAACAGGAAAAAGACGAGGCCGAACGCTTGAAGATGGAAGCCGAATTATTGGCGAAATGTGCGGGTTCCAAAGTCAAGAAAACTGAGAAGCCTTCTCAAAAAGGTAGTAAGAGGACCTCTGATTCGGAGAAAACAGAGAGCGAAGAAGACGAAGAATTCGATTCGAAAGATGTTGACAGAATGTTCAAAGGAATTAAAAAACCCACATGTTCAGCGGAGACAATGACCTTTATCACGATTAGAAAGCGCAATTTGAAATATTTGTGGATCAGATGAAAGTTCTAGCTAAAACTAAAATGATGATGCTAAAAAATCCCCTGTCTGTTAAACCTCTTCGAGTTGTTGAGCGCTTGGGCTACACACCTAGACAATATCAAACCGCCTTGGAGAAACTTGACCAGAAATACGGAGGAGAAAAGCGATTGATGCAACGTCATCTCGAGGCCATATTACGGGCTTCACCAGTCGATGAAGCTAATCTAAAGGAGCTAGAGATTTTTTCAGATCGATTAACTGACGTTGTGGCTAAGCTTGAGGATAATGACCAACATCAGGAGCTCACAGGAGTTTCGGCACTTTACATAGCAGTGCAACAAAAGATACCAGAGTCATTTCTTGTTTCATACCAAGAGTGGTTACATAGAGAACCGAGAAAAGATGGACTTACCACGTTTTCGAAAAGGTTGCAGAAACAAGATGTTTACCACATGGACGTTGAAGAAGTTAAAGAGAGGTCAAAGAAAAAAATGAAGAAAGCGTCGAGTGGAAGAAAACTAAGAAGGGAGCTGCCCACACTACTACAACCAAGCCCTCACACAAGTGTGCTCTCTGTCATGGGCCCCATCAAATAACATCGTGCAAGAAGTGGGGCGAAACATCCGTGAAAGATAGATGGGAAGTTACCAAAGAGAATGGTCTTTGTTATCGTTCTCGAGTTCGGGTCACCAAGGAAAGAACTGTCCGGAGAACAATCGTTGTGTAATTAATGACTGAAAGGCACCCACCATTTCCATCTGCACTTTGAACAATGACCTAATCCGCCTGAACGTGTGGACGCCGCAGTGGGAACACGGAGCGCTTTCGGCGAGTCTGAAGGAGACGTTGTGTTACGAACTGTGCCAGTTTTGCTTGTAGGCCCAGAAGGGCAAGCTATTAAAGTCAACGCTTTTTTTACGCCCACTTCAAGATGGCCGCCACTTACGGTCGTCGACTGGTAACTAGTACCGGTTAGCCTGCTATGAACTCCGGTTAGCCTACTATGCACTCTGGTGAGCCTACTATTCATTTCGGTTGCCTACTATGCACTTCGGTTAGCCTACTATGCACTTCGGTTAGCCTACTATGCACTTTGGTTGCCTGTTTACGGTTAGCTATCGAGGAAATGATATACAGTTAAATTTTCGTTCTGGGGCCGGCTACCGGTGGCGTAGCGGTATCCACTCCTCTTCAGGCAGACGACCCGAGTTCGATTCCATACCGGGGCACTTTATATCGAACATTTTCCTTGAAGTGTCTAAAGTGGGCGTAAAAAAATTGCCCTCGACGATGGGTCGGATTCGACTTATGTCCGAGATGACATCATTACAGCCCTTGGCCTCGGCGCTAATGAAAGAAACTTCAAACTATCAACTCTCACTGACAGTTGTGTCCCTCTCAAACGCAAGAAAGTGACGCTGACAATTAAGAGCCTCGATGGCGACACCCAGTCTACCGTTGATGCGTGGACAGTGCAAGAAATGTGTCAGGGCCTGTCAATTCCACACTGGAACCAACACAAGATCAAATGGAATCATCTTAAGAACATTGCATTCCCTAAAATCCCTGGCAGGAAAACGATTGACATTCTTATTGGGTCAGACCATCCCGAACTGTCCTTAGCCTTGTCAGAGTGCTATGGGCCAATTGGAGCACCAGTGGCAAGAAAAATGCCCTTAGGGTGGACCTGCGTTGGACGTTTACCCGCCCTGCCTTCAGCTAAGAGAACTGCTTTCGCCAGAACCTTCCGAACGCAGACCTTAAGTGAGACTCACCTCGATGAACATTTGCGAGCAATGTGGGAGATCCGATCACTCTCTCGGAGTTCGAAATTCGGACGTTAACCAATTAAGTCAAGAAGAAATGTCAGCAATGGCCAAAGCGGAAAAGTCAAGGCGATGGATCGGAGGTCGTTTCGAGGTCGCAATTCCGTGGAAGGGAGAATTACCCTCTGTACCTGATAACAGAGGAGAGGCAGAAAAACGTCTGTACTCGCTTGAGAAGAGCCTACTCAAAAAGCCGGAGGTTGCACAGCGTTACAAGGAAGCCATGAACGCGAACATTGACAAGGGCTATGTCCGAAAGCTAGAGACTGAAGTTGTGAATGACGGTCCAAGCTGGTATCTTCCACACTTCCCAGTCATCCGAGAGGATAGAGAGACAACAAAAGTACGCATAGTATTTGACTCGGCTGCGAAACGCAAAGGAATGTCGTTGAATGACGCGATGCTTACGGGACCAAAGCTTCAGGGAGATGTTCTGGAGATTCTCCTTCGTTTTCAACAGAAACCTGTTGCTCTAGTAGCAGACATTACGGAGATGTTCTCTCAAATTGTCCTCGCTGAAAAAGACCGCAGATATCACAGACTGTTATTGAGGGACCTGGATGTGACAAAGCCTGTTGATATTTATGAAGCAGTTCGCCTAGTGTTTGGAGACAGAGCATTCCCTTACCTCGCTCGGTTCGTAGTTCGCAGCCACGCCCAAGACTTTGTAGACAAGTACCTCGCAGCAGCTCAGGTTATGATTCAAGATACGTACATGGATGACATTCTTGATTCAGAAGATTCAGAAGCAGATGCTATTCTCGTGCGTGAGGACTTAACTAAACTCCTGAGTTACGCGGGTTTCTACGCTCAAAAGTGGTGTAGTAATCGAATGAAAGTGCTATAAGGGATTCAAGAAAACGATCGAGCAACTGGGGTGAAGTTCGACGAATCAGAGCTTCCGAGTGTCAAAACATTAGGCGTTAAATGTAATGCTAGCAAAGATGTGTTTACTTTCACTGTCAAGGAAATCAACTTGTCCGTCTACACGAAACGAGGACTGTTGAGTCGTATTACCACATTGTTTGATCCGCTCCAGTTCCTAGCCCCATATACCATCAGAGCGAAGATGGCATTACAAGAATCTTGGTTAAGAGGCCTTAACTGGGATGAAGAGTTTCCTGACGACTTGAAAGCGTCCACTCAGCAATGGGTAGAACAGTTACCCGAAGCTCCAAAGGTGAAAATACCGCGTTGCTATCGACACGACGAGGAAGTAGAATGAGTATCGCTTCATACGTTCGTCGACGCTTCCAGACTATCTTATGCTGCAGCAAGCTACGCCAGATACACATATGTGAGTGGTCACATTTCCGCCGCCCTAGTAACAGGCAAGGCAAGAGTAGCACCGAACAAAGCTGTGAGCATCCCGCGCCTTGAATTAATGGCGGCAGTGCTTGGAGTGCGACTAGCTGAAACGGTCTCTGAGAAACTAGAAATACCGCTAAGTCAACACACCATGTGGACGGACAGCATGGACGTGATCTACTGGATCCGGGGTCATTCAAGACGACTGAAATCGTTTGTTGCTAATCGAGTAGCAGAAATTCAGCGAAAATCACGCCCAACACAATGGTGGCACGTGTCAAGTGAAATAAACCCTGCTGATGACGCAACGAGGGGTCTTGACCTTACAGATTTGTCAGCTGAGAGCCGTTGGTTTCGGGGACCTGCCTTCTTACACGAGGGGGGGGGGGGGGAATCCTGGCCCTCGGAAAGTCGACCTGCTCAGACTGATTGCACTGAAGAAGGCAAACAAGAATTGTTAAAAATCAATCTCACGTTTCAAAGCAAGAAATCGCTTCCATTGCTTGATGCCGAGAAGTTTTTGTCCTGGCTCAGATTATTAAGAATCACCGCGTATGTCCTGCGATTTATATCCAAGTGTTAGACAGCAAGACTCCAGAAAGAGCAGAGAAATATGTCAAGTGATAACCAGGCGAAAAATATCGGGCCAAACGCCAACCCGAAAGAAATCCTAGAAGCAGAGGAAATCAAGAATGCAGAAAAGTACTGGGTTCGCGAAGCTCAAAGAGAACGCTTTACGGAAGAGCTGACGAATTTAAAAGGAGGAGGAACTGTGTCTAAAAGTAGCCAACTTTGGAGATTGTCACCGTTTATGGACAGTGATGGAATCTTGCGTGTGGGTGGTAGACTAGAGTTGACCAGTTTACATTATGATGCTAAGCACCCCGTTATATTACCGAAGAAACATCACATTTCGAAGCTCGTCGTTGCACACGTTCATAATCAAGGTCATCACAACCTTGGAGTGAATTTTACTCTTGCTGAATTACGACAAAAATTCTGGATTGTCAATGGCAGAGAGGAAATCAAGCGATGGGAAAGAGAGTGCTACTCCTGTAAGCTTCAAAGAAAACGCAGAGGCGAACAAATCATGGCACCCCTGCCAGATGTCAGGCTGGGAATATCGTTGCGATGTTTCGCCTATTGCGGAGTCGATTTTGCTGGTCCATTCGTTGTCAAGCTGACAAGAAAAGTGTCCGCGAAACGTTATTTGTGTCTCTTTTAACTTGTGCGAGTTCACGAGCAGTTCATTTGGAGGTAGCCTTTTCGTTGGATGCAGTAAGTTTCCTGAACGCATTTTCCAGGATGGTCCGAAGGCGTGGCAAACCGGAAATAATGATTAGTGACAATGGTACGAACGTTACATCAGCCGAGAAAGAATTACGCGAACTTGTTTCACATCTGGATCAAACCAAGATCAAAGAGCAGACTAGCAACGACAGAATTCGGTGGCGTTTTAACGAAGCCTTAATAAAATCGGCTAAGAAAGCCTTGTGCGCTATCCTAGGAAAGACCATGGTTACAGATGAAGAACTTATGACAGCTGTCGTCGAAGTAGAGAGGATTTTGAATTCTCGTCCACTCACCTATTGTAGCAGTGATCCAAACGACGAACATGTCCTAACTCCTAACCATTTCCTCTATGGCCAAGCAGGAGGACAACTCGCACCACGAGTCATCGATGACATTGTATTCAATCCCAGAAATCGCTGGCGTTGGAGGAGGTGGATGAAAGAGTACCTTTCAACGCTGAACACTCGCAATAAATGGGTTGATCAGAAACGCAATGTTGCTCCTGGAGATGTTGTCCTGTTAGTCGATACCAGTAATCCAAAGGGGCAGTGGCCTTTGGGACGAATTCAAGAAGTGTTTCCAGGACCTGATGGTCAAATCAGAGTTGTGCGCGTCAGGACCGCAGGAAAGGATTACGTGAGACCCATTACGAAATTGTGCCCACTGGAACTTTAAGAAAGAGAATACTAACAGAACTATAACCCTGTTCGAGGGGGAGAATGTTGCGGCGAATGTTTGTTTGTTAGCCGCGCCCCAAGGGGGTTAATTAGTTATACGTCGCACGGGACTTTTACTCATTAGTATGCTAATATTCGTGTGAAGTTGAAAGACTTTAGTATTCGTTTTGTTTTTCGCTTGTGGACAGTTTTTCGCTTGTCGTTCGAATATTTTTTTTTTTTTTTTTTTTTTTTATTAAACATTTTTAATAATTATTATTATATTTTTTTTTTTTTATATTTTATTTAATAAAAACAAGAGAAGAAAAAAAAAAAAAAAATTTATAAAAAAAAAAAAACAAAAAAAAAAAAACAAAAAAAAAGTAAATGACATGATAACCCAATATCTGCAGAGATATTGGGTTAACATGTCGAGTTCAAAGTCCGCCTAGTTTCCAAGCCCCTTGTCCGTGTAGTGCTGTCAAACTTTTGAAAATATGGCTGAGCGATTCGCCTCCGTTTCCGAAGAGGAATTGAAAGTTTTGATCGAGAATAAAGATTCTAAAAACACCAAGAGAACAACGAAAACAAGTGTAAAAATTTTGAATGATTATTTGAGGGAGAAGAACCTGGAGGTACCACAAGATAAAACCGCTTTGCCCAATGTTCTGACGAAGTTTCACGCCGGTGCTAGAAAAAGTGATGGCAACTTGTTTGAAAACGCATAATAAAACAATTATTGAATTCGGTTTTCGCATGATATCAGCTTATTGTCTACATTTAATAAGTTTGTGTAAGTTTACCCTTTTAGCCCTGTTGATGATCAAATTGTCTCCCTAAGATACTAATAAACCTCAGATCATGGTGGTCACGCAGTTAAAAGTCTTCCAGGAAATCTAGAAATCATCCGCCACTAAACGTCATCCAGACCGGAAACACTCAAATAACTTTTTTTGTTCTGAAAGGCAACAATCAATCAATTTTTTTGTTTAGTTTCGTATTTCTTTTTAAAGCACCTTAGGACTTGTAGTAATGCGCTACGTAGGAAACACGTGGAAACGGAGACAAGCACACAAGACCTTTCATTTAAAACACTCCAGTTGGCCTAAATAGCACTCCGGTTAGCTTAGGTAGCGGCTAGCCTCAATAGCTCTCCGGTTAGCCTACTTTAGCTCAGGTTGCTTGCGGTTAGCCTTTATAATAGGATAAGGATTTCTAGCAAAAAAAATTCAGAATTCCGGCTGCTGGTCCTCGGTGGCCTAGTGCAAATGACTCCCGCTTGGTAAGCCAACCACCCGGGTTCGAATCCTCTTGATGTCAACATTTTTCGTTTTACTCAAAAAAAGTTACGTGTGATTTATACCTCATGTATGAAATAAATAAGAAGTGTCACTTCATGAACTGAGTACAGAATAGTTACTCCCTTCTTCCGTGTTGGTTGATTTTACATCAGGTAAGAGGATATTCTCTTGCTTTCGCTTAAACATCAGAATTTTCGGCCCATAACGACCTGATCAATTGCATTTTCCCAGAGTCCTTTTCAGCGACCAACAGCTGACCGACGAGCCGGTGGACTCTGGGCTCGAGACTGAACCTTATAATAAACTGCAATACAAACCATGATGCTCCAGCCCAGTCCAGGCCTTTTTGTATATCGTATAGTTATTTAAGTCTTCAGCGCGTGCTCGTATTGTCACTCCCAAACCCGCCGAGCTTTAGAATAAATTACGCAAGAACTGAGCCCGGACACAGGGAAAGGGAGGGGTGCAAAGCGAAATTATGTCGGCCTTTTTTAAACGACGAGAGGAATAAATAGGGTAAATACAGTCTGTTTAATTTATCAAAGCCAAATCAATACAAAGCGGTTTTGCAGGCTTCCTGCATGAATAATCTTGGATATTGGCATCTGAAAAGTGAAAGACACACCGCACCTAGTGATTGGTGATTCTTCCTTGTAAATCAGCATTTTTTGAGGCGGCGCAGAAAAGGTGACCGAACTCTATTTTGCTGAGGGGACTTTGTGTCAACATACATTGGTGTTTCACTACACCGTAGAATGGAGAATTTGCATGCTTCATGTACACAGGGTGACACAGTGGAATTCTTTGTAAATTCCATAGAGCAGGGCTAATTTGCATTTGCCAGTCAGTTGGATGAAATAGTCCTACCCTACGCGACTTGTGTTGTGTAACGTTCCAACGAAAACCACATGAACTTTAACACTCTTTAATCAACATGGGGGACGCTGACTAAAATACATGGTGTGCGCACGAATTTGTAATGATCACGACTGCTGGCCACTAAAACCCCCCCCCGCCCCGCCCCAAAACAAAAAACCCCACCAAAAAAAAAAAAAAAAACCCAAAAAAATTTCTTTAAATAATTTTTCTTCGTGCAAGATTTCAGTGCGAGGGTTTTGTCTACGGTGCCACAAGAACTAATTCTTGCATTTTTTTTTATTACCATACAAGATGCTCTTGACATTACTGATCCAAGCCTTTTTGTGGGAATTACGTTACAACTGAATATAGCTAGTTTACTTTCAACACATATTTAGTTGGAAAAGGCGCCAGCGTAATTCCAAGAGATTTTTCAAACAGCATCACCGCATCCGTGTGATTCCGACGTTCGTTGAGTCATCCGTGGTACACTGAAATAGACTCAATATTTATTAAATGTTCATTAGGAATTACGCACACGGCAGGCATTGAAATACGGCAAGTAATAACTAATGCATCATAAACATATTCAAGCCAAACGTCGACGCAGATACAGAACAAAATGATGCAATTTACGAAATGGGACTACTTGGCCTGCCCCACTAACCTATCTTCTAATTTAAACTAAACATTTTTTGTTTAATTTACCTACTGGGTCATTTTAAACTACAAAATAGAACTACAAAAAGAACGATTAAAAAGTAGTTCCATAAATCTACGTGAACACGAACCTGAGAAGTTATTCCGTTAACTTTAGTTGTAACACATTTTAGTAGCCAGTTTCTCTATTATCTCTATTCTCTATTATTTTTGGTAAAGATACTTAGTACAACAACATGTAAAAGGTGTACCTGCTTTTTAACAAAAAGCAAGTAATATGCCCTTAGATCAGTTACTTTAAGCAAATGCACTATCTTAAACAAAACAGTTACATTTTTGTG
The DNA here is from genome assembly GCF_052425735.1 of Oculina patagonica. Classification (NCBI taxonomy): domain Eukaryota; kingdom Metazoa; phylum Cnidaria; class Anthozoa; order Scleractinia; family Oculinidae; genus Oculina; species Oculina patagonica. The sequence goes on along the minus strand of NC_135767.1, from coordinate 9,030,365 downwards.
GATTTAAATCAAGAACAAAAACCCGTCAAATTTATTTTAAATTTCGTTTTGATTCCAGAGAAACGAAGCTTAGTAATAACCAAAGGAGTGCAAATAGAAACAATGACGACTGAGGGGCAGGGAGCTCAACTTTCGAAAGTTAAGACGACAGCGAGGGCATTAGCGCCTGTCAGGGTGGCAAGGGTTTTCGCGTGACGCGTGTGCCCCCAAAATTAGCAGCGTGATGCGTGATGGAGCCAAGATAAGCTGCGTGATGCGGGACTGGACATCACAACGTGATGCGTGATTTGACTATTTTACAAGAGCGTGACACGTGATTACTTCAGGTATCCGTGATATTTAAAGCTCTTCAAATTAAAAAAATACATTTAAATGAAGGTCAATAAGAGGCTCGCTGGTTTCAATTCTGGAACTAAGCTTTATTTAAAAAACCTCGCCATCTTCAAAGATGATTTCACCGAAAGGCATTGGGATTATTACAAATTGTCCAAAAACAATTTAGTAATTTTATGTTCAAAAATTAACAATAACAGGCAACAATCCAAAAAATTTTGCCTACAATGTAATTTTCAATAATACATCATCAAAAAGTTGAAATCCTCAAAACTCAGCACACTTTCTTATTTTTACGTGATGCGTGATTGTTTAAAAATGTTCTCCGTGATACGTGATTTAACTCAAAATCCAACGTGATGCGTGATTGGTACCCCCCCCCCCCCCCTTTGCCACCCTGGCCTGTCATCGCTCTCGGCCACGGGACGGTTTATTCGGCTACAAGCTAGGGCAATACATACATCTACAATGATGTTTCACAAACCGACTTTTTGGATAATCGAAAGCCAAGGTGCAAATTCATCGCTGGTACATGTAACTGCAAATCGGCTGAAATCACTGAAAGGCACTACTCTTCACTGGATAGCTTTCATGACAGGCGATACAACAGCCATGAATTTCTTATACAGAACTGGGCTTGGTTTCCATTGTCAAATCGAGAGAGGATAAATGCGAAACAGGCGGTGGCTAAAGTTAAGGTTAAACAATTTAGTCAACGACATAAAGTTAGAAATGAAGAGTGTAATTCTAAAGAGAGAAGAGTGGCCGATACGGTAGCCTGTTTCAACTACCGAGAGCCTGAAACAGGCTACTGATACGGTTACATTGAGACATCGAGGAAACTGATTGAAAACCAAAATCTATCATGGTAGGTCTATGTGCTTAGTGCCTTGCCTCCGGGTGGGGGGCGGAGCCGGGTAGGTCTAAGTAGAGCAAGAAAATTTGGATAAAAAAGAGTATGCAGTGAGTTGACACGGCTTTAGAACCAAAAGCTTCGTTTAAACTTAACTAAAGTAACCTACAAGGCACATGAAATTTTCATTAATTTAATTTTGAAGTAGGATTAAAGAATAAACTATGAAAACGTGTTTGTACTTTTCCGGGGACAGTGTGGGTGGGGTGGGGGATAGCAGGGCAAACTCTTATCCTTTAAAAACCATTTCATAGCTTGTTTATTCCCACTGGGCCATTTTTTCATTTTTCATATCAAACGACTTCATAGGACAGCTGACCCAGTTTAGTTTTGGCGTCTATCAAATAGTACTGCAGCTTTGGTTGTGATGTTCAAAATATACTCAAACAAGTGTGTATTAGCATTTTAACTTGAAAATGACGTCTTAAAAATGTCGAAAGTTGTTTATTCGTATGGCTTAGTTTTGAATTTTAATGAATTTCCCTGCTTTTGTAAATCTATCCCCACCTTCACAAGTTGTGGAAACCTGCTATCCTCCCTAATGATCATTAGTAACCTGCACGTAATTCAGTATGAATGGAAGCGGTGCTTTGGATATGGCACTGACCCAGTCGTTTGCATTACTTGAAAATTTGTACTCACGATTACGACTACGAAAATTAATGTTGATTAAAGAGTCATTAAATTAAACGCAAATGGTGCAAAGGTCTTGTTTGGGCGGAAAGTTTTTGACATGAAAAGTTGCTAAATTCACCTGGTATGGGTGTACACGTAACTAATCAGTGCTAATGCATTTCTCTAGCTAAAAAAAACCCCCTAACTTGGCCTCAGCTAACTTATGAAAGTACAGAGCAGAAGTTAACATCATTCAGAGACACATTTTAGTTGCTTCAATTTTTTATTGTTATTGCTAATTGTTTTTTGTTTTTCATCTTTTCTTATCTTTTTCATGTATTCAATTGGACAAATCAGCGGGTCGTAAGTGTTTTATTTGTTTTTTCTTTACATATATCGTAATAATTTATACAGCTTAACAATCTCCCTACTCACTGCATAAGCGCTGCCTTGAGGCATTGAACCTGAGGGACGTATTTAGGTGCTTTTGAACTAAGACTTCCTCCAACTCCTAAAAATAACACATTTTCGTGATAACTTCACCCGTTTAAGCCTCAAGATTGATCGACATATATTTTTTTCTATTTTATCAAACCAAAGTCAAACATACCGATAATCTGCGGTCAAATTTTTTTCCTTCGCGTTTCGCATTTCCAGTGTTTCTATGTGTCTTATGAATTCCGCTTGTTTATCGGCAAACACTAGCTTCTCTGTGGGACACTTTTGATTTGCTTAAGGATTTATTTTCAATTGACTATTATCTCTTTCTACTTTCAAACTGTTTACTAGATCGAAAGCGAAAGCTTGGCTTTACGTGAGCTTAAGGCATCTAAGATCGCTGAAACTTGCGACGGCCAGATATCGCGCTCTCATGGATTGGCTACTCAAATTCGGGATAGTTTGTGCTATCCACCTCCCAGCTCTCGAGAGTTGTAGGCAAAATGGCTACCTGGTTTGCTGCCGTGAGGTATCTGACTGAAGAAGAAAGCGACAAAATTTGGCTTGGAAGCGTATACAGGCACCGTTTGAACGTTTTTAAATCGAAAAGTTATCAGCGAAGCCGTCAAAAAACGCAACAGCAGTTTCTAGAACAAAAAGTCGCTTACCGCAATTTGGGCTGCTTTGGATCGTCACTTGAGAAGTCCTCCGCTGTACAAGCCATTTTCTGTTGCTGGAGACAGCCAATTGAACGTGTCCAATAAATCCATCGGAAATTTCTATAAAACCATGAGTAAAAGTGGCCAAATTTTCCTACTGCACACCAACATACCTTGAATAAAGGGAGTGATCGCAGCAAGGCTTTACGGTCAGAGCTCGTTGAAATCGATCCTCAGTCCAGCCACATAAATTAGAGCAAACAGCACAGCCTGGCGTTTTAGCAGTTTGTTTCTTCCTTTCAATTTATTGCGGACAGATAAAACTTTGGAAGGCCTAAATTTCTTCCTCTCTATTTTCACTAAACGCAAGAGACATGTTTCGATTTCTCTTGTTGATCAGCAGATGACTTTTCTTGTGCTGTTGCACATTTTGCGCACGAATGCACTTTGTAAAAGACTTCAGGTTTTATCAGTCTTCTGAGAGATCAGTTTTATCCTACTGATTTAGTATATAATAAAACAATTATTTCCCTTAGTGTCGGTGGCTAGTGGTGTATATTTAATTGGTACATCCATCTGCAAATAACTGATTGCTCACTTCTTCGCTAGGAACGTGCGAAGCGTATGAATTTAAATGCACAAATGGAAAGTGTATAAACGGATTGTATCGCTGTTTCCGGGGTGATCACTGTGGTGATAATTCGGATGAAATGAGCTGCTGTAAGTGTTTTGTTTATTTCTTCTTTTATCTATGTGTTGTAGTTTAATTATACAAGCTTACCTATTCAGCCTGATAGTGATTAACATTCAATGTCTATCAACTCAGGCTGTCCTGGTCAAGAGAATAATCACGCTGATCACTAAAGGACAGTTCTCATGTACACCGGCAAATTCTCCGATTAGTACAATGGTAACAGAATGCGCGATAAACCGGATTAGCGCGAAGAACGGCGAGTGAAAAAAATGGCGAGTGGTTTATTATTATGCGGTTTATTCTTATAATCCTGTCTTATCACTAGCCGTTCTTTGCGCTGCTCCCCAACTAATCAAACTCCTGGAACAGGCTAAGGTTTCCGTGATAATTTTTTCCATAAATAGTATTGGACCGTTCACAAGAAAAAATCAAGAAATACGATACGTTTACAAGAAAAGTTGGATTGGTGGGCATCTTTCCCTGGGCGGGGTGTCTTTGGCTTCGGAGGAAGGGCAACCCTGGGGCGACCCAACGCTTTTCTTTATATAAATTATATGACAATTACCGCCTGTTCTAACATCAAGCGAGGCAATATTTGGCTTAGTCAGTAATAAAAACTTTAATCGTAAATGAAAAGCTGGCTCGGAAGGGGCGGGGGAGGAAACCCTGCTATAACGGACATTTTTTTCTTCATGTAATAAGCTACTTTATTATAAACGTACTGAGATTTACTCACTGAAAGGCCACAAATAATTTTCGTTCGCTAACCGATGTAACCCAATAAAATGGCGCCTATAGCTTTTCTCACGTGTAAGAAAAATGATACTTCCAATCAGAAGCCGCGTATCATGTTTTTTGACGTGTGAGACGTATCAATTTGAAGTTTTCATTTAAGGCTGATTAGCGGCGTTTCCCACACAAGCCATCTCTTGGCGTAGCTAAAAAGCTTTTTTTTTTACAATAGTACGTAATTCCAACGTTTACCTTGAAACTTTTCGGTATTCCTAAGAAAAACCTAAGTGAAAAGCCCACGGTTCTCCGGCAGAAGAATACGTCGAAATTCAGCAGAACAAGAACACGAAAGAAAAAAAGCAAAGCGGGCCTTGAAACTGTTGAATTATTAAGCTTTAATATTTTTGACAAGTAAAAAAAAAAACGACGAGCGAAAGTCCACAACAGCTTCAGAAGAAGTGGTTAAGTATCTCGCAGGTTATCCACTCCGTTAGCTTCAGTCGACTTGAACAATCAAAACAAAAAGAACCGGAAAAAAAAGAAGGCCGTGAAAGCAAATACAAAGCTGCTGGACATGCCGTTGACCGACGAAGATTTTCAAGTGCTTTATGCTGTTTACGAAAATAACTTGCTTGGACTATTGGAGTATCTTCGACTGAATTGTTGTTCAATGACTTCAATGGCAACTCAGTATGTATATAATAAACACAATACCACATAGAAAGTGCTTTGTACGGTATTCAAGCACTCGTTGGTTTGTATCAGAAATCTCACTCGTTCGCTACGCTCGCTCGTTCGATCTCTGATACTTCACTAACTCGTGCGTAAATACAACCGTACGCGCGCACTTTTCATGAAGTATTCTATATAACCCTATGTATGTATGGCCAAGTATTCTTTCATAAGTAACTACATGCGTGTAGCTTTTACAGTCTACTTAGGATATTAAAAGAAGTAAATAAATTTAAATAAATTCAAAATGGCGGATCCAAGATGAAGTCATTGTTGTTACTAATAACAAACGAAGTTATTAGTAAATATAAATTTCTAGAATCATACCATGTGTTTTGGTTTCGTGGTTATAATTTCAAACTTGTTAAAAGCATTAATAAAAAAGGACGGTTTCAGCCAATGACGCACCACAAAATCTGTAGATATGAAAATTAGTGTGAACATCACCCGCTGATAATTGAAGGCATAGCATATTAACAAGTCCATCCCCACGCCCACCCCCACCCCATAGAGAAGTCGGAAGAGCACCAGAAAATTTGGTAACTATGCACTCAAAAACATCTCACGTAATTTTTTAAACCACTCAACCATAGCCATGCGTGGTTTTCGACAATTTTAAGGTAACTATGCCAAAATTTGTATATAATTGCTGACTTTCGGAAATCGTTCAACTTTCTTCGGAAGTCCTTGAGTCATCTTCGGTGTCTCGGAGTGATCTTTGGCAATTTTTCAACACCTTGGGGTAATCTTCTAGAATCAAAGAGGAAATTAATATTTGGAATCCCAGTACGTTATCGGGTGAAATACATAATAAATTTGTTCTCGACGACCCAGCAAAAAACAAAGAAACAAACAAAAATGCCTTCCTTTAGACCTTTGTCAGAAACCAATCAGAAATCAGTAAATTTACCTGATACGACAGATGTGATTAAAAAGGAGAGAACATATGATAGAAAAAATGCAGTATTATTTATGTCTTACTAATGAATTGTTTTTCTTTCTTTCCATCCATGTCAAATTTTAACGAAAAAATCAGCCTTTCGTAAGTGTTTTTCAATTATTTATTGATTAAATGATTTAATTATTTACGTAATGGAATAATTTATTTATCACAGTACATTACTCCCCTGCTCAATCCTCAAAGCAGTGCGTGGAGAAAGTTCTAATTGCTACCGTACAACTCCTTTTCATATATTGCACGATAACACTTTTTAAATGAGCCCATTCGTCACCTTTGTCGCTTACGTTTGAAAAGAGGTTTACGGATAGCACAACATGTTAGACAGTATTCAAAACCTTAACGCCGTTAATATAAAGAACAGAAAATTGTTGTATTTCAACTCATAAAACAAGAGTAATTATATATAAGCCAATATTTCCAAATCTCTGAGTTTTAAGTTTGTCATTTCAGTTAGACTCATGAACTACCTTCTTTCCGAATTTATGGGAGAATGTTTTTTCATTAGTAGTGGACAGAATAGTGATATCAACTAACCCCGTGTTTATAACCCAACCCTGTGGAAATTTATTATGAAACCAAAACAATTAAGACATCTTTATCGAAAATACTCAATTACACCTAAACAAAAGTAATAAAAATAATAATAATAATAATCATCATCATCCCATCAGACGTCGCGGATATCCTTTTAAATAATGTAGTACAATGTTCGAAGCTTCTGATACCAGGCAAAACTAATTGACAATAATGGCACCAATGAGTGATAAAAGAGTAATCAATGAGTAACCAAGTGATTAGTCATAGGTTATGGAAGACAACCATTTTTGTGGCTGATTGATCACTTACCGATGTAACTGTTTAGTGAAATTGTGCCGTCAATGATCATTTATCGAATCTTTGTCCTTTATGCAATGAGATACTACAAATTTCGTGACAAAGTTGTACGCAAAGGTGAATTATATGCAAGGTTAAATGGAGTAAAAACTTACTGAATTCAAAGCGTTTGAGACCCCTCTCTTCCCAACAAACTTACTGAATTCAAAGCGTTTGAGACCCCTCTCCCCCCAGCAGTGGGGTACTAAACGGAGAAATCCGCCTGAAAGTTGTACCTTTTTACCTTCAAGCCGCTTGGCCCAATACACTGAATTAGCCAGTAATCCAGGTTTGAACACGCTGTATAGCAGTGCGCGGTAAATTGGTAAACGAAGTTAAAGAATGTGTATACGTAACTTTGAAGAGTGATAGCAAAAAGAAATAAAGGGGAAAAAAGCTTTCTCAAAAAGCGATTACGTTCCATATTTTCATTTCACAACCATGAATGCATTTAAAACTAATACCACTTCTCTTTTTTTCTTTCGTATTTTCGTGTGGATTATTTGGAAACAATCAGCAAGTAAGTGCTTAAGTTTTACAATTTTATTTTTTACTTTTAAATGCTTTCGTGATGAACGCACTGCTCATTTGTTATTTTTATGGTCTTAAAGTCGCAGATATCTCGCACATCATTAGAAAACGCTAACAGCTTTTAAACATAACACTTATTAGCTACTGCATAAAGAATGTGGTTAGATCAGTGTGGTCACACATCACATCACCTTTATGAGTGGATTCCTATCGCGAGGGCTAGGTCCGGGTCCTGGTTCAGGTCGCAGCCGTTGTGTTGAGTTCTAGGGCAAGAAACTTTACTGCCACAGTGCCTCTTTCCACTCACACATGTACTCAGAAAGGCCTTATCAGAGTACACTTGCTCCGAAGCAGAATACATTTAACCCAGGATTGTCGTAAACTTCGAATTTAGTTTTCCGAGTTGTCAACAACGATTTCTATTCGCTGTGATTCTTCGTTTCTTTGACTGTTATGCCACCTTCAACATAAAGTTACAAACGGTATCCATTTCTAAACAAGAAGACTCAAAATCCAAGTTAGCTTTCAATCCCAGATTAGCGTTAGAGTCGAACCGGGTGTTCTTTTGCTTGGAACTTTGCAATGTTGAGGCGCAATGTTGCAATATTGATTGACAGTTTTCTGGAAATAACTTTCATCTCAAATTTGCTCGCTCAAGTTGCCAAGTTCCGTTTGAGTTTTGAAAAGTTCCGGTTTTATGTTGCTACGTATCAAATGAAGTAATTCCACTTCTGTACCATACAGGGAGAAAATAAATGCGCTATAGTCGAGTGTTTATTAATAGGCTGCGAGAGCGACAGGCTGAGCTCCAATCGCCAAAGTGGGAATCGCGCTTCAATATTCAAGTTTGCTCTGCAAGTTGAAATTTGCAATTTTAGAGCCCAGTTCACAGTTTGGTAATTTGTACTTTTCCAGTCGCTTATTTCTCGCAGTCTGTTGATAAACATTTGACCATAGAGCAATTATTTTTTTCCTCTTGGACACAAAGGTGGTATTAACAAGGTATTTCGTTTTATAAAAAAAAAAACTTAAAAACCGGAACTTGTCAAAACTCAAACGGAACTTAGCAACTTGGTCTAGCAAATTCGAATTGAAGTTGCAAGTTGCTTTAAACAAACTAGCAGTATCGATCAGGACATTGCAAACTTCCGCGCAAAAGAATATCCAATATTGTTATTTGACTGTAATCCGCTTTCAAACAACTGAGTTAGTAAGTACAAGTTAGTGCCAGCGAATTGTAGTACCACTTAGCAAAATCTGGGGGAAGGGATGGGTGTAACCAAAGGTGGACTATCATCTCTCTAGGTAGAAAAGCAATACTCTTAGTACAAAACCGGACTCAAGCGCGGGTAGTGATGAGCCTTCTGGCTCCTCCAATACATGTAATTGGAGCAAGATTTACCTTACGTTTGGTTTTATCGAATTGTCTAGAACTGGAGTATATAGCCTCCATGTTTTTGCCAATACTGGTACTCGTGTAAGACAACTCGTCCTCGGGACTAATCCGTGCGTACGGACGGTAGGTGGACGAACAGTCGCATGACGACCAAACGTTTTCGGCTCGATGGTTTTACTATTCGCGCCAGTCCCTTACAAGAGCGAGTATAAATAAGAGTCCTGCATCTCATTTCGGCCCAGTTCGCGTAAGAATCCTTCGCTTCTGTTACCTGATGTGTTGTAAAAGCAAATGTTAAACTCCGTTTTGGCCGCTGTCTTTCAAGCTTAAGCATTTCTTCGACGCCTTTACACTTCTGCAGCTATCCAGTCCCAAGTCCGGCACTATCTGGTAAAGTAGCGTCGTGTATTTATCTGTTTTCGTCATTTACTGGCTTGTTTTTAATACCACGTGTTCCCTAGTTAGCTCTCGTTTGTGCAGCGCTTTTTCCTCGGTTCCCTCGCTTAAAGTTTGCACGCTTGCACTGTTGTGAATGTTTATTTTATGCGTGCTTCGCCTCGCAAACTCCGGGTTTGTGAAGTGCTTTTCCCGTCGGTCGGCTCCCAACACATTTTGTACACGTTTATTTGGTTTATTTGTTATGTCAGTGTGCTTTGCCTCGCAAACATCGGGTTTGTGCAGTGCTTTCCTTTTGCACACGTTTATTTTGTTATGTTAGTGTGCTTCGCCTCGCAAACATCGGGTTTGTGCAGTGCTTTCCTTTTGCACACGTTTATTTTGTTATGTTAGTGTGCTTCGCCTCCCAAACATCGGGTTTGTGCAGTGCTTTCCTTTTGCACACGTTTATTTGTTGTTAGTGTGCTTCGCCTCGCAAACATCGGGTTTGTGCAGTGCTTTCCTTCATTTTTGCACACGTTTATCTGTTATGTTGGTGTGCTTCGCCTCGCAAACATTGGGTTTGTGCAGTGCTTTCCTTTTGCACACGTTTATTTTGTTATGTTAGTGTGCTTCGCCTCGCAAACATCGGGTTTGTGCAGTGCTTTCCTTTTGCACACGTTTATTTGTTGTTAGTGTGCTTCGCCTCGCAAACATCGGGTTTGTGCAGTGCTTTCCTTCATTTTTGCACACGTTTATCTGTTATGTTGGTGTGCTTCGCCTCGCAAACATTAGGTTTGTGCAGTGCTTCGGTCCCTTTTGCACAAGTTTATTTGTTTTGTTGGTGTGCTTTGCCTCGCAAACATCGGGTTTGTACAGTGCTTTCCTTTTGCACACGAATATTTGTTATGTTAGTGTGCTTCGCCTCACAAACATCGGGTTTGTGCAGTGCTTTCCTTTTACACACGAATATTTGTTATGTTAGTGTGCTTCGCCTCGTAAACACCGGGTTTGTGCTGTGCTTTCCTTGGCCCCCGTGGAATTGTACGCTTTTATGCTTTATTTGTACTTGTAACTGTGAGGTTTTTTGTTGCGTACTTTGCAGTGCAAACTTCGGGTTTGCATAGTGCTTTCCACTCCTTTAGCTTCCCTTTAATTTGTACACTGGTTTGTTTCGTTCCTTCCGGTGAAACTTATGTTTCGTGTTGTTTGCCTCACAAACAACTGGTTTTGTAAAGTGCTTTTATTTGGCTGTCTTGCTTTTTGATGTTTTGTTATGCATACTTTGCCTTTCAAATATCGTGTTTGGGTAGTGCTATTCCCTAGGCGCCCATTTTTTAATTTCATTGCGTGAGTTTTTTTCAATGTGGTTTCTTTGTGCGTGTAGGTTGGTGGAGTTCAGTTCAGTGTCCCAATTTCCAAGTTTTGAGTTTGCACGCTTGAAGATTTTGTAGCTTTCTAGTCTGGATTGGATTTACATGGTTCCCATTGTCTCCCCTCGTTTATTGCCCTAATTATTGCTTTATTTTGTTGTTTTCCTGTCATGTTTTCTATTTTGCGTCATTTGCATCTAATTTGGTGTCATATCGTTAGCTTTCTTTTGTTTGCCAGCCACTTCGCAAATTCTTTTGTTTTTTCTTTTCGCCACCGTATTGTTTTAGCTTGTTTTACATGTTTTGCTTTGGCATACCTGTTTGGGTTTTCTCGACAGCAAAGTTCACTGTTTTTACACGTTTCGATTTTACTGCCCTATTGTCCCGGGAAATTTTTCTTTTCCTTTCTTCCCATGGTAGCCTGAAAGGGTGTCTAATGCCCTAGTCGGATTACTGACGCTTAAGCTGCCATCCCTTGGGTGGGTTCTCTCGTGCATTTCCAGCGCCAAATATTTTTGTCCTATGCCATGTACATTTATCCTGGATTTTCTGTATCTCTAGTTCTGCCGCCCAAGGGAAGGCAGTCTGTCCTCAGTTGCTTTATGATTTGTCTTTGTGGAAAAGTGCTCGGCTTTAGGCCGGGGATAGCGAACTTTTGCTTAGATAACTGCACGTCCTGTCCCGGGTCATTTTTCTTTTCCTTTTCTTCCCATGGTAGCCTGAAAGGGTGTCTAATGCCCTAGTCGGATTACTGATGCTCAGGCTGCCATCCCTTGGGTGGGTTCTCTCGTGTACTTCCAGCGCTAAATCTTTTTGTCCTATGCCATCTTATTTATCCTGGATTTTCAGTACTTCAAGTTCTGCCGCCCAAGGGAAGGCAGTCTAGCCTCAGTTGTTGTATGCTTTGTTTGTGTGAAAAAGTGCTCAGCCTTAGGCCCTGGAACCTAGTTAGACCTTGTCAGCTAGATTGGTTCGTGTCTTGCTAGCCTTTCGTCTTCAGTTATGGGTTGCTGGGTAGGATTTTTCTGGTTTGAGTTTTGGGTCTTTGGGTTTGAGTATTGGCGATGTCTTGGGTCATCTGGTTTTGGGCCATGTTATGCGCAGACTTCTGGGCGCGGGAGCATATCTCCATCTCTTATTAGCGAGCGTGAAAGGGACTGTCGCGAATAGTATGCTATTCGCGCCAGTCCCTTACAAGAGCGAGTATAAATAAGAGCCCTGCATCTCATTTCGGCCCAGTTCGCGTAAGAATCCGGGCTGTTGTGGCCGAGACCTGTTGTTTTTTCCTTTCGCGCTTGCCTCCCTATGCCACCGTGCTTTTTGTTTTCCCACCCTCCCTCACCCTTTCCATTTTCGCTTCCAACTTACCAAAGCGCGGTCGCATATCTCCATCTCTTATTAGCGAGCGTGAAAGGGACTGTCGCGAATAGTATGCTAATTTTGCTAAGTTGTGGGGCTCCGCTCGCGCGCTCGCGCGCTCGGAAGCTTCGCTAGTATAAATGAGTTCTGGTTTCTATGATCGTTTGGATTAAAAGAGACTGCGTTCTCTGTGGGGAATTACTTCCACTTTTTCTCTGAACTAACTTGGCGCCAGGGGACAGGTGAAGGTGAATATAGCACAGAAAAACAAATTCGGGAGACGCTGTAGGATGATTTAAAAGGCTCTGGGACCAGCTCAGAAGAACAATGGTTTAAAACCAAAATAAAACCTCTGAGATGGTTTTAAAAATGGTCCTGTAACCAGGTGGTGGATTCATATTAAGAAATAAAATCGTTACTCTGGTTTACTCGGTGGAACTCGTTACTCTGTGGAACTCGCCATTCAAGTTGCAACTCATGTGCTTTCTAATGATGAAACTTTACAGGGTAGAACTACTATTCCTGTTCATGGCATTGTTGAACTGCTAGATTTCTGTTTGTCAACAACAAATTTCTTCCGTCAAGTACAACAACACCCATTACCAACAGATCTTTGGAACCGCTAGTATGGGCTCTTCTGTGTCAGCTGTCATGGCAAATCTGGTCATGGAAGACCTTGAGAAACGAATGTTATCACCTACCTTGTACCACCGTGTTTTTTGAAACGATGTGTTGATGATGTGTGTGCCGCTGTTAAATCCAGCCTTGTGCAAACCCTACAATATCATTTGAACAATATTGAGCCATCGATCCAAGTTACGGTTGAAAGAGAAACAAATATCGTTTCTTGATGTCACTGTCTGTCGACAAGACAACGGTCAACTTTCTACTCAAGTCTATCGTAAACCTACCCAAACGGAACGATAACTGGCGTTTGACTCGCACCACCCGGACACACACAGGAGGGCTGATGTTAAATCATTGACCGATCGTGCAAAAACTATCCCATCTTCAAGTGATCAACGATCAAAGGAAATGACGCATGTAACTTCGGCGCTGATGGCGAATGGTTACCCAAATTAAAGCGCTTTGTGATTGATGTTAGCAAACCTAAACGGCCATCTCAACAATCGTCAGCAACTGCACTGGACGCCGAAAAATGTTTCTGCATTTTAGCGTACGTCAAGGGTACAACGGAGCCGATCAAGCGAGTTTTGAGCAATTGAGCAAGTTTTGAGCAATATTAATATTTTAACCTGGCTCCGAGCCTTGGGGGAATAAAACAAAAGAAATGATTTATTCATCCCTGAACCTCGACGCAATATATCTTTTGTTTTATTCCCCCAAGCCTCGGAGCCAAGTTAGAATTTTAATATATGGCCTATGGGCGTAACAGACGCATTCTAGAAACGTGGGAAATAAAAATTTGCAGGAATCCGCTGAATCGGGATGACGTGGACAGCAAGCAACTGCCGCACGATTTTTTTAAACTTAGCTTTGGGGGACAGAACTTAATTAGCTCGAATTTGCATAATATAAAAACGTCCTTTTTACAAATTCCTTTTCACTTTCCCCTGTTGAAGGCTGAAGTTTCAGCCGAAACGTTGGGACTTTAACAATTTCAGAACATTTTACACAATTTTTTAAACCAGAGTAACGATTTTATTTCTTAATAAAAATAAAACCTTTTTCCATTTTCATCATGCTAGTTCAACATTCTAAACAAAATTGACCAACATTACCCAACGATTGCAGTTACAGATCCGCACATCCAAATTAAAGCCTTTAATTAATACTCTGTTTCTGTTTTGTTTTGTTTATTAACTATTTCTTTTCTCTTTTCTATCCATGCGACGTCCTCACCAAATAAACTAGACTGTAAGTAGTGACTTAATCAGCTGTTTAAATTACTTAACTTTTCTTTACTGAAGTCGCTGTAATTTAGTTTGGTCAGCACCAATGACGACTTAGCGTTTTGGAAGTAATAAATCAAACACGAGAGACAGTGCTTTATCGGGATATCCAAACACAGAGAAGAGACTTGAAAATACGACGCGCAGCGGAGTATTTTTGACGAAATTCGTGGTGTTTGGATAACCGATGAAATTCTATGAGTGTTTTATACTTTATTGTAACTTACATTTCTCTTTTCCTCTATTTCTCACGTGGTTAATGGATCTCATATAACTTATCCAGGCAGTAAGTAGACATTCTTAATTCATTTCTTGTTCAGCAGTATTTTTATACGACTATTATCACTAGGTATATTTTTCGCTATATTTATATAAAATTGGACCACGCAAATTGCAGGACACGTGGCCTAGTAAGTTTTATTAAGAGGCCGTCTTTCTTAAAAACGCCCACTCAAAATTCGCGTCAAAAAATAATTTTGCCTGAAACTCTGGCAACTGAAAGACTTTATCGAGGTTAGAACTAAAACAGATTTGGTTTGATTCAAAATGATTTTCAGGCCGCGTTAGGAGCCATCAAATATTTTGTCCCTTTGGGACCCGCCGCAACGTCTGAAAAATGAGAAAAATAGGCATTTTTCGAGCCGCTGTCAAAAATTTTTTTCGCATCGAACACCAACAATTTTTATATCAATTTGTTTATAAACGCTTCTAGTTTTCCTAGAAAGTAGCAACTTTCCCCTCGATTTATCTGGAAATGCGAAATTAAGAATATAATGACCACTTCTGATCGGCATCGAACGAAGGTTGAAAAATGGCCTTGGTTTAGAAGCGAATATTTCAATTTCGCGACCTAGCTGAAAAGTGTATTCCTTTATCTGCTAAAATATGCAAAATCACATGTACGTTTTCAGTATTTTAAAAGTTATGACCGTTTGTATCAGCACATATGCGAGTAATGACGACAATATAAGCGGAAATGTTGTTATTACTCGCACATGTGCTAATACCAGGCCGATACACAATGTGGACGTCATATAGGTTAGATCCTTTCGGTGTTGAAAACCAAGGGTTCAATCAATTCTTGGTCAGAGGATATCACCTTTGAATACCTCTTTTCCTCAGACTTCAATAAGGACTTTTCGAACATCCAATGGGGGAATTTTAAAAGATGCCTGGTTTTGTGATTTTTTTAGTGAATATATGTTGTTAAATTACCAAATCATTTAATTATTATATTTCCACGTTCTTCCTAACTGAAATAACTCAAAACAAAACCAGTATTTAACACACACAAAAATGAACGTGAAAATAATAAGCATTTAGTTTTTCTTCTATTAAATTAATGTTCTCTTTTATTCTTTTCTAATGGCTGTCTGGTCTCCTTCAAAATTAGAATGTAAGTTTTGGACTTTTTATCATGGTTTTGTTTTGTTTTTTAAATAAAAAACGAACTGAAATCCTAAAAGATTGCATGACATATTATTGTTATTGCTTGATCTACCTGACTGACTGACTGACTGACGGACGGACGGACGGAATAACTAAAATACAATAAAGGAATAAAGGAAGGAAGGAAGGAAGGAAGGAAGGAAGGAAATAAGGAAGGAAGGAAGGAAGAAAGGATGGAAGGAAGGAAGGAAGGAAGGATGGAAGGAAGGAAGAAAGGAAGAAAGGAAGGAAAGGAGGAAGGGAAAGAGGAAGCGGGAGGAAGACAATCACTACTCGGGGTCTATTTTCCTTCACCACGTTTTAGACGTCTAAAAACGTGCAATTTCAAAGGCAACAGAAAGATGTGTTAACAGGGAAACCAAGGAAGTAGCTTTCTGATTTTCAAGTCACGGCTCGACTAACTCTGCGTGACGCTAGAATAGTTGACGACGTAAAAACAAAGTGAATATTCAATTGCAAAATTGTAAGCAGAATCGTTAAAGAAAAAAGTTGACTTAAAAATTTGCTTTAAAAAACCGCTTAAAAATATGCATCTGGTGAGCGCCATTATATTTTCCTTCTGTCTTGCTGATTTTCTTTTCTTTTTCTTTTTTGTATATGGCTTTTGTACCGGACAATCAGGCAACTGTAAGTGACTGTTATATTTTATATGTTAATTATGCTTCACAAGGAATTTCTGATGGGATTGTGATAATTGATTAGTACGAATTGCTGTCTTGGAACCTTATGGGGGAAATCCGAGGCAATAAGCAAATTGTTAATGTACATGTATTATTGTACGAGGCACAGTAGCCTGATAGTTGGTGGGTGAGACTCGTCATCGAATAGTCCTGGTTTGAGCCCTGGCTAGCCTGCACTCTGGGCTCGAGATTGCGAATACAGCCGCCTCTCTGCGCTTCGACCCGCTTGTTGCGTTAAGCGGGTCGGAGCGCCGAGAGGCGGCCGTATTCGCAGGCTAAGCCCTGGCCGTAGTGATTGTGTTATGTTATTAGGTAAGACATTTTGCTCTCACAGCGTCCTCCGGTTTGGATACCGTCAAATAATTAGGGTGACCTGACAAAAATGCTGAGGAGTAACTTAAAGTGGATAACATCCCATCCGGTGGGGGTGGGGGGGAGGGGGGTTCTAAACTACGCCTTAATCACTTAAACACGGATAATTTATAATTAAACTTTAACAAAAATTTTGAAGCCAGCGGCTTCTTTTACCCAATAAAACGATGAACATGCAGTAGTACTTTCCTGGAAGTTAAAATCCGCGCGTGTAGGTTAAAAAGGCCTTTCTCTTCCCCGTTGTATATACGTGCGACCGCCTTAGGAGCTCTTATGAAATCATATTCACTAATGGTAAGATGTAATTTTCTATGCTGAAAGATGATGTCATCGGTTGGAGAGTAGAATGCAAAAGGGCGTTAGTGGGTGTTCTTGCAGCAGAACATTGTCGGCAAATAACGTATATGTTTAGGCCGTATTTTATTAGAATCGACCGTTTTGGGTTAGTTGTTGATCGGCCGGCATTTTTGATGAGCTGAACACAGTTTCCGCGCGCTGTTTAGATTCAACGCTGACGCGCGTCCGAGCGCGCGCGCTCAAGGCCAATCTCGTACCGAAGGTCTTCGTTCCCATTGACCAGCGGTCGAGACACGAGCGACCTTGGAAAGTTCTGATTGGAAGTCCCAAAATATCGGACTTCCGGTGGAATTGCGCATGCCTAGTTTTCAAAAGAATGACTCAACAAACTTTTTGCTGTTTTACTTTCAGCGATTTTTATTGTTTTCAAAACCAATCAAATCGATCCTGCAACGGAACTTTCGAGAGTTGCTTGTTTCGTCAAGCTTTCGCAGTAAGGAACGAAGACACGAGGTTTGAGATTGGCTCAAGGCTTTAAGAGAAACAAAATTAAAATGCTGCGCGTGCACAGTTGATCAAAAAGTTGCGATCGGGCGTTTTATTGTCCTACTGGAAATGCGCAATTTCTAACGAACCAGTCATTTGATTTTTAAGAAATTTTACAAGGTTGTACTTTAGAAGGTAAAAAATCTAATTTTTACAAAACTCCGGAATTTAACAACGGAATATTTAAAGGGGATTTGTCACGGATTTTTTCAGATTTTTGAACAGTCAAAATTTACATTTGTGTCGTAGGAAGCCTAAAAATAATGGTCCATTTGTATTAAGAAAATTGCTATATTAGGGCAGTAAAACTGTCAACAAGCGTCTTTTGGCTGCGGATGGCTCGGATGGAAATGGATTGAAAAAATAAGGCTTCAGTGTGAGTGGCACTAAAAATCAAAGAATATTAAAAAAAGTGGCCATGGTCTAGGTATGTAACTGAAAGATATGAAGTTGGTTTTTCGAAACACTCAATTTAACTGCAGAAAACCACGAATAACGGTCATCGTACCGGAAGCTCAAATTTCCCTTCTCGACAATCCGGAATTTCACACTTTTCAGCCTCTTGCTGCCCAGACGTTTCAACCGCTGTGAATCTTTCCTAACTTCAGTTGCATAGATTTATCGAAATATAGTTAGTATTTTTATGTCTGATTATTTCTGAGCCAGTTGAGCCTCGATTAAGTAGACACATTTCTCTCATTTAGGTAAAAGGCTAAAATAATCCAAATTCGGTGAGAAAAAAAGCTGGCCGGTAATGCTTTAAATCTTCTGATATTTTAGCCGAAGAGATTCCAGTCGTTGAATTTTAGGTTTATTGTTTCAAAAGTGTGGGATCTAGTAGCAGTTTTTAACAAAGGTCGATCAAAGGTCGACAAAATTACAATTCCGCGCCTTTGAAAAGAACAACTGGAACACGTGACACGAAACACGCAATAGAGAAATTTATATATTTTCGGCCAAAGACAACACAGTAGAGTCAGCTTTGAAGATTGCCTACAATAGAAGAAATACCAAAAATAACCGCACTTGAACTCTCCCTGATGGGCGTCACGCACGAGCGACTTCGTCTTGGAGCCACGAATGACAAAAATATTTTCCATTGATTCAAAGTAAGTCATATTCTGAAATAAAAAAATATATTTTCTTTAAACTTTGCCCACGAGTCTGTCTTAACTAAAAAAACGAAACCGTTTTAATTTTTGCAAATATCGAAAGATATTTTTTTATGGATTCTATTCGATTGGACCACGATCGGCCTATTTTTAGCAATGGCGATAAGTGAAAATAGGAAAAATGATTGAGTCACCGCTTCAAAAATTTATTTCCCAATTTCAGGAATTGTCTTAACTCTCCTGGACTAAACTGGACCTTTATAAGCACACAATTTTGGTTCGTTTAAAGTCTGTTTGTTTGAAGTCTACTTGGCCATTAACGCCAACGGCTCAAAAAAATGCACTTTTTTAACGGGTCATTGCGCAAAAGTCCAACTACTTCCGCAAAATATTTGTTTCCATACAAACTAAAAAGAAGTCGAAGAGTATGGA
Source organism: Oculina patagonica (assembly GCF_052425735.1). Classification (NCBI taxonomy): domain Eukaryota; kingdom Metazoa; phylum Cnidaria; class Anthozoa; order Scleractinia; family Oculinidae; genus Oculina; species Oculina patagonica. The sequence continues at coordinate 9,011,580 of NC_135767.1, read as the reverse complement.
AATGGAAAAATATGTTGTGGTTTAAGCGAACTTTTAGTGGAACCAGGCGACAACTTGGCTTATGTTGCGAACATGTTTTGTTTACATTGCAACAGGGCAGTTGCTCACGCGAAACAAATTTAGCATAAATAACACACAGGCTTACCATCCGATGTTTGTGAGGTCACAGCATGCCCATATGAATATTCAAATTTCTTCACTAATTGCTATTGTAAATATTTAAGCTTTCTAAAATCGGCTTATATCACTTTTATTTGTAATAAAATGAAGTAGAAATATTTTCGCATTTTAGGTTCGTTTTTATGCCGTTTTCTTGGCGATTTGTAGCGCGCGAGAGTAGTTTTAGGATTTTAAAATTTTGACTCGTGTATAGAATACAAATATTTACACAAGGCATGAAACTTCGACATCGAAGAATTGGGTACCGCCTCTGGAATGTAGCCGAAATAACATACTTCTTCAACTCGCTTTCATCAGAGATCTCGGTCCTCGAAACAACAGTCTTCGAACTATAGTCTGGTCTAATTTGAGTGCAATCAGTTCGCGCCGTTGTTCTTTTTATCTACCTGGAATATCAAATTAGGCCGTAGTTTTGCCGATTTACGATGATCTGTACCACCGGAAATTGGTCAAAATTATTACATATCCCCTCTCCTTGAAAGTCAACGTGTTTCACTGCAAAAGTCCTCTAGGGTACCCCAAAGAAATACTGCTCGGAAATCACGACGGCGAAGCCGAAGCAGCAGCGTTCAAGATAGCTCCGCCAGCCATAATCGCGATGCTTGCCATAGTAGAACTTTGTTATTATATTATGCGAGTTTTTTTTAATTGGTGGGGAGAATTTTCTGGTCCTCGAGATACTGTTTAAGTGCAACGCTGCCAGCCATGACGGCTGTGAACTTTACATAGTTCATAAAACTGCTGCTTGGGTCGGATGTGAAGTTTTCTTTCACAACTTTTTTGGCAGCCCAGCCGATTCCGGCGGCGAGACCTGTAATGGTGGCGGCATCCATGAGTGTTTTCACGAGCTTGTTGTCCGACATGACGGTTCAGTATAAAATAATAAAAAAATATTCAATTGAAAGTTTATTAATCCATCGGACGAATTCCTCTTTTTGGTCGCGGAATTCTAGATGATAGCTCCGCCCCTTGCAGCTTTGGAGCACTCAATGGACCTGGTGCCTCCGATTCTTGTACAAAGGTGCTTTTGCCGCTCTTTGTTTGCACTTCACGGCTTTTCTTTTTGAAAAAGGCTTTGATGTCTTCACGTTTGACATAAGTTGTAATAAGTGCAACGCCCATACCAAGCAAAGAGATCCATTGGTTTGTGCTGAGACCGCTGGATTTCGGCGCAGCCTCGGTCGGAGCTGGTTCCGTTACGGTCGGTGTTTTTACACCGCGCTTGGCGGACGCAGATTTATTTTCCTTTTCTTTTGCAATTATTGCAGCAGCCTCGACAGCAGCTTTTTTCTGTGCTTCACGAGCCTGTTTTGTTTTTTCAGCTGCAAGCTTGCCAGCAGCTACTCGCTTTGGATTTCTGGCAGGCTTTGTTGCAGGAGTTGTTGAAGTAACTTGTGAGGGCGAAGCACTCAAGCCATTTTGGCTGTTCTGTTCTTCTTGAGCAACCGGAGTTTGCGATTCACGTTGTTCGAGCTCGGCCATTATATAATGAGAAAAAAATAATATTTAAATGAAAAATTGCTCATCAAGATTTTTTTTGTCAGCAATTGCTAAGCATTGCTCAGTAATTATTCAGCAATTGCTAGACATTTCTCAGAAAAATCCTCAGTAGTGAGTGTTTCAGCGCCATGGCGCTGGGACTCAAGAGTCTCTTTGGTTTACAACTTTGTCGGGACCCCTTGGGCGTCTTTGACGCGTGCTGCGCACGTCCCCGCGCCAGGCGCGGCCTCGCGCCCATCGGGCGCGTGTCCTTCGGACACGTTTAAATCAATGTGCTTTGTTGTGATGAGCGCAGCATTGGCAAGGGCAAGAAAGCGGCCGAATTTCAAAGCCAGACCGCCTGCCAAAGTGGACAGCTCTTTGCTGATGATGTAGTCGTTTTTGATTTCCTTTTGATAATCATTGACGTCCTTGATATTTACTGCCATACCAACGACTTTGGTTACAAGAAAAATAAAGCTGTCAATCAAGCTGTCGGTTGTTTTGGCCCCAACGTATGCCTGATATCTATTTAAGTACTTTTCAACTTGTTTATCTGTCAAGCGCTTCACCTGCTCGTATGTAAGCTGCACACCGATTGCTTCTTTGGCTTTTCCTGTTGAAACAAGGATAGCAAGCTGTTCACGCATTGCAGGAATGTCGGGTCTTTGAATGGATGCCATAGCGCTTTCTGTACTTTCTGGTTCAGCTCCAAGCAGTTCCATTACGGAAGCAAATTCTCGTTCACTTGCAGCGTGGTTCACGCTCTCGGAAGGGGAAGTTGCGAACGGGTCAGCCATTTATTACTCTAAAAAATATGTTCAATAAAAAAATGTTGTGCCGTAAGGGTGGCGATGAGAAATGACAAGATGCGAAAACTTATTTTTTTTTTCAGCTTTAAAATGAGTTCTTTGGAATCCTCATAGGTAAGTTCGCCAGCGTAATCCTCAAAGATTGCCTTCGTGGTCTTGGCAGAGAGGGTGTAAAAGAAAACAGTTGCCGCAACATTTTCGCGGAATGAGGCTGTTATGCTTGTCATTTTTTGAGTCAGCACCCATATGCTTAAACCTGCGTGGCGAGCAGAGAAAGCAAGATTGACCAACTCCCCTGTTCTTCCCTTTACATCTTTCGAAGCAGCGCAGTCGTCGAGGAGGATAAGTGTGTTCGTACCCTCAAAAAGAAATCTTGTTAGCCTTAACCAAGATTCAACCTCGTGCTGCTCGCAAATAAAAACATAAAAGCGGGGATCTTCCACCGCAAAGCGAAAATAAGTCTGGTTGTGCGCGAACGTCGGGCAGATTAGCACGATGTAGTCAAACTTGCCGCGGAAAGGGCCACAAAGCTTATTAACCAAGTACCTTGTTTTTCCTGAGTTCTTTGGTCCCACAATGAGGGCGTTGAAGGGTATATTGGCAGGATCCATCTTCGTTCGTATATATTATAAAAGCACAGATTCTAACTGCCTGCCAATTATATTCATTTGGGCGTCGCTAATTACGTAAATGTTGCAGTTCAAATTACCTGAGCCGCTTGCTTTCCTCTCTAGCTCAAGCTGGACACCGTCCTTTGAGTTCGCAAGGCGCGTGCCGCTTCCGTGCATCGAGTGGTCAGCCATGGAACGCAGATCAATAAGAAGGCCAAACTTGTCTTCTGTGTAAAACTTTTTCAGAGTCATGTGCTGCGTTTTATTTTTTTCTTTCATAAAGAATCTTTTAACTTCTCCCCAAATGTCCATTTCTTCGATGCCGTTGTTGTACAGCATGTTTGGCGAGCCGTTGACAGTGATGCTTACTTTTGTAAGGTCCGGGTTAATGTACTTTTCCGAGCTCCTTGCACCTTTGTTATATTGCTCAATAAATAGGAGCAAGATACCTTTCAGGGACCTCCTCTGCGGGTTGACCCTTAGATTCAGACGTGTGTCGGAGCCTTTTGCAAAAGTCGCCACTTTATCCCGCTGGATGTGGTCGTAAGCGAACTCTTTGCCGCCCGAATAAGCGCTGAACGCTTCATCTGCAATTTCCTTGCTTCTTATCATCTCGTACTCCAGCTGGATGTTTGTCAACTTGTATTTCAGTTTTGTTGTATCTGAGCCTCTGACCACATGTTCGGCTGCCGCGAGCTTCAGTTCGAACACAAGATCATTGAATAGAGCCTGTGGATAAAATGCCCCATGGTCAGTTAAAATCTGGTGATCCAGTCGGATGCGGTATTTATTTCCATATATCTCATTCAGCTTTTTTACTGCGTCGACTCCTGAACTTTTCTTATCGTCAGCATTTGAGCGAATTTTGTTGAGGTCCTCGCTCTGAAGGCCCTCTGGCACCCTGCCGTCGCGCTTCTCCTGCGAAAGGAAAAAATCCTCAAATATTTTGTAGATGTCATAGCCCACCGTATCCTGCACGACGGTGCCTTCGTACTTTACAACAAACTTGTCGACCAGAGCTCGGCTGACGTTGTCAACCAGAAAGTTGTTGGCATGGCCTCCGCTCATGTCGATGTTGAAGCGCAGCGCCAGCGAGCCAGGCACAATGACCTCGTTTTCGTTCAGCTTTGGCACTGAAACATACAACGTTTCCTCTGGATTGGCTTCAGTGCGGTCAAAAGTGATTCGTTTTACAGCGCGCTCGGCTTTCAGTGCGCCGAGTATTTTCTCTGTGCGTCCCGGTCGAAGGTTTTCTTGAACAGCAGCCATCTCTCGATTGGTTTTATTGTTAAATTGAAAAGTTTAATTTGAAAATATATATAAATTACGTGATGGCGGAAGGTGGTGGTTATTTTGGACACGTGGACCCTGAATTAGACAAGCTTCTTGACCATGACGACAACGATGATAACGACGAGGAACAAGAGGTCAACACAACCAAAAAATTTGATCCCCCGGATGCCTCCACCCCCTACACACCCTACCATGGTGGTGAAGAAATTCAAATGCAAACAATGCAGCACGAAAAGAGCGGGCAGCCCTCCTACATTGAAAAAATTACGTTTAATACCGTTGTCAGTGAAGAAGATAAACAGTCAATGATTAAAAGTACTAAACAATTTATCAAAGATAAATTTTCTGAAGTGGTCTTCAAAAAAATAGGCCCAATAGGTTTCGGCAAAAGGCCTGAAAATGATGGTAAAATTGTATCATTTGGCTCAAGAGGTGGCGACGACGAAATTTTTAAAAAAGACGGAACTGGCCTTCTCAAAAAATTCACAGACAAGTACAAAGTCGCCCTTGGGCCGCCAGCTGAAGATGTTATTGCTCAAGACAATGAAGAAATAAGAGAAACCAGACAAAGCTTAAGAGAAGCTGAAATTCAACTACAACAGGCAGAAAGAATTGACACGCAAAAAGAAAAAGCCGCCCAAGAAGTGCGAGATCTGAGAATAAGAATCGAGCGAGCTCAAGCCAAGATAGATCAACTTGGGTCAAATGTTGAAAATAAAACACAATTGCGTGAGCAACGACAAGTGTTGAAAAACTATGAAACCGATTTTGAAAACGCAAAAAAAGAAGTTGCTGCTCTTGAAAAACAAGCGAAGCAGAAAGCGAAAGAACAAACACGAGTCGACCAACTAAGGGCAAGCCTCGCTGTCAAAGAGAGCGAAAAAACACTTTGCAAGAAAGGCTCAACGAGACAAGAGCGTTGGATGATCTAAAAGAGCAAGAAGATGAGCTCAAGCGCCAAAACGAGGAAGACAAAAAGTTATTGAAGATGAAAATGCCTCACCATCAGAAAAACAAGCCGCGGAGGAAAGAGTTGCGGAAAGAACCGAGGAGCTCGCGCGTTTGCAAACGCAGATTGCGGAAAGAGAAATGTCGCTTCCACTTCGTGAGAGGATCAAAGAAATCTTCAAAAAAAATGGCGTGACAGTCACAGCGATCTTTGCTGCAGGTGTCACTATTGGTGCTGTTATTGGGGCCATTACAAACTCTTTGAAGGCCACCGGCAAAGCATTGGGAAAAGGCCTAAGTGATGTTGGCTCAAAGGTAGCATCAGCTCTGCCCGGTCTTATTGGCTCGATTGTGAGCTTTCTTTTCAAAACCGCTGGTCAAGCCATCGGTTTTCTTGCTGAACACACCTGGCTGCTTATCCTTGCTGCGGTTGCTTTTCTTGTTGAAAGATACCTAAAGAAGAGACGTTAACGCATAAGGGCGTAGAGCAAAGCTGCAGCTCCAACCGCGCCAACAGCGACAGTTGCTTTGTTTATTTCGTGTGTATCATTGACTTCGACCTTTGTCGCTTTAGCGCTTTGCGCGCTTTCAGCTTTAGCACCTTCTGTGCTCACTGGTGCCAAAGTTTTTTTTTTTGTCCCTTTGGGACTCCTTGTTTACAGGATTTGAAGGGTGGCTGTTTGGTGGGTTGATCTTTGATGGTCCTCCACCCATCAGTTTAAGAGCTGCTTTTTTTGAGGAGGTATTAACATCATTATTTACTCCAACTTTCATTCCTCCTACAGCCTGCTTAAGCTGGTTGTTGTAGCTAACAACGCTTTCTGTGTTTATTACCATCCTGGCGGGCATAAGCCAGGCACCTGGACAGACGGCGAGGTTAAGCCGAACCTTGGCCTCGTCAATTGCGAGTTGGTACCTTTGGACCGACTTTGCCAGATCAGGTTGCCTTATAGCGTCTTCAACCAACACGAGGAACTCACTTTGCGCTTCCTTTGCACGGCCGCCTGTGCCAAGTATGCTACTTCGAACGTTGACCTGCGAACCCAAAATACAGTAGACAAAAGCCTCTATCGACTGGTTTACTCTCGACAAACCTGCTTGGGTCAACCCTTCCGCGGCGTTAGGACAAAACCAGTCTGCCTGTGCATTTGCGGAATCATCTGGCTCTATGTATTGAATTAAGTTACCCTTGCTTGCAGCTCCCCCTTCGTCCGAAAATTTATCGTAATCGAGGTATTTTGCTCCAGTTTTTTTTTGGTCCAATATTTGAGATCCAGATATAAACGTCACCCAGTCCGTGGTTCGCGCCTCTTGTGAAACGAAAATCGCTTGACGGGTCGACACCGAACTCAGCGCATATTCTTTTATACGAAGCCACGTCGTACTTGTTGTCGAACTCGCTAAACGTTGGGTCGCCAGGCAAGGCGCTTACGCTCTGAATTCCACCCATCTGAAACAATATTCGCCTGATTGTGAAATAAACGTGAAAAAGGTAAAAATTACGCACAACCGGCGGCAAGCTGAGAGCTGAGTGCTCTTCATCGAAAATCTCTCGACTGATCCCACTGCCTGTTGTCGCGCACCAGACAGCAAAGTTAAGTTGCTGAGGCCAGTAGCTCATATTAGGGCCAGCAAGCCACCTTTTTGACTCTTTTCCTGATGTATGCTTTAGTTTTGTTTTTTGAAAAATCTCTCTTAATTTCGTTGTGAAATATTGGTCTGGTGTGACGAAGATGTTAATTTTGCTGTTAAATATTTTTTTCAAACTTGGTGCGGCTTCGTGAAATCCAACCGCGGGAATTGGCAAAGATGAGCCTTTTGCGCCGCTAGGTGACAGCTGTTGTGGAAAACCGCCTGAAATTTTATTTACCCCCAGTGCTTTTTTCATCTCTGGGCTCCAATATTTGCTGTCAGAGCCAAAAACATTTATCAAATGGCCTTGCCCTGCCTTGTAATAAATGTCTGCCGTTGCTGTGTGGTTGTAAGCGAATTCAACCTGTGCAACAAATTTTGTTCTTTAAGCGTTTGGATATTTTGCAAGAAAAGGTTTCCATGCGTTATCTTTAGCTGCTTCAGAAATTTTAGTTGCTTCTGGGGTTTTCATCCACTTCATAAAATCTCTTTCTTTGGAATCAAGAAAAATTGATTTAGAAATGTCATCAGCTCTCGGAATGGGCGGAGCCATTTTTATATTAAAGATTTATTTTTCAAAAGAAAATTATAAAGATGGTTGTGCTCACTGTCACCACAACAAAAAATCCGAACACTGTTTATTTTGACCGGCCTATTCCAAAACCAAGCTATATCCGGCTTTTAAGTTGTTCTCTTTACAACAGCTGGAATAGTTTGGAAAAGGATGGAATAGTTTTTTATAAACAAGTGAACAAGGAAGAGAAGGCGCGTTATATACGGCAAGGAAACTACTCACTCGATGACATTGGGAGTATTTTTGAAAAAGGATTTCCAGAGAAAAACATGTTTTCTGTAACAAAAGGCATTGCAGGTCGTTCATTGATAATAAAAGCAAAAGAGCCCAATTTAAAAACTTTTGGACTGAATGGAAGTCTTATTAAGTTCTTTAATTTGCCTGGGTTTGAGAATTACGCAAGTATTGAAAAGGAATATTTTGAAACAATTAAGGTAAATAATGTTTCAAATCCTAAAAATTACTTCATCAACTGTGACCTTATCGACAAGCAACAAAGCTTGCTAAATGGTAAGCCATCAAGCCTTTTAGCGTTGTTTGACATACGTGGAAAACCGTATGAAAAAGTTTATTACCAAAATACACATCTTAACGTCTTGCGCGACGTTTCTGCTGAAGAAAATGTATCATCTCTGACTCTTTCGATTAGAGATGAGAATGGAAAACCATTCGATTTTAACGGCTCAAATCTTACATATGAGCTGGAATTGAATTAAATTAAATACAAAAATAACTTTTATGTATACGACCATGTCATCTGCTAATGTGCTACCGAGTGCCCCTGCTTATGGTGTTCACGAAGAAGACAGCGTAAAACACGCGGAAAGTCAAGCTTTATATCCCGCTTTACCGCAACAGAATGACTTCCGTTTGCAAAAAGCGAATGAAGTTTTGAAATATTTAAGCGAAGAAGTTGACCACTATCGGCTGTTTGCAAAAAAATACAAGCGAACAAAGACAATTATCAACTACGCTTGCTTCATTGCTGGTGGCGTTTCTGGTGCCCTTTCAGCAGGGGGGTGGGTGTTGCAATGACAGGGATTGGCATACCTGCGTCTCTTCCGATTGGCATCGTCGCTGCTACGTTCGGTGCCAGCGCTGCAGTGTTAACCGGTTTTTACAAAAAACTCGAGCCCAAACTTATTAAGCACTGCAAATTCATGGCCCTTGCCATGTCAAAGTTTGATACCGTCAACCGAATTCTTTCCAAATCTCTTGTTGACGGCAAAATAACAGATGCTGAGTTTCAGAGCGTTCTTAATGAGAAAGAGGGTTATACATTTCAAAAAGAAATCTTTCGAAAAGGCACACTTCCAAAAGAAAGTAAAAAGCAAAGAAGTCCTGACATTGAACGGCTGAGACAGGAGATAAAAAAACAAGAACTGCAAAAATTAAAAAAACCTCTTTCAGCCGAGTCGAAATCAGATTTGAGAAAATAAACACTGGATTTCATCTGAGTGTGCAAAAAAATAAAATTAACGCATGACACAAATCGTGACATTGTGTTACACACAGCGTGACAGTCACGCGTGACGTTGCGTGACGTGACATAAAAAGGGACAAAACCCTAGTCGCGGGTGCTCGTTGGCTGTTTCTTTGCCTAGCCCCGGCTAGGACTTTTTCCCCGCCGCTGACAAGGCGGCTGTCCCGCATTTTTACCTCTGCCGAGGTTTTGAATCCCCGAGGGAACTCTGAGCACCCACTGTGACCAGTTAGGGCCGGAGCGGGTTCACCCGGAGGTACCGTCCAACTGGCGGACATCCCCCACGACTCCGTAATTCACCATCCGCACAACCCCTAAAACAAGGTTCTGTACAGCCCCCGAAATGATCCCGACCCCGAACTGATCCCCAACCCCGAACTGATCCCCAAATTGACCCTGAAATGATCCCGACCCCGAAATGATCCCCAGATTTTTCACGCTGACCCTGAAATGATCCCCAAGTAATTTTTGGAATGGCGTTTAAGCATAGAAATTTGGATTGCTCAATAATAAGGAAAACTGAAGCCATAACACAAAGTACAACTTAAAATAGGAAAATACTTTAATTTTAATTTAAGTGCTATTATAACTGAGTGCAAAGCGTGACCATAAAACAGAAACGTTTTTTAATTCTTATTTATGTTTCAAAATTGGTTATTCTCAAAATAGCAACCAAGAACCGTTTTTTTTTTTTAATTTGTGTCGATGGGCTCTTGTTTGTGTTTATTGGATTTTTATGTTCATAGACATACTTTCAGTCGTGAGAATTAATACTTAGTACTCTCGATTGAATCAATTCAATTAAAACTTATTCAGAGAAAGTTTGCTTGTTAAAGCGGGATAAAGAAAGACAACATTAAATGCCCTTTTAATGTTAATTTTCGTTTAATTTGATTTATTTGTAAGTTGATATGTCGCATTCACATCATATCTGTTTTTGTCTTCTTGATGTAACCCGACACAGCGTCAAGCTTAATAAAGGCCCGTTTACACAGACGATTTTTTTCGCGCAACTCAATGCAGTATCACGGCGATAAAATCACCGCTAGTTTAATTTACACGCTTGCAAACTCGCGGCGATTTTATGTTATCATCCCAGGTGATACATGTAACACCGATCACATCCTCAACCGAATGGCACTTCTAAGCCAAGAGGCCTTATTATTGAGCAGTCCACACCTCTACGTTAAAACGCCATTCCACAAATTACTTGGGGATCATTTCGGGGTCAGCATGAAAATATTTGGGGATCATTTCGGGGACGGGATCATTTCAGGGTCAATTTGGAGATCAGTTCGGGGTTGGGGATCATTTCGGGGTCGGGATCATTTCGGGGGCTGTACAGTTCAGATAGCGGCCAACTATCACCCCTCTCAGGATTCACCGGAATTTGTGAACTAACAATAAGTTACGGCCGCATTTACTTATATATAGTTCACTTTGTCACGTTTTTCACTTGTGGTACCCTTTCACCTATTTTTAGCAAGTACGCATGCGCTTTTGGGCATCAGGATGATGCCATCATTAATTAGACACTTGGTAAAGTTTGGTAAATAGGCTAAAATGTTGGTGCTTTTCCACGCGATTTGCTTTATTTTAACCGAACTTTCTACACCATTTTGGCAGAATGAGGTCAGACAAATAACATATCAAGTCGTGGAAGCGATGCGAGAAGCAGAAAAAAAATAAACAGTCTCTCTTGAGTCAGTTGTTCAAGAAACTTCGCTCGATCGATCGATAACATGTCTTTGATAAAATCCTGTTATTTCTCGATTTCTTCTCTTCGCTTCACTTCGCCAGCTTCTGTGGGGGCACAAAAAATTACAGCGCGTTAACTGAGCGTATTTTTTTTGTAATATCTGTTCTGTTTCGTTTTTATCGGCTCAAATACTAAATCCTGATGCCAACCGCCATGTTTTTTTTTTTCTGCTCGTCCAAGGGCCTGAGAACTAGAAATATGGTTTCCAGACTCTCTCTGAAAATGTCACGCAACTCACGTAAGTTGCTCGCGATTTTTGCGTGCCGATCGCGGGGCAACCATTTTTCAGTCAAAAAAAGTTTTTGCACTTTGTCAGACAATGTTTTGCATGTTTTTAACACGTGTTGTTGGTCAAAAAGTTTGCAAGACGCTTTTTGTCAACTAATTTTAACAATTCGATGGTTTCTTCTCTTATAAAAAAAATATCATTTTTTTTTGTATTTTTCTGGTAATTATTAAGCATGATGTATTGTTCTTTTTTGTAATTTGGAACTTTTTTTGCGCATATTGTTGAGATTGATTTCCTTCCTTTTCCCATTTTATCTTTATTTGGCATTTGTTCAATAGGAATTATTTCTGGCACAGCAAGGCAGCTTGAGATTTAAAAGAGCACAAGGTTAAAAAAGCACAGCAAAAAAGAAAAAAACATAAAAAATAACTAAGTTAGCTAAAAAACGGTTTAAATAGGCAAAATCAGAACTCGACTTTGCTAAAAATGGGGCAAAAATAGGATAGGATTGAAAATAATGAATTTGTGCCAGAACCATCCCCTTATATGTGTGTAGTCAAAAGCTTTTTTAAAGTCAAGAAAGATAGTTATACCTTCACAATTTGTTTGGCTTGTGAAATAAATAGTATCTTGTATTAGACGGATATTTTCATCGATATATCGACCTTTGACATAGCCGGTTTGGTCGGCATTTATGATCTTGGGTAGTACTTTTTCAAGTCTTTTTGCGATAGCTTTGGTCAGGATTTTGTAGTCTACGTATAGAAGCGAAATTGGTCTTAAGTTTTCTAAAATAGTTTTGTCCTTAGATTTTTTCGGAATTAGTGAGATGATCCCTCTTCTCTGGGTGATAGCCGGAAAGCTTCCCAGATTGGAAGGCGTGGTTAAGACTGTCTGTTAAGGTTCTCCCGATTTCGTGCCAGAAAAAACTGTAAAATTCTGCTGAAAAGCCGTCAGTGCCTGGTGTTTTTCCAGTTTGGAAATCTTTTTAAGGCATTCATCCGTGGTTATTTGACCTTCGCATGCTGATTTGTCTTCCTCGGTTAGCGGAGAAATATTTCCTTGGTTGAGAAACATTGATTCTTCAAATTTACTCGGGTCTACATTTTTTGATTTATAAAGGGATTTGTAGAACTGTTTTTCTTTTTCAAGAATCTCAAATTGATCACTTGTAAAGACATTTTCAGCGATTTTCAATCTTGTAACTGTTTCGTTCTTGTAATTTCTTTTTTCTAGGCCGTAGAAGTATTTCGTGTTTCGCTCTCCTTGTTCGTGCCATCTCACTTTACTCCTCAGGATGGCGCCTTTTGTCTTGTAATTCATTATTCTTTTTATCCGCATTTTTTCTGTGTTAAGTTCGAGGAGTAATTCCATTTTAATAAGATCCCATCTTAGGCCCAAATTAGTTATATCGGAGTATTTCTCCCTGAAATTGGGAATATTCTCGCGTAGGGCGGCGATGAAATACTCATCCTTGAGGAGTGCGCTGTTAAACTTCATTGTATTTTAAGTGACTTATTTCTCCAAGTGAAGCGGGAGAGATCGGAATTTAAACTTCGCCAAATTTCGCGGAGACTTAGAGTATGGCAAAGCGTTTCAATAGCCTTTATGACTTTTGTGTTCTGTGTGACGGAATTTCCACCAATTTTATCCTTTGTAGAAAGCGTGCAGTTGAAATCGCCTCCGATTATCATATTATCTTGAGAGAAATCTTGTAATAATTAATCAAGCCTTGTAAAGAAACCTAATTGCTGGGTTGCGTCATTTGGAGCGTAGATGTTTACGAGAACAATTGATTGTTCGTCAAGGGAGAGTTTTATGATAATGAACCTGCCATTTTTGTCACAAATAGTTTTTTCAATTTTACAGTCCACTGACGGGTTAATTAGAATCATCACGCCTTTACTATGGTTTGTGCCATGACTATATATCACCTTGCCGCCCCATTCATTTTCCCATCTTGATGCGCATAAATTTGAGCTACAGTCAACTCTCTCTAAGACGGACACCTTCGGGACCTGCCGCAACTGTCCGTCTAAGAGAGGTGTCCGCCTTGTAGAGAGTCGAGGTAACATGACACCAGTAATTCTAAGACAATAAAGCTAAACCTTTGCACAATGCAACAAACATTTGCAAACTACAACAAGACTAAAATAATAATAAAAGGACCGTATTCGCAAGTTAAAGCAAAGTTTAAAGTTCTACAAACTGTAATACTGTAAGTAGAAAACGACCTCATTAGTGCCCTTACACGTAAGCAGATAAATAATCCGTTAAAGCGTCGTTGTTTTTGGTTAGTAAGCTTGGTATACACGTATCCTTAAACGCTGACTAACTTTGCTTTGGGTCGATACGAAGTTTGGAAGTATTTTCACAAATAAAACATGATAAAAACACTTCTAAAGTGTCCGTTAATTATTTCAAAGTGTCCGTTGTCCGTCTTAGAGAGGTGTCCGTCTTATAAGGAGTTTGGTTACAGTAAAATGACTGAAAAACGGCAGGGACCATCACCAGTTGTCCGTCTTATGGAAGTGCCCGTCTTATAGAGGTGTCCGTTAACAGAGAGTTGACTGTATAACACTCTTGCAGAAAAATGAAATGTTGTTTTTGTTTGTGTAGCCATCGGAATATTAATCGACGCTTAAAAGTTTTGTTGAGCCCTCTTACGTTTAGCGACAGGCACTTCAGATTTAGGTCGTTAAGTGTATTCATCTTTTTTGCGGTAGATAATAAAATAATGCAAAAACCCTGCATGGCTGACCAGAGACGAAAAGTTTTTTCCTGATTTGCTTCGATAAAGAGCGAGGTATAGCTGAACGCAAAGTGAGTGAAAATGCAAGTAAATAGTTTTGAATGGCAGAAGGGCAGAAAATACACAGAAAGCTAAAGAAATACAACAAACACATGAACACACACACGCCTATACAATAAATCGAAGACATAAAAACAGTTAAACGCCGCCTAGATGGATTGCTGAGAAACAGCCGTGAAGGGTTTGAGAGGTTTTGCTTCACAACTATTTCGACAGAGGTTTCGCGTTTTCCGTGACCGCTCGCCTAACATTATTTCAATTCGAGAAAGTTTCATTATACACTTTAGGAGACTTGGCTTACAGAGTTTTACGAGAGAAGGCAAAATAAGCTCAAAACTTAGCAAAAACGAACTAATTTTGTACTGTATATACCTCACAGTTTCGAGAATGTTCCAGCAGTTCACAGCTCAAAAGGCTTTTCAGATGGCCATAGTTTGCCTCGAATGTATAGCTTGTCGGGCTGAGATTTACTGAAGGATGTGGGAATATCGTTGCGTCTTGCATTTTTGAAGGTATCCATCTGCTTCTTTCTGCGATCGACGATCTCGAACGGAAGGTCTTGGTACACTTTATAATTTGTTCCTCGTTGTCGGTGTCCCAGCGAAAGCAACTTCTCAACATCCTTGAATCGTAGGAAGCAAGCAATGATGGTTCTGGGCTTGTCATCTTTCTTTTTGCCGACTAGATGGACTCGTTGTATTTCCACGTTAGCAGCATCACGGAAGCCCAGATGCGTTTCCATGAACGAGCGCAGTGCTGTCTCTGTGTCCTCTTTGTTTGTGGCGTCTTCTGGAATGTTTTCAAATCTGAGGTTTTCGCGCCTCGAGTAAGCTTCCAGGTATAAATGCTTATCTTCGACCAACTTAAGCTTTTCGCGGAGCTCACTGTTTTGAATCTCCAGTGTATCTTTTGTATTCTTTCATTGGTTGTATTCTTATCTGCTTCATTTGCCTTTAAGTTGGTTTTTAGATCTTCAACATCTTGCTTAATGTTGTCGTGGTCCTCTTCGAGGACTTGTATTCTTCGTTCGAGGTTCTCGAAAGACTTCGGGAAATTGTTTACCGCTACTTCGATAGCGTCCAACTTTTCGAGTTTCTTAAGAATGTCTTCCAGTGATTTTTGAAGGTTTTCAGACATGTCCAAAGCGCGTAAAATTATGTCGTCTCCTTCGTCACGTTGTTCGGGAGAGGAAGGAGATTCCTTCTCTTTAAGTCTCTTTGCCTCTGGCGAAGTATCTGAGGAGCTTTCGGAGGATAGCTGTCTTGGTCTTCTTTTAATGAGCAGGGACTTGAATAAATCTTCCATTAAGTCATCCTAAAAAATCTCATATAAGGCGAACGGTTTTAAACACATCTACTCCGCCTTTGCTGCGTGACGCGATAGTGTTCGTCCGCCGGAGGGCACTATCAGCCCATAGTGCCCGCCGAAGAAAAATGCCCGGATCGATAGTGCCCGCCCGTGCCTGCAGACAAAAGCGTGCCTGCAGACAAAAAAACCCAACCAAATTCACTGCATTTAGTGGGTTTCTTGTCTGGTTTTGTTTCGTTTGTTAAATTTCGGCTTTCAATTGAGTTTTTTATCCTGAAAAGTAAAAATATTTCACGATGTTGTTGATGCTCGTTTTTGTATGTGCGCGCGGAAGAAAAGTTAGTGGTGAACAATAAAGACAATAGAGTGTTTCTGTCTCGGAACTATCTGTCTGATAGTTGCCCCTTGGAAATTTGATGTTCTTAAAACTAGCATATTAGCTTCGCTTCTCGGGCTAATATTTGTTTTAAGAACATCAAATTTCCGCGGGCAACTATCAGCCGATAGTTCCTCGACAGAAACACTCTATTGTTAAAATAGTGCCCGCCGAAGAAAAATCCCCGGATCGATAGTGCCCACCCGTGACTTTTTTTTGTAAACAAGCGTGCCTGCAGACAAAAAGACCCAACCAAATTCACTGCATTAAGTGGGTTTCTTGTCTGGTTTTGTTTCGCTTGTTAAATTTCGGCTTTCAATTGAGTTTTTTTATCCTGAAAAGTAAAATAATTCACGATGCTCGTTTTTGTATGTGCGCGCGAAAGAAAATTTAGTGGTGAACAATAAAGACAATAGAGTATTTCTGTCTCGGAACTATCGGTCTGATAGTTGCCCCTTGGAAATTTGATGTTCTTAAAACTAGCATATTAGCTTCGCTTCTCGGGCTAATATTTGTTTTAAGAACATCAAATTTCCGCGGGCAACTATCAGCCGATAGTTCCTCGACAGAAACACTCTATTGTTAAAATAGTGCCCGCCGAAGAAAAATGCCCGGATCGATAGTGGCCACCCGTGACTTTTTTTTTGTAAACAAGCTGCCTGCAGACAAAAATCTCTAAAATCCGATTTGCGTATTTCCAATAGAACACAGCTCAGTTTCTACTTATACTAGATGTCCACTTACAATGACAGAATTCAACTTACATACGCAATATTTCGATTCAAAAAGGCAGATCTCGGCTTCTCATGCGACGGGTTTCCCAACTTGTGCTTGACACAAGTTCAAGCATAAGCATCAAAATGCAATGTGTTTGTGCTTTTGCTTGCATCGAAGCCGTATTCACGGTGAAATAAGAGCTGTTATGCTTGCGCTTGTGCTTGCGTCGCTAGTGAAAACCAGGCTTAAGTAAGTGTGTCAATGCGTACAACGTGCTTTGTATAACTACATAGTGCTTAAATATTTAACGTGAAAGTAAACTTTGCTCCTGACATATATTTGCTGCCATGGTCACATGTAGTTGGCGGTTATATTGATAAAGAAAACATTATAAAAAAATGTTCACTTCAAACACTATTCTTTACAGAAGATTCAAACAGCTCAGTGGTGGTCAATCTATTACTAGTAAAACCTAATTACAGCATTAGTCGTATGAGATGAAGATGCTCCGGAGACGGACACGTGCAAAAAAATTCAGTTTCGTGAAGTTTGTAGTTGAAATACATAGCCTCATGAAGGAGCTGAGCTACCCAGGCAATGAATTGTCAATCTCCAGCACGCCGGGTTTCCTGAACACGTAACAAAGCTTACCGATCGAATTCGCTGAAAGCCATGAAATATCCCGACCAGTAAATTCGATGAAATTACTTATTCTACACCGCAATATTTAAGTTTGATATTGTCAGCCTAAGGACGCTTGATATGGAGTTCAATATTAAGTAAAACACTTCTGTTGTCGCGTGATGTTCACATTGAAGAACAGAAAGCATGTACCTAATTAACAAATAGATTCCATTTTGCCGTGCGTCTGTTCAGTTATAGATCACAGATGACGTCAAAATGTGGTATGAACAAAAAAGTGGCCCACGAGCCGCTAGGCGAGTGGGTCACTGATGTTCATACCACATTTTGACGTCTTCTGTGATCTATAACTGAACAGTAAGTAAGTAGTAAGTAAGTACTTTATTTAGACACATGTCACCAATGAGCCAGGGGCTCGTTTAAAAGTGAACGTGTATTCTACAAATTACAATGTAAAAAAAAATTAAATATGATTATCTATTCAATAAAAATACAAAAATTAGACTATAAAATTTAAAATTTAAAACTAGACTATAAAAATTTAAAAACTACGTAGACAATAAGATTTGAAAATGTAAACTAATCGATACAAAGATTACAGGAACAGTTGGCCTCGGTGGTCAGGTTAATATTGTTCAGTAAATTTTTAAAAATTCTAAGAGAGGACGCTCCTCTTATATTGTCAGGTAGGTTGTTCCATAAACGTGAAGTTATGTAGCGATAAGATTTATGCAAAAACTTTGATTTAAAGGTAGGCTGATTAAGCTTACAATAGCCTCTTAGATCATAATTGCTAGAACGCAATGAGAACAATTCCTTGATGTAGCTTGGCCCCGTAATAAATAAAGATTTATAAAGGAGGATTAGGGCTTGCGTGTATCTGCGATGCTCCAGGGACTTGATGTTTACCATCTTAAGTAGATCGCTATATGGAGTTGTCTTGGGCAGATTCATCAATGTTCTGATAGCAAACTGATTAGTAAATTCTAGCTTGTTAGAAAGTCCAGATGAAAGTCCCACTAAAACAGGTGCGCAGTATTCCAAATGTGGTAAGATGAAGGCCTTGTAAATATTGATCATCACATCAGCAGGTATAAACTTCCGTACCCTCCTAAGAGCAGCAACCTTAGCATTGACTTTATCACATACAGATTTAACATGGGCCTTGTAAGTTAATGAGCTGTCTATAGTTAAGCCCAAGAGTTTTAGTTCTTTAACTACATCCAAGGGTGGCTTGGTACGATCTGCAAAAAGCTGGATATGTGTTGGATTGTCGCCCAATGATAACACTTGCGTTTTTTGCCTCATTTACACTTAAGTAATTATCCTCAAACCATGAATGAAGCATATCAAAGCTATTCTGTGAAGTGAATTCTAGAACATTTGGATTGCGGTTTGATAAGTATTGAGTTGTATCGTCAGCATATAATCTCAAATTAGCATCAACAACAAAGTAAGTGAGATCATTAATAAATAAATTAAATAGAAGTGGTTCCAAGATTGACCCCTGAGGAACTCCATGCTTGATTGTTCTCCAATCTGAGTATGAATTTCCAATCTTAACACGTTGCTTTCTTCCACACAAATATGAGCGAGTGAGACACAAGGCACTGTCAGAAAAATCATAGGCTCTCAACTTTGAAAGTAGAAGGCTGTGGGACACGGAGTCGAATGCTTTTGATAAATCCACTGCAACAATGTTCTTTGTTATCAAGCGTGGCTCTAAAATCTTCCGTCATTTTAAGAAGAGCGGTTGTACAGGAGTGACCCTTTAGGAAGCCAGATAATTTATCGCTTAGCACTGACTTGGAAAACACCAGCATTTGATCATGTTGGACCCTTTCAAAGATTTTAGACAAGGATGTCAGAACAGACACTGGGCGATAATTGATTTTGTCCGCTGGGCTGTCCTTCTTAAAGAGTGGAGTCACATTGCTACATTTCCACAGACTTGGCCACATATTAGCTGATATACAGTGGTTAATCAGATTGGTAAGAGGAACTGCCAGAGCCTCAGATGACACTGCAAGGACCCACGGTGATATGTTGTCGGATCCGGTGGCCTTGTTAGGTTTGAGAGAGAATAGAAGATCCTTGATATAGCCCACATTAACGCTGGAAAAGGAGAAATGCTTGCAGTTATGTCTCCGTCTGATTTCATTGACACTAGCATGGTTAACAAAGTTACTCTCGCACATATTTGGTATGTGTGCAGAAACACCGTCTGTAAAGTATTTATTAAATACATTGGCAACTTCAGTGTTATCCGTAATCAATCTGCCTTCCTCCAATAGTTGTATATTTTGTTGTGGAGCACATTTAGAAGGCAATAAGAGTTTGAATTTTTTCCAGAATTCGCCTGGATGGGCACATTCAGTTGAGGTGCGAATGAAATATGATTTCATAGATTTGCGCTTTAGGGTAGTAACAATGTTTCTTTGTTTCCTGTAATTCTCCCAGTTATCTTGAGTTCTATTTTTTCTTAAATTTCCTCAATAGGATGTTACGCTTCGAGGTTGCAGAGGATATTTCAGGCGTGATTCATGGTAGCTGATCCCCCCTAATAAATTTCTTTTTGTGTGGCATGTGTTGGTCTACAACATCGTACAACAGCTGATACCAGTGTTCACAGATATCATCAACATTGTCGAAGACATAGGCTGAATCCCACGCGATTTTACTGAGATTATCTAGATATTCCTCTCTTTCCAAGTTTTTCATACTTCGATATTCGATGAGCTTTGGTGGAGGTCGTTGAATTTTCTGCTTTCGTATGGTGTAGATTAGATCATGATCACTTATACCCAGTTTCATTGTTCCACTTAAGGCAAACCGCTCAGGGTTGCTGGTGAGGATGACATCAATCAAGGATGCAGAGTTGTTGGTTACACGCGTTGGTTCAGTAATTGTATTAGACATACAAAAACAATCACAGAACTCAGTTAACTGAGAATCTGCCTCAGTATTGCCATCGACATACATGTTAAAGTTGAGATCGCCAATAATGAGCAGTTCATTTCTGATGTTAAACAGTGACTCAGCTGCAGAGTATATTGATGGCAAAAAATCTGCTGGCTTATTTTTTTGTGGGAGATCTATAGCATGCCAGGACAAGGAATCTTGAGTTGTTGTGACCCTTCACATCAATACAAATTGACTCCATGTTGAGTGGCTCCAATTTCAGTCTCCTATAAGCAGACCATTCCTGATGTATACCAACAGACCACCACCTCCCTTTTTCCGATCTTTCCTCATGATTCTGTAACAAGGGTGCTGTAGAAGAGTACTATCATATGTAGAGTCAAGTTTAGTTTCCGAGATGGCAAGAATGTCAAATAAGCCTTCATTGAGAAGAAGTTTAACTTCATCAATCTTATTCCAAATACTGTTGATGTTGATATGAGCTATAGACATATTGAATTTATAATAAGATAAGACGTTGGTCTTGAAGCTAGAAATTTCGTCTTCTTGTAAGTCAGTGGAGACCATAGAAGAATCAATAGAAGAGCTGATTGACGAGTTCAGTGTCGTATTAAAGAATGGCAAACCTGACAATGAACACGGCGGGCAAATCCAGTTAAAGGTATCCATTTGTTTGAGGCTTGTGTATTGCCTTGGCGTGACACGTCCGCATTTTATATGGCAACTAGAGTCGCAATCGTCGCAGCTTAAAGCTCGATGGTTTCGAGCAATAGATTTGTGGCAAACAATGCACTTTTCAGGGCCAGGGTTTATAAATGGAATCTATTTGTTTTATATAATAACACAAGACTTTAGTACACTTCAGTGTGAGCAATGCCGCTACCCGTGAGCTAAGTTGTTTTCATTTCACGATAAAGTTTTCGTAAACACGAAGCACTGTAAAACCGATTAAATAAACAGAAAAATTGAAAGTCAATGAAAAAAACTAACCTTTATTCTAATTTGGAAGGTTGTTCAAAGCTGAAAGCATTAACCTAAGCGTTCAACCGCCATTAATTAAATTCCTGTGGCGTCGTCTAACTGTACAACATCGGTCAAACACATTAACACAGATTTCGATAATTTCTCTAATAATTCACTGTCTTCTTCAAGCATGTTTAGCCCAGTTAAATGCTTCGAAAGGTGTACGATGCTTGGCGTATTGTTTCTCAATGTAGATTTGTAATTAAGCTGAACGTTTTTTGCTTTGTTGTGGCCCCGCAAGTTTGAAAAACTTTGCCGACGACTCTGATTTGAACTATCAACTCTGATTACGTGCGGGAGTCACACCACCACGTGACGTCATCTATGCGTCTGTACTCTGATAGATCATAAGTAAGAACCAATCAAAATGCGCGTAGAATTCAGGTTATTATATAACATGAAATAGAGCACCGTCTCACGGTTAGCTTACCAATAATATACATGCAAAAATTTCGGCATTCTCATTGGCTGAGAGTACGTCAATTAATTCCAAACAGTGCAGAAAGTTGAAATTGAGTGCAGAAAATTAACCTTGAATTAATTGACAGAAAAGTCGGAAAGCGCGCCAAAACAAAATGGCGGCCGCTGTCGGAGGTTTTGGAGAGAACAAAAATCGAGCAAAAACGTATCGATTCATGTAAAGTTTGACCCGTCCGATTTAATTGAGAATTAAACGAAACTTATCTGTAAGTAGAAGTTTGATGGCAATTCTATCGAGTCATCATGTAGTGTAGGGGATCACATGTGATTGCATAATCCAATCCCAGAATTCATTTTTAAAAGGCAAACAAATACTGAAAAATGTAGTTTAAATAGGGTGTTTCTCCGAAGAAATTAGGCTGAGCATGTGATCCCTTACACTACATGATGACTACCATGGCCTACCAGAAAGCAAGGACAACAAAGGACGAAATTAACGCTCCCTGTTATGAAAATTGTAGAATCATTAACACTTTACTCGATAGTACGCAAATTTATAGAGGTGTTAAGGTGCTTTTAACTTTTACACGATTCTCTTAACAAGGCGTCAGAGTGCGTAAAAAAATCACTTTTCTACGTAATACGTAAAGAAGCTAATGGTTATAAGAAAAAACTCGCAACTTATACAGGAGAAAAGCGAGAGGACAAGGGTCGAAATTCACGCGTAGAGTGAAACTGTCCCAGTCAACTATTATTTAGTAACTTGAAATAATAACTTTCAATTTGGTGACTTAAAAAAAGAAATTGCCGGTCACGAAATTTTTCGCCGAAAGTCAAATTCACAATTTCGAAAAAGGCTACATTTCAAGACACATATTTGTCGCGAGTTCCAGAATTTGTTTTACAGTGCTTTAGCTTATTGTTTTCTTTTTAATTAATGGGGCTTTGCCACGGATTTTACGAGATTTTTGAACAGCCAAAATATATATTTGTGTCGCAAAAAAAAACTTAAAATAATAGTCTATTTTTATTAAAAATTGCTTTATTAGAAAAACACTGAAACTGAAACTGTTAATGAGCGTCTTTGGCTGCAGATGGCTCGGTTGGAAATGGATTGCAACTTGAAAATTTACGCGTAACTTTTTAAGTTGTTTCTGCACATTTTCATAAAGTCGATATTTATAGCCGTAGCTTGATTTCTATCTGCAAAATAAGGTTATAACTTCCTTTAGATGTTCAAAAATGATGCTTTTCATGGGTTAAGTTGCCTACCACTAATTTCAGAACAGTTAAGACCAAAAATCTGTGAAATCCCTGTGACGTAGCTCCTTTAAAAAGCCATGCACTTTCTTTATTCGCGACTTAAAATTCTCGTACTGTTAACAAATAAACATGACGCATTTTTCAGGATATTAGTATATACTCTTCAGATCATTAGAAAGCATGCGAAGCACTTACATGAAAGGTCAAGTTACACGGATTCTTTGCGTACTTATATTTTGTGGCGTTATAAAGCATAAATCAGTCTAAATCTGATTGGAACAAGGGCCTAAAAAAGGAAAGGCGCTCTCGGCGTCTCTATCACCGCAGTTTCTTTTTTCCTTCGCGCAGTCGACAAACAGACATCTGTTTCATCCAAATTACAGTTGGAGGGGTACTGGTGCAGGGAAGTTCAAGAATATTTTTAAATCCACAAACGCGACGATGGCAGAATATTGCCAAGAAGGCATGACTAGAAGTTTATAGAATATCTCTCATAAACGTAACCTTTGGTGCTGTTAGTTTAAGAACGTAACATATTTTAGAAACAAAATTATCCTCCAATAAATAATGCTTAATAATTTTAGAAAGCAATGTATTAAATTCCCAAAGCAGAAATTAACTTTCATGCTTGTTCAGTATATATATTAATGAACGTTTTATTCTTTTCTCTCTCTCTATTTCATTTGACGACAACAAACATAAAAACAAACCAACCAGATTGTAAGTAGCCACTTGTTGTATTGCTATTTTTTATTATCATCTTCAGTTACACGTTGTGTTCATAAAAACAATGTTCAACAATATAACTTCTTATAACTTCCCTCTCAGTCAAACCGTAAGTAATGAAGTGTAACTGAAATTTGTTGTTAAACTAAGCTACTTCTTAAAAAGGAGCTACGTCACTGATAGCTCATCTTAAAAATATATATATGCCATTTTTTTTAATTCCTCGTTCATAATCCTTTCGTTATATTTCTCAGTCTTAACCATCCAAGTTTTTTTTCGGTTTATTGTTACTTCTTTACTGTTTTCTATCTTAGTTAGATTATATTATATCGAAATCTGCCAGGACTTCGAGTATTAATTGGACAAAATGTGTTACTGTTTTAAATATCCTATCAAAAGAAATAATTTCTTACAACACCAAATATCGAAAATAAATCTTGAAGTTCCACTGGATCGCTTAAATGAGACAATTTTAAAAAATAGCTACACGAGAGCTTTTACCTGTAGTTTACATGGTTCTTGTGAACTTTGAAATTCATTTTCTCAGGCTCTGACAAGAAATTGTTGTTGGTGTTATCACGTATTATTACTTACATCTTTAGCTTCTAAAAAGGGTAGAAAAAAACGCAATAGGATTTAAATTATTCTGGTACTCGATTTTTTTGAACCAAAATTAATATTACTCGATTTCCTGATGGAATCCGTCTTAATTTGAGGTTTCCTACAATTTAAAAAAAAGGAAAATCATAAAATTGACTAACAGAAGGTGAGATAGTTTTATTGCAAAAGTAACGGTAGTTTTAATTCGCACAACAACGTTGCCACCTCATAAAATCCACACAAACCTCATTCCTTCATACCTACAGATTCTGTCACAATAATAATATATAGATTTAGGCAAGCCTAAAAGCGGAGCTCCCCATTTATTTATTTTTTACTGGAGTTAACAATGTTTCCATTCTGATAATTATGCGGTCAAAGCTTTAATGTATACGCTGGCCCATAGGCCGGTGCAGGACAAATTTCAATTGAACATGGTTAAAATGAATTTCTTACGGTACAACAAAAATAATAATCTCGAGGGAGAACAACTCATGGTCTAAAAATTAATGTTTGATCTCTGCTTTATAAGAATATAAAGAAATGTAAATGCTGGCCCATAGAAACGTCAATATATTTCTTGGACAGATCTTTCCGTCTCACTTTTCTTGCCTGTAGTTCTTAACATCGGTGCACTCAAATGGGTTCCTCACGTACGCAAATTTAAAACTTATCTGGGATAAATCGGTGGTCATTTTTTATTTCTTACCGTGTGCACAGTTTAAACCAATTTTAACGTCTACTAAATCATAGGTATTCAGTGTAAAAGTGAGCTTTACTAAAGGAAAAAAAAATATTTGAATTACTTAAAAAATATGAGTTCACACCTTATGCTAGAGCTAGATCGGGTAAACATGATTCTCAGAACAAGTTTAGTTTAGATAAATTAATTTTGTTGAGTGCTTTGTTGTCGTTCAACACTTCTAAAAACGTCACTTATACTGTATGAATTTCTTATGCCGAGAAAATTTACGGCTGAAACTCGGAATAAACTCACAGAACATCACGGCAAGGCCACACGGCAAGGCTAGGGATTATAATTCGACTTTATACGGCCAAAGAAAATCAACTTACGGCAATAGATAATCAGTACATCCATAGCAAAATAAAACCAACTTAAAAAAAAACTAAAAAAAACAACAACCAAAAAATGAACTGACATGTGAGCATAAGCTTAAATGTACTACATATAAAAGCGACTGAAAGTGGCAAAGTATTTACCGATTGATCTAAACCTTACCGACACAGAATCTATCGAAACTGCACTCAGAAAGTAAAAACAACATGGAATTTTCTGTCATAAAATCAGGTTCAGCAATTCAGTAGAGGTTGTTACCTTGCATCAGGGTCCTGTCCTTTTCTTTAGAGGACTTGATCCATGCAATTATTAGCTCCGTTTTAACACACTCATTCGCTAAAGTTATTGTATTCTTGATGCCGACAGCCGTAGGTTCAACCGCAACAACAGAAACAAGCAAACTGGACTTGCACAAGGAATATCATTCACAATTATTTCGGGTCTCCTCGTAAACCTTTTTCGTTTTCCACAATTTCACGGGATAAATATGACATTTGAGAACATCGTGCGAGAAATATTTCAGTAAGAAATGCTTGCGGTTTCATTCAGCCTACACAGTGAACACCGCGCAACAAAATTTCCCGCGTTTTCATAACATAACTTCGTTTAGATCAAACTGAAACGTCCACATCATCCAGTCGATAGAAGGTAACGTCAATTGCTCGTTTTACGGTTACGAAAAATGCGACCAGAGACCAATAAATTGAATATAACCGTGTAGCGATCGAACGACAGCCATTTTTTTTTGGTGTAAAGGCTTCGATACACTCACACATGAATAAAGACCAACAAAATAGAGCAGTTGGATAATAAACCTCTCAGATATTTTGCTATGTAGTATTGCTGTGTAATTTTACCCCTTGTGTACATTTTGTCTTGCCTTGCGAGCTTTATTTGCTGTTTGTAATTTCCTTACTTTTCTTTTGCCACGGGCGGGCAACCTCGTCCCCAGGCCTAATCCGTGCGTACGTACGTACGTACGCGACAACCAAAATTTCTCGGTTCGATAGGATACCATTTGCCTGCCTATGGATGCTCCGCTCGCGGCACCTTCGGCGCCGTGGGAGCTCCGCTATTAGTTTCAAGGAGACTACTGTCAAGGTCATCGATACATTTAAGAACACTTCTTTGAGAAAGTGAATCAAACTTGGAAATGAAAAATTGAAACACCCCTTCATTTTTTGTGTGGAGGTAGGTTACCTTGGGGGATGAACAAAAACGAGCATATTTTGATTGACAGATTTATTGTTGCCATGGTAGCCGCACTTGGTCACGCAAGCCTCAGGTTCATGTTTTGAGCTAAAATTTCACTCTGAATATATAAAAATATACGAGTCTAGTTCTCTGGTAAAAATAAACCACATCAAATGAAATCCCAGCACAAAGTAGAGTCATTCTTCTAGTTTATAAAAATTATCGTAAAATTATTTTGCGATTTATAAACAAGGAAAAATTTGTCGCTTTATCATAGTGTCTGTCGGCCATTTTGACAAGTGGGAAAATCAACCACGACCAATTTCGCAATTTCTCACAAAGTACTCAATTTCTTGAAACCAAATTAGCAGCAGAATTAAAACGGTTATTGTAGATTCTAAATATCATAAAATATTTTTGGGGAAAATCATATTTTTGCCATGGGCGTTCAATATATACAAGGCAAATTACGAAAAGTTGCAAGATTGGCCATTTTGAGGGCCGCACTATTTGGCCTAAAATGGCGTACGAAAGATGAAATCAGCTTGGAAATATTTTTCTTTCACCTGGTCTTTTACTTAAATGTGATTAATACGGTTTTGGGCTCCCGAATTTGGTGAAATCTAAATTAATACAAAAGCCTACCTGGCACGTTTTGGCAATTTCTTCAGGACGACTTGTCGTGTGGGTTTCGCCTCCGCTCCCTCCATGTTCTTGACCAAATTGAGTACAGAAACTAGTAACAAGGCCAAATCTAATAGTTTGCAACATCAGCATCCATTTTACTGCGTTTCAGACCACAAATTATGTTGCATTTATCCGCATGACACGATAAACAACAACTGGCCGCCATGCCAAAACATATCCGTGATGAATGTTTGTGATTTCTGCCGTCGATTACCAAACCTTTTCAGCACAGTTCACCGAAAAAGCTATTTAAATCACTGTACTTAGCAAATGTATGATCTGAGAACAACAAAGAGTACTACTTTTGGCCAAAATCGATTGTTAGATTGCTAAAATGTTGACTAAACGAACACACCGGAAGTAAGGGAGATGCGACTGCTGACCGGATGTAACACAATACAAATGGTGTTGCGACGGATGTAAATGTTTTAAGGATATCTCGTGGTTCTTTTGGCTATGGGATTTTTGCCTGTCGATCCGGTATTAGAGGTGGACGGTTTTACAGCGACAGAATAACAACGAAGATATAATTGCCAGATACAATCGTACCATAGAAGTTGAACTTTTATTTTACTGACGCTGAGTGTCATGACTGTCATCTGCATTTTTGGCAGAAAAAGTACATGAATACAGTGGTGCAAACATCGGTCAGAAACAAGCAGATTTCGTAACGACGTCCTTGTTCTACGCGACGATTTCTTGTTAAGTTAAACTTGATTTCTGTTTAGGGCAACCGGACAGAAATCAAGTTTAACTTAACAAGAAATTGTCGCGTAGAACACAAAAGCAAAATACACCCGTACAGTTAGAATGGAACACTACAACGTATAAACCACTATCAAAGTCACCGATACATTTAACAATTATTCGCTAAAGGCGAAGTGAATTGACAAAAGAAAACAACTTGAAGGAAAAACACACGATTCTTGTTCTCGCTTGCATGCTTGCATCCCGAACAACGCTACACTGTTTTCTTTATGGGTAATTAACTATCATCTGGAAATAAGTAGCTCCGGTCTGAAAAGAAATAAATTTTCCTCACTTGATCTCACACCGTTTTTTTCATGGCAGCGCGGTCTACGAAACAACTGTGTTTACTATTCTTGAATTCTTAAATACCATTTTTTAAAAATATTTTGGGTCCAAAGGCCTCGGTGGTAATTTTCCAAAATTCCCAATACTTTTAATATTCTGGAGTTAGAGTGATGTCTTTCGAAAAAGCAATTATTTGATTTAGCAACTGTCCGCCATGTTTACTTGTCTGAATAACAAAGACGGGGTGGCGTAGTGACGAATCCTTCAAATGCTAATTCACCTCTAATAGGATAAATAGAGCGTCATAAGACGAGCTTCTTGAGCAGTAGGAATGCCCCATTCTTACATTCCCTTCTGAAAAATATACAAAAAATTTCTTTCTGCTCCTCTCCCTTGCGCCCAGTGTGAAGTAAGACACAGACTGCAAACGACAGCCGGTACCTGGGAACTAGATTAGGCCATGCTATTCCTAATTCAAAAATCGGGTTAGCTTTACTTTCACCAGAAGTCTGCAGTCTGCGTTTTACACTGACCGCCTGTTTATAGAGGTGTGTACCAACAGGGGGATTCACGTATAAGGGGTTTCATTGTATTCGCTGCGGTTACTGATACCTTTCTGTATCGTGCAATTTTAGCTCATTAATTGTTTTAAGGTAACATCTAAAATACCGAATAAAAGGACACCTTAACATAACATAACATAACATAACATAACATAACATAACATAACATAACATAACATAACATAACATAACATAACATAACATAACATAACATAACATCACATCACATGACATGACATGACATGACATGACATGACATGACATGACATGACATGACATGACATGACATGGCATGGCATGGCATAACATAACATGACATGACATGACATGACATCGCATAACATAACATAACATGACATGACATGACATCGCATAACATAACATAACATAACATAACATATAACATAACATAACATGACATGACATGACATGACATGACATGACATGACATGACATGGCATGGCATGGCATGGCATAACATAACATGACATGACATGACATGACATCGCATAACATAACATGACATGACATGACATGACATCGCATAACATAACATAACATAACATAACATATAACATAACATAACATGACATGACATGACATGACATGACATGACATGACATGACATGACATGACATGACATGACATGACATGACATGACATGACATAACATAACATAACATAACATAACACGACATAACATAACATAACATAACATAACATAACATAACATCACATAACATGATGTACTGGTTAAATCAAGATTGCACAAAATAAAACAAATAAAATACATCATGAAAACGAAACAGGAGGTGGAACCTTGGTTCCCTAAATATAAAAATAAAAACAAAGAAAAATATATATATTGTATATATACACACTTTACAGAATGTACTACAGAAAGGAAAACAGACCATCACCTGGTGACTGATATCTATTGTTGTAGTACGAAGTAATAAACAGTTCTTTCCATTCCAGCGCCGGCAGCTCGTTATAGTCACTCAACCAAGTGTCTTTAGTTGTTGATACTTATCAAACTTGGCATTAAACGCTAAAACACCTTCAACGAGTCTTCGCAGCTTCTGATGCCAAGCAAAAGAGCTAAAAGGCCCGGGAATGGGAGGACTTCAATATGATAGGGGCGGAGTTTCTCTTCGGGAAATTTGAATTAAACCCATTAAGGAGAAAAGTCTGGGCGTGGCTCAAGGGTTTTTGCCCCTAAAAGATACCATTTTCATGCCTCAGACAGCTTGTTTTTGTTTATACCACTATGGAATAAAACGGCTTGTGTTTTCACGCAAAACGAAGCCGTATACGGTGGCCCATAAGGGTCATGTATGATGTGATTTATTATCCACAAGTCTAGCCGCGTTTTATCATCTCGATTGAGGACACGAAATTTCGGCTCATAATGCGATATTTCGACTTACAACGCGAGATTTAACAATTGGACTACGAGCCAGAGTTTTTTATGAGCGAATAGAGCCGCCGTCAAAATTACTATCGTTTTAGAAGACACTCTAAAGAATTGCAGTCCAAACCCTACGCTTTTATGCACTTTTGAGCCAAAATATTAGGAAAAAATGTCCGTTTAAAGAGCAAAGCGCGCGCGATAGTGTTCTATCAGCAAATAGAAAATAATGGGAGAGCCAATCCGATTTGCGTATTTCCAATAGAACACAGCTCAGTTTCTACTTATACTAGATATCCACACACAATGAGAGAATTCAACTTACAAACGCAATATTTCGATTTAAAAAGGGAAAATTTGGCTTCTTATGCGACGGGTTTCCCCACTTGTGCTTGACACAAATTCAAGCATAAGCATCAAAATTCAATGTGTTTTTGTCAGGTACACAAGAGCCCAAAATGTGATACCCACGGGCATTTTTGTCTGATTTTTGGCAACATAGCTATTTTTACTAAATGGAGTACGCTGATTTCGAAAATCATTGTTGCCAAGCTCAATTCTTGTGCGAAAAAGTTTTGAGGTATTTAATTATGACGTCGTTGACCAAATAAGGAGTTTTCCTTGCTTTACCCTTTTTAATCAAAATGCATCCAGAAATTCTTTCAAAGCATTACAAGTGCACGGTAAAAATGTTTCTAAGAATTTCTCACAGTTTTTACACCGTTTCTATGAATAATAAGCCGTCCAGTGAGAAATGACCACGCTCTCGTATAATAAAGTCTCCTTATCACGGGTATATTGTTGACATTTTGTTGAAAAATGAATGTGATTCTTGTATTAGTAAAAAGTTGTAATTGAATTGCTCCAAACATCAGCGATGTTTGACATACACCAAGACGACTGCTTATATCTACAAAGAGAGTTGCAAGGAGAGACAGAAGAAAGATAATGAAGCCGAGAATGCTCTCTTTTCTACACAAACAAAAATTTGGGTTGTTCTCATCATTTGTCTGTGATGAGAACAGCCCAAATTATTGTTGTGTCAAATGAAGAACATTCTCAGCTTCATTATCTTTCTTCAGAAGAAAGATAATGCTCTTCATTCTACACAACAAAAATTTGGGTTGTTCTCATCACAGACAAATAAGACATTTCAGAACATTGCCACGAAAGATCTCGCGACTCTAAAAATTAAAAGTGATCTTTTTATTGGAAAGACTCAGCAGCGATTCGTGGAATGGAGGCTACTATCTTCAGACAGAGAGGAAGAACGGGAAAGGGAAGAAGGGGCGAAAGAAAACTTCCGTGACCCTATTCGCAAGAATAATCCACCTCAAGAGAGGATGAGGGGACAGAGAGGAACTTAGAGGGCGTTGGCCGGGATATGTCAAAGACAGGAAAGTTATTTTTAGATATGTGGACGTCCACAAAAGCGTAGTTCCGGTTCTAGTAAAGTCAATAAATCGAGCCAGCGTGACATTTGTTTTATCGGCTAATTAAGCATGTAATTTTTAGTGGGCATTTTACAGGCGTTTGGACTTCGGCAACGATATTAATGTCAATGATAGATTGTATCGGAAGCTTTCCAAAGTAAGCGTCTCCTGTAGATGCTAAATAAAAATCACGACAGGCCTACACCAAGAGAAGATATTATTTTCTCTTGCCTACACGGACTCCTACTGTTTATTATTACTATTTGCGACCTGATTTTTTGACCGCTTCGCTCTGAGAAGCGTGTCTTTAAGCGATTTGCTTTCTTAATGCGACAACATAGGATAGGTGGCTTTCGAAAAAGGCCTTCTCCTTCTGCACACTATAATTATTATTGGGAAGCGTTTTAGGTCAAACAGACGTTAGTGTAGACTGGAGGTCACACAAGTCTGCATGCTTTCCTGCAGTTTGTAGACATTAACACCTCTCTCATTTGCTAAATGGTTTTGCCCGTGCGGTTTGATTTGGCTGATATCATTTTGCAAGATATGTTTTAATCTCTCAAAATGTTCGCCCTGGAAGGACTTTGTCGGAAACTTTCTTTGAAAGTGTTATTTTATTTTATTTTATTTTATTTTATTGTGACGCCGAACCCGGCTGTTTAATTAACTTTGCTTGAAGGTGTGATGTATCTTATCACAGATGACATACCGGTATCTGTGTTTTTACGGTTTCGTTTGATTTGTCAGAGAATGGCGAAAAAGATATATATTTGTTTCAAAGAGACGCTGTGCCGTATTCGATCGGGCGTTTTGTCGCTTGAACTCGACATAACGGAGGTTTTTCATTCCCCTGTTCGCACGTATGGTCTGGCACCGCATGAATGAAATGTAAGATTATCTCTAGGCGTACTGGGGTCTGTTATCTGTTTTGCCTGTTTATGCATGTTAAATTTATATGGTTTTGACTTTATTCTTCGCGAGCCATTGGATTTGAAAAAAATAGTAGAATCTATCTCTTATTCCAAATATTTCCTGCGAAAATTTTATTTCACAACTCGCTCTCATCAATGAAACGTTTTCGCTATTGTTAATGACATTTCTCACACCTTGATCATGAATGGCGTGTGTGGAAGCCAAGAAAAACAGACACTTCCGTTTTGCAGGCGGCTAAATATAACTTTTCTGTCTTTGACATATCCCAAGGCCTAGACTAGGAGACTACCTCTCGGTCCCCTCATCCTCTCTTGTCCACCTCTATTTGCTAACCTCTATGAAGTTAAAAGTGCTGCAACTATCTCCGAAACGAGAAAGACTTTGCATGCAAAACAGAGTATCTTATGTTGTCTAGTGATGGTGTATGAAGGCAGGCGCGAGATAAACATGCAAGCCATATTGTAGCATGAGGTAATGCCAGTGCCACTGTTTCTCGCAGAAACGAACCACACAAATCGAGTGGAAAACAAGTCCATTTTAGCAGACGTTCTGACAGAAAAGGTCAAGTGCCTAGAGTGGCAGCTATCGGAAAACCAGAAAATGCAAATGCGTTATGTGAACACTGTATTACGGAAAGGTCCTGGATACCAGCGGATCGATGTGTTGTTCGATGGGAGGCACTCCATCAAAGCAACGACAAGAAGTCGACGCTCCGAGAACACTGCGCAGCCTGTGCGCAGAGTTATTGAAGTAAGAGAGGTTCAGTTGCCGATAAAGTGGCAAGCATTTATGGCACTAGGAGACAACAAAGCGGACTTCGCACAGATTATCTCAGATGAACTTATCTTGCAAGCACCTGCTGACTCACGTATAATAACGTTAATATTATAAGTAACGCTAGTATTGTAAGTAACGTTAGTATTGTAACTGTTGTAAGTATTGTAAGTGATGTAAGTATTGCAATTTAAAAAAAAAGAAAAAAAGCACCTGCTGATTCTGCAATCGTAGTATCTGGCGGTTGTTTAAAAGAAGTGGATGTTTTTTGCTCAGATCCTAGCCTAGATGTAGCCGTTTTGAGGTCCAAGCACGTTTGTTCTTCATGCAGTCAGTCTTAGCGAGAATGTCGACATTACTTCCAAAAGTAAAATCAACAACTTATGGCTTAAGATCGTGGAGATATACTGCATTGAAAATGTGGAACTCTATACCAGACGAAACAAGAAAAATAAAAACTTACACGGTTTTTAAGAAGAATTTAAGAACATTAAACCTTACGGGACTTTGACCAAGAAGGGTGACAATTATTATTATTATTATTATTATTATTATTATTATTATTATTATTATTATTAATTTTACTGTTTTTATTAATATTAATATTTTTATATTTTATTCTTAGTTAGACAAAATATTGTAACATATAGTTATTCTCAATTATAGCTTACTTAAAGGGAAACAAGGGTCTAGAAAAATTTTACCTTAAATGAAAGTTCATACGATGAAATTACTGAAAATAGTAATTATTTGCTTTGAAATCCAATTTGTTGTCAATAATCGGGACAGCAAAATAGTCATTTTGCTGCCGCGAGCGGCCATCTTTTTTTTCCATCATGCAAGCGAGGCTATGACGTTGCATTAGTCAAGGATTTAGTGGGGTTTTATAGTGAACAGCAAAAGCGAGTCGCGCTTGTCCCAGAAATCAAGTCAGATGGAGCCATAAACCTGCCCACAATACGACATGTCCTTCGAGGAAGAAGTGGACTCGAGCCAATTGCTCATCAAGAAGCTTCAAGATCAACCTGTAATAGTGGAATGCGACGCCGACGGCCCTACACAATCGCATCTTGGCAATCGCGACCGGTGTAGCTGCAACAATTTCTAAGTTTAGCCCACAAAAACAGAAAATATTTGTTACCAGGAGATGGACATTCTTGGTTTAATACCGCTTGGTCTTCGAAGGATTAAATTGAACCTTTCGAACTTTTTGATCTTTTACTCAAAGGTAAACATTTTAATACAGAGATACCTTACGGAACCAGCACGCAAGCCACTTGTCAGTTCACAAATGTGACTTAAATGGTGAGTTGTTGTTGTTGTTGTTTTTTTTATTTGTAGGAGACAACTCGAGAAAAAAGTAAAACATTGCAATTTTTCTTTCAGTGGTAAAATCACCAATAAATTCTACGCGACGTAAAACAATTTTTTAGACGACTGCATGCGATGCGAGACAAAAAACTAATTAACAATTCAAGTCGGGGTGGATTTTCTCGAAAATCCTACAACTTGTAGCTTCTATTTTAGGCTACTAACTCATCCTAAAAATGGTAAAAGGTTTACCGCGTTGGAAATGAGAAGAAAAACTTGCTTGAAAAAAAGTAGAACAACAATGCTATGGCAACATTCGCTTAACGCGAATTTTAATTAAGTCTTCGCGTTGTCGCCAAAGATTATAATTATTTGCACGCACGGCAACTCAGATGTTTTATTTTTTCTCACATTTCTACATTGGCTACAGAGCTTGAATGAGATTTTTCTTCATCGAGTTTCGGTCAGACATATATCAAATTAGAGTAGTGTAGAAGTTTCATTGAGCATCGTCGTAACTTTGATGGCCTTAGCTTCGCAAAAAATTAATATTGTGTTTCACCTGAGTATAAATATTTCCAGGGAAATATTTTCGCCCGATCAGAGTCTTAAGTGTCTTTATTTTCTTCTTGTCTTGCAGTTTTCGTAAACGTAAAACTTTGCGACTCTACCATCCCGGGCGCCAGAGGTTTGTTATTCTACGTGAAAAATATAAATAAAACCATCGCAAACCATTCGCCGATCGGCTCATGGTCGCTCATGTTCAGTGATATGTGCCTGATTTTTAAAACGATTGCTAGCTCAATACTAGCTTGACGGACTCTATTTTCAGAAGTGTAGCTGAAAATGGTAGGGATAGCTTCCTCCTTTAGTGGCGATTTTTTTCCTTTTGTTCCAAGTAGCTCCGTCTGTAAGGAAATACATGTACCAGTCAGTAATATTGGTAATATCAACTGCGTGACACAAGGATCCGAAAGGCGATGATAACAATAAACATTGTAATATCCCTACGAGATGGGAGGATTCCTTAGATTTAGCAACTATTCCTGAGACAAAATAAAATAAAACACTGCCTGATTGTGTGTGCTGCGGCTTTTTTTGTGAACAAATCGATAACAATTACATCGCCGCTTACGGTCAGGAAATTCGCGCTGATTTCAGGAACAAATTTAGCATATCCACTTAAAAATAAATGTTATAAACTCGGAATACCGCACACTACCTTTCATGAGGATGCAAAATATAAATTACATGTAAACAATTTACGTACCTGGAAATCTTGCTCGAAGTCATTTTATAATTAGTGTAAAATGATCGGATCAGAGAAAACAGTTCCCGCGCTTCGGTCATTTACCGCATTTAACCTCTCGTTTATATGTCTTGGCGTGCCACTTTTTCGATTTTTTCACCCTCAGGAACTTATGAAGGGTGACCCATCCCTTAGTTTTTTGTATGTGTTGCTACAGCCAGCATCCAGGCAGCGAACCGTAATATTCTGGGCTTTATTAGATATTACTTTTGCACCGAAGATCTGGGTCATCGCAAAACCAGCATTGACTAATGCTACGTCATAGCCTACGTCATTCAAGATGGCGGCCGTCGGTGTTCGAAAGCGGTGATTTTGAACGATTTCAAAGCCCTCTTGCTAAAATTCAAGGCGGCGCTTCACCAAACGACAACTATTTTTGAAGTCCTGAACACACGGGCTTTCATTTAAGGTAAAAGTTTTCTAGACCCTTGTTTTCCTTTAAATGAAACAATTTTATACACTTCCAAGAAGTTTTTATTTTTCTATTTTGTATTTTTATTTCGTGGCGCACCTGTAAACTAGCTTTTTAGCTAAGCGTGCTGACCACGTTAATAAAGATTGATTGATTGATAGTAGTTTCCACTCATGGAACAGACGTGCTGTTACTTCTCCTGGCGCAACGCGCTAAGCTCTCATCAAAGGTGTGGATATGGGTAGGAACTTCAAAGATACCAACGTACATATCTTTGGAGGAGGTCTCAGCTAATCCTTCACACCATCACCGGCTGTGACAGCACCTCTTTCATCTGTGGACATTCAAAGAGAGTTTCACAGAACACTTTGATCTTCGCTCCTCGGTGGGCGAAGATGTCCTCAAAGCTGACACCACCGCATCCGCAGAGAAGTTTGTTTGTTGCATGTATAAGAAATCGTAAGGCTTATTGGACTTGGCTCGTGTTGTGCTATTTGGCAAAGTCAGAAGCCCAGAAAAGCTTCCATATTTTGATACCAGCGACGCCGGCGTTGAAACCGCGTTGTGCTGCCAGACACACATTCAGAAACAACCGGTGCTTCCGAACCCAGAGATAGACACAGCTGGTGGGTGGTGCAGAAGATCTAATAGTCCTTGTGTCTTTATATGACACTAGATTCAATCCGAAGACTTTTGTAGAGATGTTTACATGCCGGTCTGACAGCTGGCTGTGCGCCTCTTTGCTATAAATTCAGAAAATTGCATGTCATGTGCACTGGGCTGTGTGGATGCACCAAGACTGACGCTAATTGTCGTATCAACCTGCGCTAAAGCGCTTTAAAGAAACTTGTATAAAAATTAATATTAGTATAGTGTTTTTGAAAGAGTTTAGAAGATATATTAAAAACATTTACAATATTGATTAACAATATTATAGACAGATTTAAACCTGAGAGTAAGCAGCGACGTCCTTTCATTTTGAATTCGTTAATTTCACATACATTCATTCAACAAAAGTGAATTGTCAACTGAATTAGATTCAGCAATATACAAGACAAACAATAAAGTTTAATCTCCAACTGTAACAACGATGATGATATTTCCATTTTTTTACGATAAAGCTAAAACGAAATGCTGAAACAAGCGAAAACTCGATATATGGAAATTGTAATGGCGTCGTTCTACATTCTCGCTAGCTCGTAGCGTGGCAAGACGACAACATTTTTCTTTCTTATTTTAATTGAAGCGTTTTATTAATAAAAGAATCACATTTGTTTTTCGACAAAATGTCAAAACTACACCTGTGATAAGGTACCCGTGATAGGGTCAATTTTGTATAAGAGGGCGAAGTCAATTGTCACTATAGGGCTTGATTCTTATAGAAACAGCGTAAAAACTCTCCGAAATTCTTAGAATAATCTTTGCAGTACACTAATAATGCTTTGAACGAATTTCTGGATTTGTTTAACTCAAAATTGCTAAAGGAAAGAAAACTCCTTATTTGGACAATGAGATCACAATGATATGCCCCAAAACTTCATCTTAAAACAGGAATTGAGCTTGGCAACAATTTTTTTCATTCATCCACAACACAAAATACAAACATAGAATTACAAAGAGTTGCAAATTTTTAGAAAACTAAAACAGCCGCACAATTGCTGTTTTAGCAATTAACATGTTCTTAATTACTTTACAATATAATTGCTTACAATAATATTTACTTAAACAATAATAATAATTACAGATACTCTCTTTCACTATTTTACATTAATTTACAGCTATGAGCTTGGCAACAATGATTTTCGAAATCAGCGTACTCGATTTAGTAAAAATAGATGGGTATCACATTTTGGGCTCCTGTGTACCTGACTATAAACGAAGTGAAAGTATGAGGAGGCGGGAAAATTGTGGCGCGGTGTTCACTTCTTGAGTTGAATGAAACACGCAAGGAAAGCGAGCGAGGGAGCCTATTCGTGCTGGAAAATTATGTTAACAATGACGGTTTACGGGAAGACCCGAGGCAATAGCTTTAAGGGAAATTATACGCCTTGTGCAAGTCGAACGAAGCAAGGGGACGGCTGTCATAGAGACTACTATATTATGCTGAGACCGGCGAAATTGCACTCAGAGTCGGTGAAGTTTATTGAAGTTCAAAAAGAGAGGATCAAGATTGAAAGGTACCTGAAATGCTGAGCCTTATTTTACGTCGAACACTACAGGAAATTGTGTTAGTTTTCTGGTCTTCCCGTAAACTATTTGCTGCTTTTCATCTTCGTTCAGTCCCTCTTGTTGTACATTTACAAGTATGTTTTCAATTCAACTTTTCACTCGCGACGTCTTAAATCTATATCATAAAGCAAAGAAAGAAGCCTAAGCCATGTTTTATACTGTCATAAAACACTCCGGGCTTTTGAGAACACTCGAGAAATGTAGAAAACATTCAGCCGCGGCTCATGTTTTCTACATTTACCTCGTGTTCTCAAATGCCCGTCGTGATTTATCTCAGTATAAAACATGGCTTGGGCTTCTTTATTTGTTAAACATAAAGCAAAACTGTCCGTCACATGGTGACTGGCATCAATCATTGCAGTACGAAGCAGTTACATTGTAACAATTCCATCTAGTCCAACGATGGAAGCTCGATTTTATCACGGAATAAAGTGCCTTTCGTTATTCAATAGTCAGCAAATCCAGAATTGAAGGCATCTTCAACGTATCTTCGCAGCCGCTAATGCCCGCCAAAAGAACTGAAAGTCCCGGGGATGGGGGAACTCCAGCATGAAAGGGACGGTATGCTCGTTGGAAAATTTGAATTAAATCCCTATTAAAAATAGACCAATCTGGGCATGGCTCAAGCTGTTTTGACTCCAAAAGGATACCCTGTTTCATGTCATAGGGCAAGACGCCAAAGCAATATGACGACGTATTTTATTTCCACTCGTGTGACCCTAAACGAGACCTTGATGTCTAAAACTATTGGTTCCCTGTCCTAAAAACTCTTAGTGAGACCAGATCCTTAATTTACACACTTAAGCGAGACGACGAACATCCTAGGTTTTTCGTATGGTAGCTCGCCTCCTACGCCCCTAGGATTCCTGACACGTCGCGTTGTGATCTAAGATTCGACGAAAGCCATGAAATATCACAACCCCGTACGTAGGCAAGAAATGTGTTTCAACATTGATAAAAGTAGGCTTTGTTATACAAGCAAAAAATGACCCTATATGGCCATTTCTAAACAATGGCGCAACAGCTTTAGAACACACGAGGGATTTGTCGAAGTTTCCGATTAGCATACGAGCGGGAAATTTAAACGCTCGGAAAGATTGAAGGAAAGGCAAATTCTCCCCGGGAGGGTGATACTAGTAGGTTTTGTTCGGAGCAAATAGCGACGGCGCGAGGGACGGGTATGGGCGACGGTTGCAACTTTGATATCGCCACTGTTTGCTTATCAAGATTTCGCTTGAAAGCGGGCACGATTCTTCAGAAGAGTGAAAAAAAAGTTGAGCAAGATTTCGAGTTCAAAGCGTCGGTTAGTTTCTTCATAAGTGTGAATAAAAGTTTAGCAAGGTTTCGAGTTCTAAGCGTCGGTTCGTGTCTTCACAAGCGTGAATGAGAAGTTAAGCAAGAGTTTTAGTTCAAAGCGTGGGTTCGCGTCTTTGCGATTGTAAATTAAAAGTTAAGAAAGGTTTCAAGTTCAAAGCATGGTTTCTGTCTTCGCAAGTGAGAATAAAAGTTAAGAAAGGTTTCGAGTTCAAATCGTGCGCTCGCGTCTTCACAAGTGTGAATAAAAAGTTAAGAAAAGTTTCGAGTTCAAAGCGTGGTTTCGCGTCTTCGCAAGTGAGAATAGAAGTTAAGAAATAACTCTTGTTAGCCTGAAGACATTCGTTGATCGTCTCTTAATCCATATCCAATGTTATAAGTAAAACACTACTACTGTCACAAGATGTTCACAACTACAATGAAGAACACTTTCTAGGTACTGTGACAGAAAGTTTATGACATGACAGAGCGACAGCCGGGTCTTTAATTTTGTTTAGAAGTACAGATGAGACTGCAACCAGGTGGATCTTAACAGTCACGTAATTTTCCGAACGTTAAAGGGTGCGAATGTAATTAGCTTTACGTGCGTAAAAAATTGTAGGGACCACTTGCGTCTGAGGAAAAGGTTGAACCAAATTCAACTGTTTTCCTGCAGACACAAGCCCTCCATACATTTTCACCATTTTCTTTTACGCACGTAAAGCCAGTCAAATTCACGCCCGTTAACGTACGTGAATTTTGGACTGTTTCAACTGGTGACTGACGTCTCGACAACTTGAGTAAAGCGAAAATCGCCATCAGAGTCCAGTGCAGCTGAGTTGTCAGGTGATCAGTCAGTCGATGTATCTAGCCGTGATGTAATTGGTTATTGAGGATTGTCTTAAGATCGTTGTCGTTGACTGGCCAGTGTTTGACAGTTTAGATCCGCCTATTGTTACTTAGTCTAATTTGCGTCGATCCTGTCTTAAAGCGAAGTTCGTTGATCGGTTTTGTTGAGGTCAAGAATAAGTCGCTTGTAAGATGCAAGTAGTTGATGGCATCTGTCGAGGCGCGTTCTAAAGTACGGAACAAGCTTTCTAGATTCAGCTTCTGAAAGTAGTCTATATTGAAGATAATCCATTGAAGAGACTACCAGTCAATTATGTTCTTTTTTTTAACTAATAAAACCTCGGTACTTGTGTCTTAATACTCTGGTAAAGACCATAGCCAGATCATTTTGCTGCCAAGCGGGATAGAGATGGCTTACGTTCTATTATTCTTTCGAGAAAGCCAAATGACGTCCTATAATCTTGAACAGATTATTGATAGATAAAACGTGGAATTTATTTTCTCTTATTTAATTGCTACGGAATATAAATTTAAAGGCGCGACTCGGGCTACGACAACGTTTTTCTACTCGTCCGTGCAAAAAAATAAATAAATAAAAAAGTGACGCGTACTACTCGCCGTTAGGTTATATGTGTTTTTTATTTACCAAATAGAAGGTGATGTTCCGTTTTGTAATTAACAATTAGACTACGAGCCCGAGTTTTCTATGAGTGAACAGTCAACGAGGCGCAGCCGAGTTGAATATTGCGCATTGAAAATGAGGGCTTTTAGTCTAGTAGAAACTCTAAAGAACTGCAGACCAAACGCTACATATTTTTTGTACTGCAATTATAGTTCACCACTAAATTTTTTCCGATTGTGATTGGTTTAAATTGACCGCGTGTCCTAATAGTGGTCATCCGCGGAGAGATACCATCAGCCCATTGTGCGCGTCCGAGGAAAATACCCGGATAGAGTACTCGTCGAAGAAATTTTTTGTAGACAAGTGGGCCTACAGACAAACAAAAATTAAGTTAGTGGGTTTCTTGTCTGGTTTTGTGTCGTTTGTTACATTTCGATTTTCAAGTCAAAAAATTATTAAAGAGATTTAGCCAAGCCTAAAAGCGGAGCTCCCCGGTTATTTACTTCGCTTTTTCGAAAATCCGAATTTACTGACCAATAACAGAAAAAATATAGCACTTGAGCCCGCGATCCAATATAAACCATTACTTGGTCAGCGGTTAACTTCAAACATTCGACCTCGATGAGTTCTATATGTGAGCCCGCGATGTGGTCATATGATACTAGTCAACGGATACCTTGTTTTGACAGCTGCCAATTGCCCATGACCTGGATGTCCAATATCAAAGATGTAAGCTGGCGTTAACCATAACCTCAAACCGATTTCTCGAGTATGGCCGCCATGTTGGGGCGACGTCGTCATCGTCGCTAGGCGCACGCGCCCGCGATCCATGCCGCTAGCCATGATGACCATGTAAAACCAAAAGCATGAGTCTGTTAATTTTCTATGGGTATGGGGCTCTGCTCTGCGGCCCTTCGGGCCGCTGTGAGCTCCGCTAAAAATAATTGAAGATGCTTGTTTTTGAATAGCCGCGCGGAATAATATTTAGTGGCGAACAATAAAGACGATAATGTGTTTTTGTCTCGGAACTATCGGTATGAAAGTTGCCCCTTGGAAATTTGATGTTCTAAACACAAGTATATTAGCCCTCGAAGCTTCGTTTCTCAGGCTATATAGTATTTGTTTTAAGAACTATCAAATTTCCGCGAGGCAGCTATCAACCGATAGTTACTCAACAGAAACACTCTAGTGTTTAAATAGAAAACAATGCAAGAGCCAATCAGATTCGCGGATTTCAAATAGAACACGGCTGAGTTTCTACTAAAAGAAAACAATGCACGCTTGTGGTCTAGTAAACTGCTAGTCGATGCGCGAACTGTTGGGCGGGCGCACTCAGCTGCTTTTTTAAACTCAAAAGTACATTATTTTATCATAGGACATGTATGAAAACCGTCATCTATTTGGTTTAGAATATAGCATAAAAATGTTCCATCCAAGAGCACAAAATTTTATACAAGAAGAATCACCGCTGCTTAAGCCGCAGTCACGAATACACCCAGTAATAGCGGTAAAGTGAAGGTTTAGTTTGTTCCTTTCAATTCTATGGTGTTTACTTCTTAAATTAACGAAGATACCATTTCATGCTACAAAAAGATTCAGTTCTGAAAGGTCGACAAAGACGACAAACTTTGGCCAAACGTTTACGCGTTCAAGTTTGGCCAGCTTATTTCAACTTTATTCAAAA
Organism: Oculina patagonica; assembly: GCF_052425735.1. Taxonomy (NCBI): domain Eukaryota; kingdom Metazoa; phylum Cnidaria; class Anthozoa; order Scleractinia; family Oculinidae; genus Oculina; species Oculina patagonica. Next base: position 8,968,954 of record NC_135767.1, on the reverse strand, counting down.
ATTGTGTGCGTACATCTCGCCCTTGGTTATCAAGTTCGCCGCTAACCTCGACTTAAAATGAATAAAAGTTAAGAGTTGTGTCTTTTATTTGCGACTAATAGCTCTTTCTGTTTTTACCTTTAAGCGCTAACTTTCTAGAGTCCGACTTTTTTACTTAATTTCCAATCAAATTTCGCGCAGTTCACGGCAAAACGATGGTGTACACTACAAGAGAGCAATAAAGTTCAACAAGAGAAAATAAGTTATTTTCTTTTGAGTTCAATGATGTTTCTTAGTAGTGAGGAAAGGACCGAATTAACCTTTCCCGTGGGCAGGAATTTCATTAACGTGGGCAGGAATAATTAAGTAGGTGACGTCATAGGGGCGTCAGTGACGTCATCAAAAATGGGGCGTAAATGACGTCATAAAATGGGGTGTAATCTAAAAATAGAAAAATTACATCATCGGTTGTAATCTAAAAATTGAAAAATTACGTCATTGGGGTGTAATCTAAAAATAAAAATTACATCATATCGGAGGGTAACCCCGCCTTGACCAATAGCCATAAAAGAAGCTGCTTGTAGTTCAGTCTATTCTCAGAGTTTACACCGTTCAGATCACAATGTACAGCAGTTATAATCAATTCTTTCAAGAGGGTTATGGAAATATCATATTACCCGATGACAGTGGAGATGAAAGCGATGATGAGAGCTCACAGGAAAGTGAACAGTCATTTAGTCAAGATTCTCAATCGAGCGAAGAAATAGACTCTTCCCAAGAACAAATGGAGCATATAGATCCCTGGTCGCGCATTCAAGATGAAGTCACTAGTCGTCACGAAGCCAAGCTCGAAACTCTGATAAACGAGTATGAACAACATGGAGATGTGTCTGAAGTGGCCCGTGTTAAGGCTGAAAATGCTCTGCTACCAGTATACAGGAAGGAGCTGAGAAAAGTTCTTTTGGAGTATTTACAGTGGATGCATGCAATGAGGAAAGATTCGACCTTCCGTAAAGTGATAGAGACCAAAAATGAATTGAAAGATACAGAGGGATATGATTGGTTAGAATCGACAGAACTCGCTATCGATAAGCGAAAATTCTTACTCAATCGGTTGTTTGTCAAACAAACTGTTCCCGAACACTAAGTGAACTGTGCCTGTTAATCTTTTCTGGTGACACCTCTGTCAATGTTTTTAATAATCAATAAACGTATTTTAAAAGAGAAAAAACCTTGTCCTTCTTGTGTCTCGCGGTGCGCAACTTGTCTATATAAACGCCTATAGATGCTAATTTCTTAAGCAAACTCCACCAAGTTTATACCGTAATTCGCTTAAATGCTCATACGCGTTCTCTACCGTTTGAATTAAGATAAAACCAAACATATGAAACATAAGTTTACAAGTCAAAAAGTTGTACATTGATCAAATTGTTTTCACAAAATCGGTTCACTGAGCTGGTCTTACAATTTATTTTACTCGTAACTGCTCGATAACTCCATATTGCCAATGTAGTATTGCCGTATTGGCCGACTAATGAAATTTTGTATGGGGAAAAATATTTTTTAATAGTTTACACGCGACTCTTTCCGTACAGAAGCGATTCGCTTTCGCTAAATAAAATCCTGATGTTTATATTCGAGGTCATTCAAGCGCGTTCGCCGGCTTTGTTACTCAACATATATTGTTAAAGTCAAAGTGAAATTAAAATGGCTCGGTCATTGTAAGCGCAATTGTAAATCTACGTATTTTTTGCTCTTTGTAATTAGTTGTTAAATGATTTCTTCATCTTCTGATCTTAACGTTATTCGAAACTTTAAAATGGAAAACGTTTAGAACATTTTGACAGTAAGAAAATTTACTTTAACGAAATGCAAATAAAGTGTTGTAAGGTTTGAGTGTGAATTTTTTGCTCTGATAATAACCCTTGGGAAAAGCAAGTTGGTAAGGCCTTTGTGTTAAGCGAAACCCCTAATTCTGGAAACGCTAATTGAATATTTTTTTAGTAAATAATTAGAGTTTTTAACGAAATAAACTGAAGAAAACACTTAATTTCCTCTTTTAATACACTGTTATTTATACAATAGCCGTTGACATTACATTCTTTTAAACAAAGATTGCAAAAACAGACTTAAACCTATATGTCCGTGTCATCCAATAGCAAATGTTTATGCAAAAACATTACAGAGAAAGCCACCGTAGATATTGAGGTGTTGTTATTTTAGACCGTTTGCTAGTCTTTTCTGTTTTGCGAATGCCTTTACTTCTGTTTTTCAATAAATCCTTTGATTTTCTTGGCGTGGATAACTGGTAGTTAATGTCAATGCCTTGTTGTTGAATAGACGGAAGTATGGTACACGCTTTAAGTTCTTGGCTGTTCTTAGTGTTTTGATAGATGATTACTTTAACTTTAGGTTGTAGTTTTGCTTCTTGTAGCCACTTTCTTTTTTGATTGAGGTCTAGCTGATGAACATTAGTAAGATGGTTAGATAATTTCACGAGATATTTTGCTCCACATCCCGGAACCGGACAGTCTCTACAGACTCTTCTAATCATGTTAATGGCATGAAATATTGACGCAAATGACAGAGTTTTGTTTATATCATTGTCTAAAATAGACGCTACTGAAGGTCAAAAAGGTCAAAATAAGGTCAAAAAGGACAAAATAAGGACAACAAGGACAAAACAAGGACAAAAAGGACAAAAGGAGACACGAGGGACATTTAAGCTCTATGTTTTCGCTGCAAACGCGCGTGGAGATAGCGCGTGGAGAACGCGCGTGGAGAATCTCAAATCAAGAAGTACAAGTCGCGGGAACACTTCCAAAATATAGGTTAGATTGAGGTTTCGAAGATTGTTACCACGCAGTAAAATTGAAGTTTAGTTTACCATGATAGACTTTGCATGTAGCATCGAATAAAGACCAATGTGAGAACAGTCGATAAGCTCCAACGCTTCATAGCACCGACATTTCTCCTCTAAGCAAGCGTTGGAATACGCTAATAATATGAGCGAAAGAAAAACAATAGCAGGCATGTTGCTATCTTTCCTGGGAATATACATTAAACGGGAATTTCAGATTTCCTTTATCATTAAATTATTAACTTGTTTGGTTTTTTTATCAGTGATTTTTACGTCGATAAGAAAAAAACTTTTATTGAATGTCATGCACGCGCTCTCTCCACGCGCGTTCTCCACGCGCTATCTCCACGCGCGTTTGCAGCGAAAACATAGAGCTTAAATGTCCCTCGTGTCTCCTTTTGTCCTTTTTGTCCTTGTTTTGTCCTTGTTGTCCTTATTTTGTCCTTTTTGACCTTATTTTGACCTTTTTGACCTTCAGTAGCGTCTATTTTAGACAATGATATAAACAAAACTCTGTCATTTGCGTCAATATTTCATGCCATTAACATGATAAGAAGAGTCTGTAGAGACTGTCCGGTTCCGGGATGTGGAGCAAAATATCTCGTGAAATTATCTAACCATCTTACTAATGTTCATCAGCTAGACCTCAATCAAAAAAGAAAGTGGCTACAAGAAGCAAAACTACAACCTAAAGTTAAAGTAATCATATCATCAATCAAAACACTAAGAACAGCCAAGAACTTAAAGCGTGTACCATACTTCCGTCTATTCAACAACAAGGCATTGACATTAACTACCAGTTATCCACGCCAAGAAAATCAAAGGATTTATTGAAAAACAGAAGTAAAGGCATTCGCAAAACAGACAAGACTAGCAAACGGTCTAAAATAACAACACCTCAATATCTACGGTGGCTTTCTCTGTAATGTTTTTGCATAAACATTTGCTATTGGATGACACGGACATATAGGTTTAAGTCTGTTTTTGCAATCTTTGTTTAAAAGAATGTAATGTCAACGGCTATTGTATAAATAACAGTGTATTAAAAGAGGAAATTAAGTGTTTTCTTCAGTTTATTTCGTTAAAAACTCTAATTATTTACTAAAAAAAATATTCAATTAGCGTTTCCAGAATTAGGGGTTTCGCTTAACACAAAGGCCTTACCAACTTGCTTTTCCCAAGGGTTATTATCAGAGCAAAAAATTCACACTCAAACCTTACAACACTTTATTTGCATTTCGTTAAAGTAAATTTTCTTACTGTCAAAATGTTCTAAACGTTTTCCATTTTAAAGTTTCGAATAACGTTAAGATCAGAAGATGAAGAAATCATTTAACAACTAATTACAAAGAGCAAAAAATACGTAGATTTACAATTGCGCTTACAATGACCGAGCCATTTTAATTTCACTTTGACTTTAACAATATATGTTGAGTAACAAAGCCGGCGAACGCGCTTGAATGACCTCGAATATAAACATCAGGATTTTATTTAGCGAAAGCGAATCGCTTCTGTACGGAAAGAGTCGCGTGTAAACTATTAAAAAATATTTTTCCCCATACAAAATTTCATTAGTCGGCCAATACGGCAATACTACATTGGCAATATGGAGTTATCGAGCAGTTACGAGTAAAATAAATTGTAAGACCAGCTCAGTGAACCGATTTTGTGAAAACAATTTGATCAATGTACAACTTTTTGACTTGTAAACTTATGTTTCATATGTTTGGTTTTATCTTAATTCAAACGGTAGAGAACGCGTATGAGCATTTAAGCGAATTACGGTATAAACTTGGTGGAGTTTGCTTAAGAAATTAGCATCTATAGGCGTTTATATAGACAAGTTGCGCACCGCGAGACACAAGAAGGAAAAAGGTTTTTTCTCTTTTAAAATACGTTTATTGATTATTAAAAACATTGACAGAGGTGTCACCAGAAAAGATTAACAGGCACAGTTCACTTAGTGTTCGGGAACAGTTTGTTTGACAAACAACCGATTGAGTAAGAATTTTCACTTATCGATAGCGAGTTCTGTCGATTCTAACCAATCATATCCCTCTGTATCTTTCAATTCATTTTTGGTCTCTATCACTTTACGGAAGGTCGAATCTTTCCTCATTGCATGCATCCACTGTAAATACTCCAAAAGAACTTTTCTCAGCTCCTTCCTGTATACTGGTAGCAGAGCATTTTCAGCCTTAACACGGGCCACTTCAGACACATCTCCATGTTGTTCATACTCGTTTATCAGAGTTTCGAGCTTGGCTTCGTGACGACTAGTGACTTCATCTTGAATGCGCGACCAGGGATCTATATGCTCCATTTGTTCTTGGGAAGAGTCTATTTCTTCGCTCGATTGAGAATCTTGACTAAATGACTGTTCACTTTCCTGTGAGCTCTCATCATCGCTTTCATCTCCACTGTCATCGGGTAATATGATATTTCCATAACCCTCTTGAAAGAATTGATTATAACTGCTGTACATTGTGATCTGAACGGTGTAAACTCTGAGAATAGACTGAACTACAAGCAGCTTCTTTTATGGCTATTGGTCAAGGCGGGGTTACCCTCCGATATGATGTAATTTTTATTTTTAGATTACACCCCAATGACGTAATTTTTCAATTTTTAGATTACAACCGATGATGTAATTTTTCTATTTTTAGATTACACCCCATTTTATGACGTCATTTACGCCCCATTTTTGATGACGTCACTGACGCCCCTATGACGTCACCTACTTAATTATTCCTGCCCACGTTAATGAAATTCCTGCCCACGGGAAAGGTTAATTCGGTCCTTTCCTCACTACTTTTCTTAGCCGACACCTTCTTTGGTAATGCCCCACGTCCATTTAAACAAGTAGAACGTTTCGACAAACAATTCGCACACCTGGGGTACCGGGTCTCTATATTTCTGAACGGGCTTCTAAAAAACTAAAATAGTTAGGTTTAGAACATAACGTATTTTAGATGCAAAATTATCCTCCAATAAATATTGCTTAATAATTCAATAAAGCAATATATTAACTTCGCAAAACAAGAATTAACTTTTACAGGAATGTTATTGTTGCTAGTTCAGCACATATACTAATGAAGTGTTATTATTTTCTCTCTTTTATTTCATTTGACGACAACAAACACAAAAACAAACCAACCAGGGAGTAAGTAGCTACTTGTTATGTTGCTTTTTTTTGTCATCTTTTTCAGTTGTACATTGTGTTCAACAAATTAACCTTTTAGAACTTCCCTCTCAGTCAAACCGTAAGTAATAAATCCATAAACGCGACGTTACAGGATAATAATAATAATATTTAATATTAAAAGTTAATAACTTTTCACCTAAGTGGAGGTGCCTAGTGGTGGATATTTACCTAGCCGCGAATCACCACTAGTCACCGACACTGAGTTTAGTAGTTGTTTTAGTATATACTAAAACAGTGAGAAAATATAGCCCGAAATGATGATTTTTGACTAGTTTATTCCTGTAAACGAGTACAGGTTTCGCGCGCGAGTTGCTCGGAGATGAGCAAAGGATATCCGGAGTTTGAGTAGCCAATCACCGCGGGCCAAATACGCTATCCACTGTTTGAGTATATACTAATTCATAATATTTCTCAGTCGTAACCATCCATGTTTATTTTCGGTTTATTGTTACTTCTTTTAGTGTTTTCCATTCTAGTTAGATTAAATTTAATTTGAGGTTTCCTTCAGTTTGAGGAAAAATGTAAATCAGAAACTTCACTTACAGATGATAATAGAGTTTCTATGCAAAAATATTTTATTTCGCATAGTATCGTTGCCGCCTCATAAAATCCACACGAACCTCATTCCTTCATACCTACAGTTACAGTTACAGTTTAGAGAGAGACACGAATTAATGAAGCTTTCATGTCAACTTATTTTGGACTTCAGCATATAAGTGTATTTATAGAGTTTTCAACAATAATTGTGATCTCGATACTAGACAAGCTGTCAAAAAGGCATATTTTATATGACTACATAAAGCAAAACTGTCCGTCACATGGTGACTAGCATCAATCGTTGCAGGTAGTATGAAGCAGTTACATTGTAACGATTCTATCTAGTCCAACGATAGAAGCTCGATTTTATCACGGAATAAAGTGCCTTTCGTTATTCAATAGTCAGCAAATCCAGAATTGAAGGCATCTTCAACGTATCTTCGCAGCCTCTAATGCCCGCCAAAAGAGCTGAAAGTCCCGGGGATGGGGGAACTCCAGCATGAAAGGGACGGTATGCTCGTTGGAAAATTTGAATTAAATCCCTATTAAAAATAGACCAATCTGGGCATGGCTCAAGCTGTTTTGACCCCAAAAGGATACCCTGTTTCATGTCATAGGGCAAGACGCCAAAGCAATATGACGACGTATTTTATTTCCACTCGTGTGACCCTAAACGAGACCTTGATGTCTAAAACTATTGGTCCCCTGTCCTAAACACCCTTAGTGAGACCAGATCCTTAATTTACACACTTAAGCGAGACGACGAACATCCTAGGTTTTTCGTATGGTAGCTCGCCTCCTACGCCCCTAGGATTCCTGACACGTCGCGTTGTGATCTAAGATTCGACGAAAGCCATGAAATATCACAACCCCGTACGTACGCAAAAAATGATAAAAGTAGGCTTTGTTATACGAGCAAAAAATGACCCTATATGGCCATTTCTGAACAATGGCGCAACAGCTTTAGAACACACGAGGGATTTGTCGACGTTTCCGATTAGCATTGGCCGTTCCGGAATTGCGCAGGGAACTGGGGCGAGTTTTAAATTTCAAGTAATCTATAATCTGACACCACCAAATGAAAGACTATGGTGAGATTGGTCATTTGACCAAGTTTGATGCTTTTAGGATGATCAGAAACGAAGTTATGGACCTTGAAACATGGTTCAAAATCCATACAAACGTCTCTTATTTTGAGACAGCGTCCCCCAAAACCATATAAACTCTTGAATTTTTTATGATTTTTGTGATACTCTTTAAAATGGGCAAACATAGTGATTTTCATCTTTTTTTATTGATTGCTCACACATTTACAAACATTACATTAACAGCATTATTATTACACTACTTACAGATATTATTTGCACAAAAAAACTAACAATACATTACGAACTACAGTTACAATACAATCTAGATTAACCTTATTAGAAATAAAAGAAAAAAAACTTACAAACACTAGCCTATCTTATACATATATAAAATAGTATCCACGTAGTATTTAAACAAATATTTTTTTTAGGAGAGTAATAATGTATAACTAAGGAGATCGGAAGAAAAAATTACTACTAACAGTGTCAAAACAGGTCTGAAAAGTTAAATTTGATTCATTTTTTATATAAATTTTTAATTTGAAAGGTGGCCGAGGAGAGGTTTCCGTTTCTCTGATGAAGAATTAGGATCATTTTTTTCAATTTCATAGCTTTTGTTCATGAGATGCAAGAAGTGCGAAAGATTGGGGATTTCGTTTTTTAATTTACAGACCCAGATACAATATCTGCTCATCAGACAAGAGAAATTAATTTGCAACTTTGCATTTGAGGTGTCTGGTTTTAGGCCGAGAGCAATGGTCATGTCTAATTTATTCTCTTTCTGCGTACATAGGGATGTCTGAAGCCATTTAAAAAAGCTTTCCCAAAAACGAGTGGTCTGATTGGAATTCCAAAAAAGGTGGAGCAAAGTTTCTGCTTCCTTTTCGCAAAAGGAACATCGGTCACTGTCTTTGACTCTAATTTTATATAAAAAGGAATTTGTAGGTAGACGTCGATGAAGAAATTTAAATTGGAATATTATAAGTTTGGTACTTTTTGTGCAATTCTTTGTAGATTGAAAAGCTCTTTTCCAGTCAATTTCACCTTTTTCCAAGTCGCAATCTTCCTGCCATTTCGCCTGAGAAGTTTCCGGTGTTTTGCTTTTAGTTGCAACTAGAATTTTGTACGTTAAGTTGCTGAGTTTTTTGCCTTGAGGAAAATTTTAATGAATGGTTCAATGTCATCTTTTTTGGGGCTATCTATGTTTTCTTTGAAACGTTTTCTTAGATTCTTCAGCGTGGCAATTATCCCCCCGAATGCTAAAGGGTAGGCTTTGAGTCTGTATTTATTCTGAAATTCTTCATAGGAGAGAGGTATGTTTGCGTCTTTCATGAGAGACCCAATGGTCGATATTCCATTTGCAAGCCATTCTCGAAAATAGATGGGTTTGCTGTCTATTCTGATCAGAGAATTATTCCAGAGAGGCTGTGATTGGTAATGTTGTAAGGAGGAGATATTGTCAGTGTAATTTACCTCGGCCCAGATCATCAGGATTTCATTAATGAAGATATTGATAGATGAGAAGTGATGCTTGATATCTGTTTTGTTTAAATTTCCAAGAAAAACAGCTTCTCCACCATATCTTCCAAGTTCTCGTTCAAAGAAAAGTTTCCATTTTCCTAAGTTTCTTTTGTCAAGATATTTTTTAATCCAAATAGTTTTCAAAGATTTATTAAAAGAGAAAAGGTCAATCATTTTAAGCCCACCATTACTGTAATCGTTAATCATAATGTTTCTTTTAATTTTATCGGGTTTCCCGTCCCAGAGGAAATGTTAGAAAGCTCCATTCAGTTCTTTGATAGCCTGGTGGTTTGTTGGGAGAGGGGAAAGAACATGAACAAGCTGCGAAGCAATTAGGCTCTTTAATATAGCGATTTTTCCAAGTAAGGTTAGCCTTCGATACTGCCAGTTTCTAAGTAATTTTCGAACTTTCTTTTTTTTTCGTTAAAATTCAGCTTTACCGTTAATTCGGGTTCTATTGAGAGCCACACGCCTAATGTTTTGATTTTTAACTGCTGCCATTTGAAACCTTTCTCGGGAAACATAATGTCTTGGCTTCTTGCTTTTGAACCTATCCACAATGCTTCGGTCTTTTATTATTGAGTCTGAGACCAGATATCTTGCTAAATTTTCCGATAACATCGAGCGAGGTTTCAAGCGCGTCTTTTGAGCCGTCAAGAATTAATGTCGTGTCGTCAGCATATTGACTTAATTTGATTTCTTTTTGGTTGACTGAAATTCCTTTAATATGTTGGTCACTTCGGATTGCGCTAGCTAAAACTTCGACGGAAAGGACAAATAAATATGGAGAAAGAGGGCAGCCTTGCGCACGCCTCTCTCAATTTTAAAACATAGTGGTGATTTTCATCTTAGTTTCTTTCAAATAATGGGTCTTTGGCAGGATTTTACATAAAAATGGATAAAAATTTTAACTCTTGTTAGCCTGAAGACATTCCTTGATCGTCTCTTAATCCATATTCAATGTTATAAGTTAAACACTACTGCTGCACAAGATGTTCACAACTACAATGAGGAACACTTTGACAGAGCGACAGCCGGGTCTTTAATTTTGTTTAGAAGTACAGACGAGACTGCAACCAGGTGGATCTTAACTGTCACGTAATTTTCCGTACGTTAACGGGTGCGAATGTAATTAGCTTTACCTGCGTAAAAAATTGTAGGGACCACTTGCGTCTGAGGACCATAAACCATAAAAAAACTTTAGCATCCCCATTTGTTGCTACTTTTCCAGCAACAAATCTACTTGTTAAAATTGGCTAGACACGGCCAGACGTAAACATTTTTCTTGTGCTTATGCGGTGTTTTGTTTTCACACGAACGCAAGCACAAGCGCAAGCACAAGAAAAGGAAAAATTCTGATTCTTGTTCTTGTGCTTGCGCTTGTGCTTATGCTTACCTCGAAGCCGTTTGCACGGTGAAATAAGAGCTGTTATGCTTTCGCTTGTGGTTCCGTCGCTATAATGAAAACCAGGCTTAAAACTGAATCACAACATTGACATCCTTGTAAATAATAAGATGGTAAATTTTAAGCTCGGTGATCTTATTATTTACAACACACTTGATGATTTCGACATTGCTGATCCTAGCAGTATGCAGGACGCGTGTCACATATCAACCTAGTAAATGGCCCAGCTCACCACGAGTTTTTCGTAACTCAGTTGGTTAGAGCGCCCAACCGGTATCTGGGAGGCCATGCAATGGGCGCCAAAAGTGTTGAGACAGTCGGCACTTTTTGAGTCCCTTGGACAAATTTTACCCCTCACCCCTTCAATATAACCCCCTCCCCCCGAAACAATGTTGTATTTGCTATCTGCAGGACTTGCCTCGTTTGAGTACAACATTGAAAAGGGGGGTGGGGAAGTGGTTCAGAAGCGGCAGCAGATTAAAGGTGAAAAAACGGGAATTTTAAATTAGTATCAATTTCATCCAACTGTCTCAAGGACTTTTGACGTCCATTGTCTGAAAGGGAATTCTAGCTTTTTGCAATAATTATAAGTGCAAACTAAGAATCCATGGAAATACAATGTTTGGTGGACTAAGACGCATTTTTCTGATATATAACATAACGGGTTACCACGGGTAACCACGGGTAACCCAACAAATTAAAAGGAACAAGAAGCTTGAGAAGCTTGAGAAGCTTAAAATCGGGCGCTTAATAATTAGCTATCTGTTTTGACTTGAAAGGCAGGGTACAGTACAGTAAAGATCACTGGAAAAACAGTCACTTAAACCTATTCAGGCCGGGGGGGGGAGGGGGGCTTTTGAGGCCCGCGCTGACTTTGGACGCTTATAACTTTTTCAAGATTTAACCAAACGCTGCCAAACTTTGCGCGTTTATCTAAAATTTATCTCGCAATAATTTGGTAGGATTTAGTTATTGTGCCAGTAACTTGAAATCACCATGGCAACGTCATTTTGACAGGCTTGTTTTCCCAAATTTGAATTTTTCGTGTTTCTATTTAATAATGAAAATCTGGAATGTTTTCAAGATTGCATTATTACTTAATGACATAATGGTCTCAATTTATAAAAATATATTTCGCACAATACAAATAAACGATTGAACTAGACGTCTAGAAAATATAAATTTGTAACACTTAGCAAAGTGCAGCCTTTTCGCAATACTTAATAAAGGCGGGGTTTTTACCTGAAGACCAATTTTTCCAACGCTTTAGGTGGCTGACGCATTTCAGTATTTTCCAGCCCTTCCACTTTAATGGAACAGTATACAACTCCTAATCAGGTAACTACTATTGTCAATAAAATGATCACAACTTATTGACCAATGATTAGGTATTTGTTTCATACCATTACTGTAATAGCAACTGGTGAAGAATAGTAGTACTGACCCAAAGTATAAAGGCTGGAAAACACTGTTTGCAGCTGCTTTTCAAAGAAGTAAACATTTGGCATCTCAGTGAATTTGATCGTTACAGTTTCCTACTTGTATTAACTACTCACAACTGTGGCAAAGGTCCACTTCAACGACACAAACATTGTATTTAAAAGAACACTTATCAAGAGAACTTGAACGTTGCCTGCGTAAGCGAACGGACAAGCAGCGGCCGAAATATTAGTAACAAACACCAATCGTGACGTGACGTCTAAAATATGACACAAAGTGGGCAAAGGTCACGCTTTTTTTCAAAGCTTGCTTGATTCCAGCTATACAGTTAAAAGGCATTACCCGAAAATGTCTGGATATTTGTTGATTCTTTCACTTTTTCAGCACAAAATGAATACATCAGGAGTCAAGACGAAAAAAGTTCACTAAAAAAATTGTTTTCCCCCAGGTCGGGGACTCCGGGACATACCAACGGTAATGCAAGTGCTCCATTTTTCTCAAGTCACGAGTAACGCAAGACTGATGGCAAATTCGGACCTGCCCGAAAAAAAGTTATTCTGAAATCAAATAAAACAAAAATTGAAACCAAATAATATGAATTCCAACTGTGCGTCAAAATATCACTGATTGAAAACGAGTCGGTCGCCGCTTCTCAAAATAGAACGCAATTCATTTCGCGTAAGGGGAAAATATTTCTCGTCGCCCAAGAAAAGCCGCTAAGAAGCCACTGGTAAAAGCATATAGAAACTGAGGCGATGAAATTCATTCCGAAAAGTTTTATAAACATAGAATTAAATGACGGAGCAAGAAATACCGGTAGTTTAAAACTTTATTAGTTATAGCGTTTCATAATACAAATAGTTCTTCGCGATTGCGTCTGCATCGAAAAACTTTGTCGTGCGAAAAACCTAACTGCTAGCGCTGATGAGGTCTTAATTTACCTCTGTGACATTTTTTGGACATTAATAATTCTAGTCAAAAGATCTTGTTAAAAAAAGGTGAGAAAAAACATTTGACTCGAACTTGACTCGTGACTCGAACTTGACTCGTGCTACGAACAAACTCCGCCAGTCCCTCCCTTTCTACTCTCATTCAATTTAATGTTTGTTTACATTTCCTAACCAATTCAGTATCGTACTAATCTGTGCCAAGCAATCAGATAATAATAGAAATTTGCCTTAACTTGATCTCCCATACCAAGATCTTAGAGTATAAACCGCTAATAAAACAAAACACACTTGATAATAATTTTCTGAGGTTATACACCGTGCAGTATTAACGTACTAACGAACTTGATAACAATCCCCATGTCGTACTAAGGATTTTTACTGATCAACATAGAAAATAAGTTCACAATGGTTTGTTCCCAAAACGTTTTTTACTGTACAGAGGGTCTGTATATTGACCTGCAACTTGTATACCGTATTGAAAAATTCAGAACGAACCGACTTCTGCCCGCTACCATGATATCATGTTGAAAAATTAGTTCGTTCGAAACCGTAGCAAAATCGTTAGAGACAGACAAGATACAGCCGTTTACTGGCAGTCTGAAAATCCTGAATTTCGTCAAAATGAGCCAAAATAAAGTTTTAAAATTTCCTTTATCAATATGGTTCTTATCTTTTTATTCAATTCTATGAACTGCTTTTATGCAGTACTGTCCACAAAGATTTCAATTTCCTCAAAGTTTCGGGACAAATGGATACAAAATATTTCGTGCAGAATGTAATTTGATTAAGCGAATGTTTTCACGTCTATAAATACTTCAAGCAGTGAATGAAAAACCGTTTTGTTTTCATCGATGAGAACCACTTTCAAATAGTTAATGCATAAAAAACAAGAACATTGAGAAGCTTGAGAAGCTTAAAATCGGGCGCTTTGCCTTGAAAGGCAGGGTTCAGTACAGCAGAAACCACGAAGCAGTTACTTAAGTAGCACTCAGTCCGACTGTGTTTGTGTAAGTCACAGGGCTTGCATGAGCTGTATTAGTGTGCATAATATAATATCTAGAACGTTGTCGAGATTGCATTATTACTTAATGACATGATGGTTTCAATTTATAAATGTATCTCACACAATACAAATAAACGATTGAAGTAGACGACTAGACAATGTAAAGTTTTAAGACTTAGCAAAGTGCAGTGTATTGGTAATACTGTAAGGTGCGGTTTCACCTGAAGGTCGTGTGCTTTTCGGTATTTTCCAGGCATTGCACTTTGATGGGACAGTACTACAACTGTTTACCGGGGAACTACTATTGTCAAGAAAATGATCACAACTTGTTGATGAATGATTGAACATTTGTTTCATACCATTACTGTAATAGCAATTGATGAAGGCTTTTAGTCCTGAACCAAAGTATTAGGACTGGGAAATACTGAAACCCATTATCAGCCACCTTAAACGGAAATATCTTGTTGGTGTTTCAAGGAATCCAAGGAAACTTCACTCATCCCATGTATCTATGTATTGCGGTATTTTGTAATTTTTTGAGTGATTTTTGGGGATGTTTGGCAGGTGATAGTTTTTTTAAAAGAATTAGTAAAATTTAGACAACTAAGAAATATTGAAAATTTAATGTGAATTTAACATTGGAATTTGAAGTTAGAAATTGGCAGACGGACACCAAACAGTCCCGTGACATCCTGGAGTGTTTTTGCATGGGGGTCAACTGTGTGATGATGTTTACATTTTTTTCTTCAATCCCCACTGATAAAGAACTGTTGTTGGTGTTATGTTGGTGTTATCACATGTCAAGCCTTTAACAAGGTATGAAAGAAACTCAAATTCCTGATGGATTCTGTCTTAAACTGTTACGAGCTTAGTATTTCCAAATTATTGCATGTCAATGTAAGGCAAGACAAGACATGCCTTGGTTCTTATGTAATTCTCTTAAAAACACATAAGATATTGACTATAATTTTGTCTGCATGATGAGCTTTAAGCCGCGAAAAGATGTTATGCAAATTAGCCGAGGGTACATTCAATGTACCCTCGGCTAATTTGCATACGTAACTTAACGCCATGGTTCACACCTAAAAGCTTCGTGAAAGAGAGACGAGGTGTTATTTTAATTTGCTTCTTTCGGTAAAAGATGGCACTGTTGAGAGATGATTGCAATTTGCTACGGATAATTATGTTGAAAGCGTGAACGTGGCCTGCGTAGCAGGCGCCTGTATATTTCGAGCGCGTGTATGGGAAACGCGAAAGGCGCGAGACGGCCTCGCAATTTTCATAAAACCCCACTACGCTTCGCAGACTGACTAGCGTTAACAATGCTGACGAATATCATCGAGCCTATCCTTTCTAAATGAACCCGCTTAGATGAAAAGAAAACAAATACCACAGCCACTCTTCACTTTATTTAAAAGAAGGTAGTATTACGCTTTCTGTAGCACCGAAATCATTGCAAATTAAGGATAAGGCAAGATAAAAAAAGCCTTAAAAGATACCCGCGAGTAATACATTCAATGACTAAAAGCAACCGGAACAAAACTTTTTCTTCGTTTCAAAGTTAAAAAACAAGAATTACAGTAAACCTAACGCATCGACACGAAGCGGCTTCTTCACTCTGCACTTAAAGCCGCTTTTAATTCTTTAACAGTCGGCCGATCTTGGGGCGACGCTACTAAAGCATTAATCACTGCAGCAACATTGCAGAAGCGCGAAATGCTGTAAACAGTTTTGACAAGAAATGCCAGAGCGTATACATCGCTTTCAATCGATGGTTTCCCGGTCCCATCAACAAGTTCCGGTGCAATGTATGACTCTTTGTAATGAGATCGCAAATGTGCGGGTTTAGGTGGAGGATTCCTTGCTTTACACAACATAACACTGTTTCCAAAGTCAATTATTACGGGATGAAGCCTTTTATCTTCGCGTTTCTCTAAGACAACATTATTTGATTTCAGGTCATTGTGTGCATACCCGCAACTGTGTATGTGATCCAAAGCCTCGGCGGTTTCGACAAGAATTCTGTTCCATGTTTTTTGTTCACTAATCAATTTCGTTTTCGCCGATTTATAAAGTGTTAGGCTATCACGTCCGTCGCCATGAAACTTTAACACGATACTCACTGGCTCTTCTTTTAAACATACACCGAAAAAAAGTGGTATGCCAGGGTGATCGCCCAGCTCAAGTAGCACATTCGCCTCGCGTTTTGCCTGCTTCTGTAAAAACGACACGCGTTCTTCACATGGACGGCTTTTGTCGTTGTATTGTTTTATGACAACACAAATTCCTCGGTACGTGCCCGGATAACATGTGCCAAATGTTCCATGGCCAATTGACCTTGCCGCACTACGCGTCAAATTTGCTGGACATATTTCCTTGACACGCGTTAGGTTGCTTGACGATTTTGGTTTTGCGGCTATGCGCACTTTCGCGGTCTTTGATGCAACTTTACTCTCTTTTTTCTTTTCATCGTTAAGCGCAGCGTTGACCATTCTCTTACCCCTCGACAGACCCTCTTTCGGTTCTTCCAACCTTCTTTTCTTCGCATTGTGGCTCGCGTTTGCTGGTGACCGAGGTTCCACGATCATTGCCTCCACCTCTGGCTCTTCAGCTGACCCGCGCTTTCTTTCTTTTCTCCTGCTTTTTTGTTTCCTTCGAAGAGCTTTGAAATGCTGAAGTGTAACTTGTGTAAATTCCTTCCGTCTTGTTTTCCGCTTCTTATTCGACTCCATAGTAAATTCGCGAGTAAAATGAACGAGAGATTTCCTTTTTATTCCCTGTGCATTTTTCACCCATAACAAGAGACCATTGTTTCGCGGCAAAATTTAATACCTTAAAATCATTGGTCAAAATAACAATGAACAATGGCAGCATAGCAGGAGTTCCCCACTCACGACTTTTGTCACATCATGTTAGTCCCCTCTACTAACTGTGGTCACATTAAACATGGCTGACACATATCTTCGCTGTGATGAATGTTCGAAAAAGTTGAAAACATTTCAAGCTCTTTTAAAGCACTTCGAGCAACAGCATGTAAGCAGACGTCTGCCTAGGCGGGCAAAGTTTTTACAAAATGATGAAGAAGTTCAAATGCCAATTCCAGAAGCAATAAGATCTCCCTTACAAGCACATTACAAGGCATGGTTGACAGGAATAACGGAGCGTATAAATGGAGTTCATCACCAAAGACACCGGCGTAAGTTCATAGCACAACTACACATGTTAACTATGATTGATTTATCTTTTCTTATTCTAAATAATAACCAAGCTTAGAAATGACAACACACCCACATGCAAATGTCCTGACATCTCCTTCCTCGCACCTTAAGGCGCGCTCGCGGTTCCCTCCCTGTCGCGCGTTGGTTTTGAAGGATAAGTAAATACCCGTTTTAATTAACTTTTTCATGGTTTCGTTTACAGTTTAAAACTACCGTAAGTACCGAGATATGTGTCCGAGAATAACTTCGGAAATCATAAATTGTTACCAGAAATGTAATTGAAGAGTGCCTACATACAAGTAAATTATAACGTAATACTTTTCAAGCCCCCTCAAATACACAATTTCTTTTCATTGAAAAAAAAAAAAACAACAACAACAAACAAATAAACAAACACGCAGTGAAATAAAAATTCCTTTAACAAAAAAACACATACAGTATGTTAAATAGGCCACATCCTTTTACAGGAAATTGGCAGACACTGGAGTTCAACATGGTGCCATCAAGTTTCTTCCAGCAGTTGCTCAGAAATCTGAAGGACCCCCAACCTAATGCTGTCAGAAACCAGCAACATTGGCGAGCCCCAATTTTGTGTCCTTCGTCAAGGAAAGTGACATATCGCTTTTTTGACTTGGAAACACTGGAAGCAGCACTGGCAAAGCAAAACACTGTTGCTCTTCAAAAGCAAGTGCAATGGAATGGCGATAAACAGGTCACTGACTATTTAAGCGATATGGATCCAAGAGAAGCACTTGCTGCTGCAAAAAACAAAGCTCATGGAAAAGCACCTAAACGCCAAATTACTTGCAGAAGCAACTTAGTGGTCGGTCATGGAGAAGGTCGAGCTACCCGCGAGTTGGATCTGATATGGTGGCCAAACCTCTACAACACTCCTTTGTTGGGGAAAATGTGCATTCGGTTGTATGTTAATAGAGTGCAACTGTAGACCAAAATACAGAGCCCTTTTGCTATAAAACCAATCGACACTAAGAAAGGATCAAAAAAAGTTTCATGTTTTTTCTTTTCTGTTAACTGTTGCGGAGGCAAGTCAATAAAGTTACCGTATTTATTCAATTAAGCGCCCAACCTCGAAAAAGCGCTTACCCTTTAGGTAGGAAAAGTTAATAAGGGCCAAGCCTCGAATAAGTGCCCACACCCACCCCAACTTCTCTAAAAAAAAACTGAAGTGCACCAGTAAAATGTAATAAACGCCCACCTCGAATAGGCGCCCCCTCTCAAGGTCCAAAAATTAATAAGCGCCCAGGGCACTTAATCGAATAAATACGGTATTAGAATAAACAAACAGAAACCTTACTCCAAAATTAAATATAAGTCAGGCATGCTTAGAGCAACTGGGTGATATCTTTTCATATCAGGATAAAATCGCAGGGTTTACTTGATATAAATCAATGTCGTAGCCCAACCAATAATTATTATCCAAAATTAAATATTACAGATTGCTACTGAGAACATTCCTTTGCAAAAAAATATTTATTTAACTTTACTACTGGAAAAATCAATGGACATTACTTCAGTTGCATATCAGCTAAGGTGAAGTAGTATATTTTAAAGAAAACAATTTTAATGCACAATTGTTTGGTTTTAAAGACAAGTTGTTCCCATGCTTTGTATACATACAAGAGTTCATAAAGTGGAAAGAGTCATCTAGGTTACAGGCACTAAATAATACTTAGTGTCAGATATCAATGACTGTGGACTGTCATTTTATTAATGTTTCATAGATTATTGCCAGCTCTTTTTTATAAATAGCATTATCAGCACTTGATAACAATCAATCGCACAACTCTTTTTTTCTTTTTTTATTCCCAATGGATTGCCAAAAAACAAAACGATTCTGGTATTATCAAATTCATTTCAATTTCTTAGTTTTTTTACTTGAACCCATTGCGTTAAGCCATGGATAAACAATCAAAAGAAATCAATATATCAGAAATGAATTGATACAATCAATGACTCAATATGAGTTGAATCCAATTAGATAAATAGAGTATGGGCATCTGATTTGATTTGGAGCAATGAGCCAAATCAAATCATAGTCAGTGACAAATTTTCTTTAGTTTTTAATAAGTATTATGGAAAATGTCACAAAGTGCATCAAATTATAGTTTTGGTTGCATGTTTGGTAACAAGTGTCCTCAAAGTGCTATTTATTCTGTAAACTAGGAATTTCATTATGAAAGTGAGTGCTGGCGAAGGTGAATAAAACCTGAATTGAACAGTCAACCGGTCTGGAAAACTTTTGAACTTTGGAGGCATGAAAGGAGTTGTTAGGAGCGTCCGACATTCACAAAAATTAAATCTCCGCTTCTACAAGCTTACAAAGTAGTTTATAACAGCAAAAGCTCTGTAGTCAATGAAAAAATTCACGATTTAGATTGCGATAAGCGGTCACAAGCGTGATTTTATCTTCCGAAGCGCTGGTAGCGTAGCCCACAACAAAGAGCTATTTCGCATGTAGTAGCGGGAGCGAATGAGAGGTGGCTGTATTCGCAGGCTACTGGAAGCGTCGCGACAAGAATTAAAAAAATCCCTGCTTCTGCAAGTTTTCCGAAACTGTTTTCTAACAGTAAAAACTCTGTACTCAAAGAAAAAAAAAAATGATTAAGCTTCAAATGATGCACTGAGTGTGCTTGCAACATTTTTGCAAGCAAAAGTTTTTGTTTGAGAAGCGTCGCCACTATAAAAAGCGTCACGACAAAAATTATCTCTGCCTCCATGATGCAAAAAGTTAATTTAAGTGGCGAAAGACTCAGACTGTAGTTACGATGAGCGAATACTTGCTGGAATGTTCAATGTGTGATGGATGTTTGTAATTTAGGGCCCATTTACATGGAAAGAGGATGATCCTAGCACAAGGATCATCCTCCTTTCATGTAAAATGGAATGATTCTAGTGCTAGGATCATCCTAGTACTAGGATCATCCGACCGCCATAAGTTAGACAACCGAAGGTAATTATATTGAATAAACAAGCGCCGTCAACAGCGTTATGTTCCTTTCGCTGCGTCACGACATGAGGGATACCTCTGCTTCTGTAAGATATAAGAAGTGAAATGGAAACAGCATATTACGAAAGTAAAGAGAATCTTTTTTCTGTGATGGGCGCGTGATTGTCGTTTCAATTGTCCCCGATAATACTCTACTGAGCAGGCCTTGAGTCTTACATCCAAGAAAATTTTGGATTTTTGGCCCTACTGAATTAAATAGCGTGCTGTCTCGTTAACACTCGCCAGCAATAATAATAAGTGCTATTTATTTTCCAAATCAAATTGAAAAAGTGCAATGTTTGAAGGAAGAAAAATTAACAAGCATAAAAGAGAAGTTATGGCAGTGTATAACCATTTATTTGTACCTTTAGATGCTCTCTTCAATTTAAGTCACTCAGTAACCTTGCACCATGCTGACAAAATACAACCAACTGTTCATCTTCGCCATATCAAGATTCAGTTGTAAACAAATCCCATTTTCAATTGTTGCAGACCCTAAGGGGAGAAAACAGAAAACATCTGTTCATAACTATAATAAAATTTTCATTTTATCCACTACAGCAATGCAATGTACTCAGTCCTTTGCTGGAAAGTGTTTTTGTTACCAACAATGGGCAATCAATGAAGTGTTGTGTTCATAAAATGTATTCCTCGTTTCGCTTGCTTAGCCCCACCGATTATATCACAAAAATTCATCCTGTCTTTTTTTTAAAAAAATATTATTTCTGAAGTGAGGAAAATTACATTCTAAGTTCACACAAACGCAACTTACCTGAGACAATTTGAATGTGGCATGCTATGGATAAGGGCAGACAAGTGGCAAATTCACTGTTATATATCCTCAGCAATGTCGTTGTTCAAAAGGCACAGCTTGGTCAATGCATTGACAAGTTAATCGCATGGTTAATGTGACTGCGAATTAATTGTAACTTTCAGGTATCTGCTACCCAGGAAAGCACAGGCGTAGTTAATGCGATTGCGAAATAACTGTAACTTTCAGGTATCTGCTACCCAGGAAAGCACAGGCGTAGTTAATGCGATTGCGAAATAACTGTAACTTTCAGGTATCTGCTACCCAGGAAAGCACAGGCATGGTTAATGCGATTGCAACTTAACTGTAACTCTCAGGTATCTGCTACCCAGGAAAGCACAGGTGTGGTTAATGCGATTGCGAATTAACTGTAACTCTCAGGTATCTGCTACCCAGGAAAGCACAGGCATGGTTAATGTGATTGCAAATTAACTGTAACTCTCAGGTATCTGCTACCCAGGAAAGCACAGGCGTGGTTAATGCGATTGCGAATTAACTGTAACTCTCAGGTATCTGCTACCCAGGAAAGCACAGGCGTGGTTAATGCGATGGCGTAATAACTGTAACTTTCAGGTATCTGCTACCCAGGAAAGCACAGGCGTGGTTAATGCGATTGCGAAATAACTGTAACTTTCAGGTATCTGCTACCCAGGAAAGCACAGGCGTGGTTAATGCGATTGCGAAATAACTGTAACTTTTAGGTATCTGCTACCCAGGAAAGCACAGGTGTGGTTAATGCGATTGCGAATTAACTGTAACTCTCAGGTATCTGCTACCCAGGAAAGCACAGGCATGGTTAATGCAACTGCAAGTTGACTGTAACACTTAGGTATCTGCTACCCAGGAGAGTATGGTTTGGTCAGTGCAATGGCAAAAGTTTTCTTAGAGTAATCTATAATAACGAAAGACTGCTCTTTGTCTGGACTCTCTCCTTAGACATAAGAGCTGCCCATTCTGGCAAACTCTCACATAAATGTATGTCTTAATGGATCACAGAGACACTCAAGCCCCTCCACCACGTCAAGGTGGCAGTCTAGCTGGAGAGGAAAAAAATTCCTCAACTCTCAGGTATCTGCTACCCAGGAGAGCAGAGGCAAGGTTGATGCGATTGCAAATTAACTGTAACTTTCAGGTATCTGCTACCCAGGAAAGCACAGGCATGGTTAATGCGATGGCGTAATAACTGTAACTTTCAGGTATCTGCTACCCAGGAAAGCACAGGCATGGTTAATGCGATTGCGTAATAACTGTAACTTTCAGGTATCTGCTACCCAGGAAAGCACAGGCGTGGTTAATGCGATGGCGTAATAACTGTAACTTTCAGGTATCTGCTACCCAGGAAAGCACAGGCAAGGTTAATGCGATGGCGTAATAACTGTAACTTTCAGGTATCTGCTACCCAGGAAAGCACAGGCAAGGTTAATGCGATTGCGAATTAACTGTAACTTTCTGGCATCTGCTACCTTATATTTATTATATAAGGGCACAATTATTCAATCCAATCAGGAACTCTCGAGCCTTTTTATGGATTATGTCCACCCCACATGAGGATTTGAAGCATGAGGTCTCTTCTGTGGATGTCCATGTCACAATACCTCCAGTTAATATTATTGACAGTTGCAGAGCCATTTCTGATGAAGTCTCTGGCGGCCATGATAACTCCAATTCCACAGCTGCCCACTCCAATCATCCTATTGTCAACTGGTACCTGTGATGGCATTCCAAACCGCCTGAAACATTGCAGTGAGTGCCAAAATTTGGTTTGAAGGGAAAGATGATGGGGGCACAACTCAAGAAGGAGATCTAGTGCCTCCTTGACACATGGAAGGGCTGTCGAAGGCACCAGAGAAGTTAACCCATCATCAAAATATAGCAGCTTACCAGAAAGGTCAACATAAATGAGTCCCCAGTGGTTAGTCATAAAGACCGGTAACAGAATTTGCTGCAAGTCTGCAAGCACTGTTAACCGTGAAGCTCTCACTTTCAACTTTTCTACTTTGAAAGCTCTGTCTCTAGCCCTCATCCACTGGAAAAATTCTGTTGGGAAGTACAACGTGCCTTCTCTTCCCAATAAAGTGCTTTCCTCGAGATGTTTACCAATAGAGACATCAATTATGAAACCATCAATGTACCTTTCTTCGGCTAGATCACAAAAAGAAATGACATCAATAGATTTGTGATCAAATCTCAGTATTGTGTTCGTTTGGGGTTGGTTCCAAAGAACATCTTGAAGAAGGGTAAGTTCCATTGGTTTACATTTCACCATAGGAAGCCATCTAGCCTCTGCAGCTACTTTACATTTTGTTTCTGCAACTGTACAAAACCACCGAATAACTCTCAAGCCTGCTTCTGAAAACTGGCCAAAGCTTTGAATTACAATGCCTGAGGGATGGTTCCCTTTTCTTCGCTCGTCTCTCAAAAGTTTTTCTGCTCTATCAACAACTGATTCACAGGGACGCTGTGCAAGATTAAAGGGATCTACAAAGGTGGGATTATTGTAATCTACTTGCACGTGCAAGGGTGTTTGGATGCTTGTGGTGGAGGAAACTGGAGGGATTAATGCACCCAGAGCAGCTAGCTCAGCTCTTGTTAAAGACGCCTGAGTAGATATAGCATGGGACAGATGGGTGGAAGGCTGTTGTTCCTTGACATTGTCATGACTGATCGTTTGCCCAGCATCAACCTCCTCCACATAAATGACACATGGGTCTTGTTCCATGTCACTCCTGCCTGCTTGCTTGGCTTTTTGATCCACCTCATCTTTGACCACTGGCTTTTTAGGCTTAGTTTTACCATCACTTTGGCCTGGCTGTTTGGCCACACTTCTTTGCACTAAAGGTTTTGATGCCGCTTCCTTTTCGAAAAACTTCGACTCTTCTTTCAAGTATTCAGTCTCCCACTCATGATGATTATACTCTAAAAGGGAGGGAAGGGTATCTTCTCTAACACTCGTGCCCTGAACGTTATCGTACCAATATGCCAGGAAATCACCACCAAATAATTGATTGAACAAGTGGTCCATTGCAAGTATCCAGTCGTGGTGTTCTTTTGACCACATACTGATGTCGATGGCTTTCCACCCACATCCAGGAAAGCAAAACTTTTTCTTTCCTAAAAATTGACAGGAAATTGCTTCATGTACATGTCTTAAAGAAAACATTTCTAAGTTAAATCTAAATAAGCACTATCAAAGATATATTTTTGTTCCATAACACCCTAAGTTTAGACCATGTCACCATGAGGAAAAGAAGGATTGAAAGCGTGAGCTAAAACTTTTCAGTGCGGCGACCAAACTTGAGCAGTCAGTGGCCAAATGGCCACTTAGGAAAAAATAAACTTGGAAGGGTTGTTCCATCCAGTATGCAGACAAGTACAAGTTAAAGCCAAGTTGAAACTTCTGGCAACCAGAAGACAATTTACAATTTCATTCAAGGTACCTGTTTTAAATATCACATAATTACAAAGAAAAAAATTGTTCTAATTTACAAGGATCTTATTAACAGTACAAGACTTACCCAACACAATACAGTTCTTGGCTTCACGAATGGAATATCGCAATGACAACAGCATGGTTGCAAAACTGTGTGTCAAAATTTGATCCACTGTAAAATTACAAATATGAAGCATCATTAGTCTACTCCACTAATTAAATTTAGTCATCTTATGGTACACATGTCTATAGCCATTAGCCTGCATTTTAAGCAGATTTAGTTACATATACTGCCAATTTGCATACAAAGGTAGTAAAAGGAGTGCCAAATTCATCTTTTTTGCCCTGTTAGAGCTCAATTGCAAGTGCATGTACAAAAGAACCCACCCATTGAAATAGATCAAGCATGCAACTGCTCATGTTTGAACACTTAAATTTCTTGAAAATACCATATGATAACAAAGCCTACATATTGAGATTTGTACATCAAGGAATGCCTACATTTGGCATAAATAAATCTAGATCATCTTTTGTTTTTTAAAAATTAACTGAATGTTTCAAAACTCAAAAGCATTTTTTTAAGACTAAAAGGTGTTCTATAAGTGTGTAATTTTAAACATAGTTTGTCACTACGGAGAGGAAAGTTGTGGTCACTATGTCTAAGGTGTAGGAAATTATGTTTAAATAGCACAGGCATAGATCTCAGTCAAAACCAATACAGACTTAACTTACATGAATGTCCTGGTCCTGATGCATCATGGTTAGTTGCCCTTGAATAAAGACTACGATGCAGCTTGTGGGATGCTTCAAAGCCTTGCCCAGAGTACTTGTAAAGGGAACGGAACATGCGCAGTAGCATAGCACTATGGTCAATAACCAGATGGCCATAATCACCCATACCAAGATGGAGACCAAATAGTTTCTTCAGGAGAAAGCCCCATTCCTTGCACTAAAATTAAACATAAAATGTAGATAAGTACCAGAACTATAAGAGACAAAAGAGTAAAAAAGATATACAGGAGTAGAGCCTTATTGTTTGTTAAGATGAAGTGCACATAAAAACACAACAATGTGTAATTATTAATTACTGTAATAATAATTGTATTGTTCGGTTCGATCGTTCCGTGAGTTGTTGTGTTTCCCCATCCTTTCCCCTCCCGTGGCAGTTGTATTTGTCCCAAATGGAAAATATATGTGCAGCTGCCCATCGACGGCCCACATACATACAATATTATTGTCTTTATTGCATGATTAATAAACTGTTAACTGACCTCTATGTCATGAATATCAATGAGCTGCTCCTCATCCTCTTCAAAAACTTTGTCCCGAATTGTCAAAGCAATAACTCCCCAGTCATTGCAGACCTAAATAATGAGGAATAGAAACATAATGATAGATAAAGTTCAGCGTCCATGTTTCACAACATTGTTTATAAACAATATTAGGCCCATTTATAAGCATCCATCAGTTAGCAAATACAGTCCACTGACACTCACCCTTAGTCAAGTGTCAAGCATACAGAATATTTATGTAATTATGCTCTTGATTAAACACGATTGCATTCATCCAATCCAATAATTTCACATTTTTGTTATATTCAGGCATTCAATGTTAATTGAAGTAATTGGTTCTCTATCACCTAATCTGTTATTGAAATTAATAAAGAAATATGTAAAATTTAATGTACCTTTTTGAAAAACGTAACTTGCAGCTCAGCTGCATAGGCTGCAAAGGGGTCTTCCTGAGGGACTGGGATGTTCTTTTTTTCCTTTTTTTCCGCTTAGGCTCCCCAGCAATATCTGCGTGCTTGTCTGACATGTCACCTAATTCAAGGAACTTGGCCTCAACCTCCTTCAGTTTAACTTCCCATTCATTCACACGACTGTTAAGGAACTTTTCAAAATCTGAAAATGCAATGAGTTGTTTAACATTAAACATCATACGACCCTTTGCATAAATGGCGACTTAATTTGAAGGACAGTACATATACATCCTCAGCCGCACATTCACATAAAAAATCCTTTGTCAAAAAACATCCACATGAGACTAAGGATGTACAAAGTATTGTTATTCAAATTTGGGCGCCATTTATGCAAAGGGTCTATAATAAGCAACAACTAATTAAAGACTGGCCCTTTTTTAAATTGGAAGTCTGGTGTAAACAAATTGCTTTTAATTTATAAAATTTCTGCCATTTGAAAAAAAACATGCCAGATAAACAAGCAAGAGTTGAAAAGTTTATTTTTCAGAATCAGTATTGATAACAATGGAACTAATAAAAGCCAACAAAAATAATTGCTGTAGTTAAGGCAATAAAACTATTTCCACACACTTATACTCCACTTCTGAGAAATTGAAAATTTGATGGCATACCCAAACATGCTTAGCACCTACTACTCTTTTCACTCTGCTGAAGGTGGACAGAGCTAGGCCACCAAAAAATTTAATTATAACATTTAGTTCAGATCTAAAGGACAAATTTCAATAAGTATAATACATAATTGGTGCATTTTTTTGTATATAAACTTCAGGTTGACTAACGTCTGACTTGTCAGTCACCTTAAAAAGATTTTGCTTCATTCTCTACATACCACTGTCTTTTTGAATCTTGACTGTTTCTTGCCTAACTCCATAATCTCTTGTAAACTCCCCTTTTTCCAAGATTTCACTGACATGCTAGAAAATTTAATGCAAATAGTATCTTACTATTTAGAATTTTATTCATTGTGTACATGTAATTTGCCTTAATCGATTGAAAATACAGGGTGCAAAGAAATACAATTTTTAAGCTTGCCCATTGGGCAAGCTCTAGCAAGGATGTACAAGACCCAAAGTCAATTTAGCTTGCCTGAAAAAAATCACTTATGAGCAAGGCTTATTTCCTCCAAAAACTTGATTTCCACTTTCCCAAAAAGGAATGTGAAAAGGCATGCACTTCTTTATGCACTGAATTAAATTACATTGTACCATCCAAATCCTTCAGTTAAGTCATTCCAGTTGCTAGAAATAAACCAATTGTATATTACACTCAGATATATGTGAAACTAAGCTAAATGGATCCATTGATGAAGAAAAGCTACAGCCATATTATTGATGATGACAGAAAATAACATAGCTTTTGATAAGCATTATCAGCCCTTGCAGAAACAAAGGTACAACCAAGTTATAAAAATAACAAATGGTGAGTATTTACTGACCATTTTTCTTTCTTCAAAAAATGTCACATAATCCAAGATAACTTGTTTTCCTGTTCCAGGGCTTTGGTTGTAGTACTTTTTTACTTTCTCTATGGGGAGTGATCTTTCTACGATACTATCAAAATGCTTCAGAACTTCCCTCTCAAATGACCCTGTAATATATAAAAGTCTTTCATAAACAAGTAAGAATGTATGAAGCTGAAACACAATTATAAAATATGGAACAGAAAAAAATCTAACGGAAGAAATATCTTTTCATGATGGGCAGCTGAATAAAAGAATAATTTATCCATCAATACATGACATGTATGCGGACAGTCAGCAAAGAAAACTTACAACAACAAAAAATAAATAAATAAACAAACAAACAAACCCGAAAAAGATGCCACTTTAATGTTTTTCCTCTCAACTTCAGTTTGCTGGTTAGGGTTCAACTTAATAGTTACGCGAGGAAATCCTTTACAACTTTCAGGGCCATGGTCAGATAAGGCTTGGTTCAGCTCATCGAGAGAGCCAACACGGTATGCAAACAAGCCCAAGGAACCCAGCAGCTGCTCACAATTTCTCATCTCACAATGGAGAGAGCAAAGATTAACACTGCTGAGGTCTTCTTCAAGAAGAAATGTGATGTCATCGCGTAGACCTGTAGATCTAAATACACAAAAGAATAACATGTCAATAACAAGACTGAGTTCTTTGCAGTCTATACAGGAACAAAATTATTAATGTTATCAACCTGTTGACTAGGGTAATAAGGTCTACAGTCCAAGTTAGTCACAATAGTTTACTAAGTAAATATTTGAAGTGTGTTATACCGTACAGTATTTACCTGCCAATGTTAGCCTTAGATCGAAAACAGTCAAGACAAGTCTCGTCAGGTTCAACTCCATGACATGTGCATGCCTATCAAATTAAATAACAACACACATCACAAGTTAGGATAACTGTACAGAGGTCTACATGTACATAATTTTATGGGTCAATTTCTAGCCTACATCAGGTCACATCAAGGATGCAAAAATAAGACCAAAGAAAGAAAGAATAACATTCACCCTTATGGCATCACAGTAGGCACAAAATTCCATGTGAAAACCTCTAGCTCCAAGAACATACTTTTCATCATCATTTTTCCGCAGTAACAGCAGAAGAGCTTTATAATCAATAGTAACTGAAAAGTAAAATGTATGAAAATGAATAATCAACAAAAACTAAGATGAGAAACTGCATGTTTGTCCTTCAATGGTACGCCTGTTATGCTTCATATTATTTTCGGTATCATTTGAATTTCAGGTACACATTACAGCCATTTCTTCAGGCAAGAGATGTTTCTTGTGATCACAGTGTGAAGACTATTTTTATCCTTTGTAGCACTGGCTTATGTTGCAACTTCGTGCTCAAGCACTCCGGCAATCCTATGCAAGCATTAGGGCTATCCTTTGCGAGCATTTAGGCAATTCTTTGTAAGCCGCTTTGACCAAAATGGAGATTTTTTCCAGTACCGTTCACTGAATGCACACACTTAACCTACCTACACAGGGACTTTCAAGGTGCCTTCCAGGGTTCTGGCCTGACTGGGCCAGAACCCGGCAATGTTAGTGGGTTACATGTACCTGTAAATTTGATGTTGTACTTTCTTCCATCGACAACAACTCCAGTCTTCTTTATTTTCGCTTTCTGCTCATTAAGAGCTGAGATGAGCTTTGAAAGTTCTTCTCTTGAAAAAAAAAAATATAATATTCTTATTCCAAATGAAGACTACGTTCAATTGTTCAACAAAAAATCACGTCAAGATCAAAAGTTTAATAAATATTATTGTCAATAAAGAAAGTTAAACCCTGAAATGCTTAAAGCACTACTAAAATGGTATTTGTTTCATTTAAAGCCAAAGCAAAAGTTGATGATTCACATAAAAGTTACCATTGCAATAATTTGGGAATAATTTACCTCCTAGTGGCCGTCCATCAAGCTTTATGTTGAACTCCATACTATCGGACAAATTTTCAGTTAACAGTCGCTGTTCCCTGATTGCCCACACCAGTACCGATTCCAGGTCCACACCATAGGCATGAAAATCCGTGTCCATCTTCTGAATGTGCATAGTGGTGCGAACAACTTTAAAAACAAGCTTTTTCACAGCCTTGATTTCATTTTTGGTCAAAAGTACTGCATCAGCATCAGATTTACCCTGAAAGCAAACATATAAAATTAATACATTATTTTATTTTTCCTTAATAGCTATTAATAATGGTAATAGGACTGAGTGGAGTCCAATTCGGTCTGTAATCATACGAGTGATTAACAAAATCGGACGACCGCGAAGCGGGAGTCCGATTTGTTTAATCACGAGTATGATTACAGACAGAATTGGACGACACGAAGTCCTGTTACCAATTAATCAAAACTATGACAAAATTTGAGAAACAAACTAACCTTTAGTCAAATGGTTTAACGTTTTTATAAAAACTGAAAAGCATAACAGTTTACTTAACAAAATGCACAACAACAGCGCGCGCAAAATGACGCGTACTGTCCAATCACACAGGCATGACGCGTAAACTGTCCTATTACACTGTCCAATTACAAGCATGACGCGTACACTGTCCTATTAGTGCTCAAATCGGGCTGCTGATAACCAATCACCGATCGAGAATTTTGTTATAGTTTTGATTAATACAGAAACCGGCAGGATGTAAAGGCTTAATTAAACAAGCAATAAACAGGGCTGTGCTCTAAGGGCCCCCGGGTGCCTCATGCGACTAACTTTTTTCTTTGGGGGACCAGGTAATCTTAAATTATTTCTTTCATAGAAGCTTTATGCTGGGCACCCTGGATCTCATAGTTTGGAACCTTTGGACTCCTTGTAATTTTTCTTAGAGCACAGCCTTGAATAAAGAAAAAAATAAAATATAAGCATTGCAACCCACATGTTGCAATGCGAAATAATTGCCGTCTGCGACTTGATTAACATAATGAGACAGATTGCATAAATCGTGCTCTTATGGCTCGCAGGGCAAAAATAACGAGGGACAACCCTACAGAATACAGTCCCAAACTAAGTGAAAAAATAGTGTGATTATGATTTACTTATTTAATGGTTTACAAGCAGCCATTTTGCTCAATCAATCAATTTTGTTATAATGTGGGATGAGGTTGCCCTCCCTATCAGAATGCATGTTAGTTGCTTGTATTTTTCCTCACCCCTCCAGGGCTAGGATAAATAATAATAATAATAATAATAATAATAATAATAATAATAATATATAATACTTATATTGCGCTTTTTCTATAAAAATATTCAAAAGCGCATTACAATAATTATTATTAAACTAAATTAAAAAAGTTACACAATAAAAATGAATTTAAAATTACAATATTTACATATTAAAATTTCCAGAGTAATAGTGAAAGGTAGTAAAAAGTAAAATTTAAGAATCACAATATTAAATCAAATGAATAACAAATCTAACTAAAAGCCTTTCTAAATAAATATGTTTTAACAGAACGTTTAAAAGACTCGATGGATGTTTCGATGGAATGTGATGCAACATGCAAAATATCTGCATGTATTAAACATTCAATCATTTAATAAGGTGTTTTTTTTTTAACATGTACAGATGAACTTACCCTACTCTTTCCAAGCTTGGTGAGATTTAGCAATGTTTGCCAACCAGCATCGGGTAACCTTGCTTGGAGCTTAAAATATAATAATACCCAGTCAGGAACTTTCATGCTGTGTAGCAGCCGTAGGTATGTTTCTGGCAACAGGAGCTCCGTCAGACCTTTTTTAGTTCCTTTAGCATCCATTACGAGGTTAACAATTTCTGAAAGGGTTTCAGACACCTTTTGTTTTTCTTCACTACCACCATAGAGGAATGTGTTGCCCAAAACGCGGGCCAGGCTCTCATGGTACTTGGCCAGCACACCATCAAGCTCTTCAGTGACTTTCCTGCATTCTTTTGCCACTTTTCGCTTTTTCACAGTAGGACCAATTGAGTTGCTTTTCAATGTCTCCTCGATTAAGCTTGTGTTGCTACCACAGCCACTGTCACTGTTGTTGCTGGTCCCACTGGTGTTGCTGTTGCTACTCTCATTTAAATGAGATGGCGAAGATGTCGCCAAAGGAGAGGATAAAGGCAGAAAGGAACTCAAGAACTCATTTGTCTTTTCGAGGTTCTTAATTTGTTCCTCTAGTTCGGCGATTTTAGAGTTCAATTTCTGCAATTCAGGAGAACCCTGGTTTGAATCGAAGCTTTTCCCGCCAAAACTGCACCGTGGCTTTTCTTCGCACTCGTCCAAGGCGATTCGATTCACTGCATCCACAACAGGAATAAATTTGGACGATCTCAGGAACCTATCTGCAGCAGAATCTCGCTGTCTGAGCAGTGCAGCGAAAAGACCAAACGAAGAAGCAACAAAAAGTTTGCTCGGCTGCATGTTAAAAGAACAACCTCGTTTGGCGGGCTTAAGATCTACTGGTTGCACAGAGCATATTTCCTCTGGAAATCGCTTAAAAATATCACTTTTGGCAAACCTGCCGGGCTTAACGCCACAAAGACTCGAGGAAAGCACATACCAGTGTTTTTCAGGGTCAAGAGCCTTGCCAGTGACTCTTGCAAGCGACCAAGGATGATCGGAAGACGGCGATCCATCGACGTCCAACTCCATGTCGAAAGCGCGCCGAAAGTTTCAAACACCGATCTCATTGCGCTTTCCAATTCGAAATTCCCGCTTAGGTTACACATTATTAACGTAGTAAACGTTTAACTTGTAAAACAACCCGTAAATTGCTGCTGTAGAGTGATTTTCTCTAAAGAATACTTCGAAATGTACATCGAAATGTACAACAACCTTATCCAGTTATCTGTTATCTGCGACCGGAGGTCTGGAGCCTAACTGTGTGGTCACTGTGTGTGACGACACAAACAATTATTGTAGCCGCCACGCGCGCGCACACGCGCGCGAAGCCCGAATTAGGCCTAGTTCACTTCTTTCGCGAGACCTCGGTACATCTTAAACCACATATAACAACGAATTATCAAAGATTCTGCATAATTTTATGTTGTTCACTAGAACGGGTATGGCAACATTTAGACGGCGTTATTATTGTTAAAGCACACGCATCAAATGCCTGTTTTGTGCTTTGATCAAGTTTCAACTGTTGCGGTTTTATATTCAGTTCGCTTATGAACAACGGCAGCTAAATCGATCCTTAAATTTATGTTTTCGAAACCGTTTTAAACAGACTCAGTAGGTCAGCTTAACTAGCGTCTATGGATTTTGTAATTTCTGTTCTATTTCTAAATTTTGTACCCGCTTTTCCTTTGACTTCTTTTGTTTCGCAGCAAATACCTGGTGCGCGGTACGGCAACATGATCTGTTGCTTATAATATTTGACCGTGACTCAACTTGCGAAAATCGCTTTGATGACCTGTCGACATAATGAGCTTATCTTAATTCTAATTGACAAAACCTAACACATCATGGGGATCTCAAGCTGAGAATTTTTTAGGAGAGTAAAGCTCCTCATGCTATGGCAATTCACAGTGGGGTGGTCTTGATGTGTCTTTAACTTGTAGACTGGACTGGACTAGTAAAACGCGGACTAGTAAAACGCGGACTTGTAAAGCGCCTCTAGACACTTCGAATTCCTTGGCCACAATCATCTTACGGCTCTCTTCAATACATAATGTCTCAAAAAAACAGTAACCTCAGAAAGAAGTCAGAAGCAAATAAGGTCGAAAGACCGAATTTGAACATATAACGGCAAATGTTCTAATGTCACGAACGTAGGAGTCGTGTAGGCCCGTCACCTTTATTTACCACATACTGCCCCCAAATTAAAACAGTACCCTCAGAAAGAAGTCAGAAGCAAATAAGGTCGAAAGACCGAATTTAAACATTTAACGGCAAATATTCTAATGTCACGAACGTAGGAGTCGTGAAGGCCCGTCACCTTTATTTACGATTGACTGTTGATTTCTGAACGGGCCCCGTTCCACCTCGTGCGAGCAATACAAACGACTGCACTCAACAGACGTCAAGTAGTGGAAAGAAAGAAACATATGCACACAACTCATAGCATCAATCCCGTTGTTTTAGTAGGGGTTCAGCAGAACGAACATGTGCTATACTGCAAAAACATCTCCACGCTAAAACAGACCATAGAGTGCTCAAAAAAGCTAGAAATATGCCGTCGAAGAAACACACAAGAGCTTCAAACACAAATTGTTTCGCTCGCTAAACCGTTTAGTTTTATCCGATTTACAAGCGCTTGTTTTACAAGTCCGCGTTCTACAAGTCCGTGCTTAAAAAGCCCTCGTTTTACAAGTCCGCGTTTTACAAGTCCGCGTTTTACTAGTCCTCGTTTTACAAGTCCGCGTTTTACTAGTCCGCGTTTTACTAGTCCGCCTTTTACAAGTCCGCGTTTTACCTGAGTCCGCGTTTTACTAGTCCGCGTTTTACAAGTCCGCGTTTTACTAGTCCGCGTTATACTAGTCCGCGTTTTACAAGTCCGCGTTTTACTAGTCCGCGTTTTACTAGTCCAGTCCAGTTCTCGAAATACAGTATGCCAAAACTCCCCGCCCTCTAAAGATAAGTCCTTGACGGTTCTTGTCGTTTTTCGGTGCCTATTCATCTTCGGCATCTTTCTCATCCACCTCTCGTTCTGTCCTGTGTCTGTCATCACACGAAAGAAAAGCTGATTCTCAAAAAATCTGCCACAAAAGGAAATTGACAAAAACAATATGAAAACCATATATCGAAAGTTTCT